>NC_053023.1:316762182-317069141 GCF_003073215.2 Triticum urartu
ATGATGATGATCATGAAACTTCAGATCAAGTTGCTACTGAACTTCCAAGGTCCACAAGGACACGTTCCGCACTAGAGTGGTACGGCAACCCTGTCCTGGAAATCATGTTGTTAGACAATGGTGAACCTTCGAACTATGAAGAAGCGATGGCGGGCCCAGATTCCGACAAATGGCTGAAAGCCATGAAATCCGAGATAGGATCCATGTATGAAAACAAACATGGACTTTGACTGACTTGCCCGATGATCGGCGATCCATAGAAAATAAATGGATCTTTAAGAAGAAGACATCTATAAGGCTCGACTTGTCGCTAAGGGTTATCGACAAGTTCAAGGGGTGAGACTTTCTCACCCGTGGCGAAGCTGAAGTCCGTCCGAATCATGTTAGAAATTGCCGCATTCTATGATTATGAGATATGACAAATGGACGTCAAAACGTCATTCCTTAATGGATTCCTTAAGGAAGAATTGTATATGATGCAGCCGGAAGGTTTTGTCGATCCTAAGAATGCTGACAAGGTGTGCAAGCTCCAACGCTCAATCTATGGGCTGGTTCAAGCATCTCGGAGTTGGAATATTAGATTTGATGAGATGATCAAAGCATTTGGGTTTACGCAGACTTATGGAGAAGCCCGTGTTTACAAGAAAGTGAGTGGGAGCTCTGTAGCATTTCTCATATTATATGTGGATGACATACTATTGATGGGAAATGATATAGAATTCTTGGAAAGCATAAAGGCCTACTTGAACAAGTGTTTTTCAATGAAGGACCTTGGAGAAGCTGCTTTTATATTAGGCATCAAGATCTATAGAGATAGATCGATACGCCTCATTGGTCTTTCACAAAGTACGTACCTTGACAAGATATTGAAGAAGTACAATATGGATCAGTCCAAGAAGGGGTTCTTGCCTATATTGCAAGGTATGAGATTGAGCACGGCTCAATGCCCGACCACGGAAGAAGATAGAGAAAAGATGAGTGTCGTCCCCTATGCCTCGGCCATAGGGTCTATTATGTACGCCATGCTGTGTACCAGACCTGATGTAAACCTTGCCATAAGTTTGTTAGGAAGGTACCAAAGTAATCCCGGCATGGAACACTGGACAACGGTCAAGAATATCCTGAAGTACCTAAAAAGGACTAAGGATATGTTTCTCGTCTATGGAGGTGACGAAGAGCTCGTCGTAAAGGGTTACGTCGATGCTAGCTTTGACACAGATCTGGATGACTCTAAGTCACAAACTGGATACGTGTATATTTTGAATGGTGGGGTAGTCAGCTGGTGCAGTTGCAAGCAAAGCGTCATGGCGGGATCTACATGTGAAGCGGAGTACATGGCAGCCTCGGAGGCAGCACAATAAGCAATCTAGGTGAAGGAGTTCATTACCGACCTAGGAGTTATTCCCAATGCGTCGGACCCGATGACTCTCTTCTGTGACAACACTGGAGCTATTGTCGTTGCCAAGGATCCCATGTTTCACAGGAAGACCAGGCATATCAAGCGTCGCTTCAACTCCATTCGTGAAAATGTTCAAAATGGAGACATAGAATTTGTAAAGTGCATACGGACCTGAATGTCGCAGATCCGTTGACTAAACCTCTTCCTCGAGCAAAACATGATCAACACCAGAACTCTATGGGTGTTCGATTCATCACAATGTAACTAGATTATTGACTCTAGTGCAAGTGGGAGACTGTTCGAAATATGCCCTAGAGGCAATAATAAAATGGTTATTATTATATATCCTTGTTCATGATAATTGTCTATTGTTCATGCTATAATTGTGTTACCCGGAAATCGTAATACATGTGTGAATACATAGACCACAACATGTCCCTAGTGAGCCTCTAGTTGACTAGCTCGTTGATCAACAGATAGTCATGGTTTCCTGAATATGGACATTATATGTCATTGATAACGGGATCACGTCATTAGGAGAATGGTGTGATGGACAGAACCCAATCCTAAGCATAGCACAAGATCGTGTAGTTTGTATGCTAGAGCTTTTCTAATGTCAAGTATCCTTTCCTTAGACCATGAGATTGTGCAACTCTCGGATACTGTAGGAATACTTTGGGTGTGCCAAACGTCACAACATAACTGGGTGACTATAAAGGTGCACTATGGGTATCTCCGAAAGTGTCTGTTGGGTTGGCACGAATCGAGACTGGGATTTGTCACTCTGTATGATGGAGAGGTATCTCTGGGACCACTCGGTAAGACATCATCGTAATGAGCTCAATGTGACTAAGGGTTGGTCACGGGATGATGTGTTACAGAACAAGTAAAGTGAATTGCCGGTAACGAGATTGAACGAGGTATTGGGATACCGACGATCGAATCTCGGGCAAGTAACGTACCGATTGACAAAGGGAATTGAATACGGGATTGATTGAATCCTCGACATCGTGGTTCATCCGATGAGATCATCGTGGAACATGCGGGAGCCAACATGGGTATCCAGATCCTGCTGTTCGTTATTGGTCGGAGAGTTGTCTCGGTCATGTCTGCATGGTTCCCGAACCCGTAGGGTCTACACACTTAAGGTTCGGTGACGCTAGGGTTGTAGAGATACTAGTATGCGGTAACCCGAAAGTTGTTTGGAGTTCCGGATGTGATCCTGGACATCACAAGGAGTTCCGGAATGGTCCGGAGGTAAAGATTTATATATAGGAAGTCCAGTTTCGGCCACCGGGAATGTTTCGGGGGTCACCGGTATTGTACCGGGACCACCGGAAGGGTCCCGGGGGTCCACCGGGTGAGGCCACCTATCCCGGAGGGCCCCATGGGCTGAAGTCGGAACGGAACCAGCCCCTGGTGGGCTGGTGCACCCCCCTTGGGCCTCCCTTGCGCCTAGGGTTGGAAACCCTAAGGGGGTGGGGGCGCCTCCACCTGGCTTGGGGGCCAAGCCAACCCCTAGGCCGCCGCCCCTCATTAGATGGGATCTCTAGGGGCCGGCGCCCCCCAGGCCCCCTATATATAGTGGAGGGGAGGGAGGGCAGCCGCCCCCAAGTCCCTGTCGCCTCCCTCCCTCCCGTGACACCTCTTCCTCCCCGCTTGCGCTTGGCGAAGCCGTGCCGGGATCCCGCTACTTCCACCACCACGCCGTCGTGCTGCTGGATCTCCATCAACCTCTCATTCCCTTGCTGGATCAAGAAGGAGGAGACGTATCTCCCAACCGTACGTGTGTTGAACACGGAGGTGCTGTCCGTTCGGCGCTCGGTCATCGGTGATTTGGATCACGACGAGTACGACTCCATCAAACTCGTTCTCTTGAACGCTTCCGCTCGCGATCTACAAGGGTATGCAGATGCACTCCCTTCTCCCTCATTGCTAGATGACTTCATAGATTGATCTTGGTGATGCGTAGAAAATTTTAAAATTCTGCTACGTTCCCCAAGAGTCATACCTAGTGCATCGGGTCCAATGAAAATCTTTTTTGACAATACTGGTGCAATTGCCTTGGCAAAGGAATCCAGATTTCACAAGAGAACCGAGCACATCAAGAGACGCTTCAATTCCATTCGCGATCAACTCAAGGAGGGAGACATAGAGATTTGCAAGATACATACGGATCTGAATGTTGCAGACCCGTTGACTAAGCCTCTCTCACAAGTAAAACATGATCGCCACCAAGACTCCATGGGTGTTAGAATCATTACAATGTAATCTAGATTATTGACTCTAGTGCAAGTGGGAGACTAAAGGAAATATGCACTAGAGGCAATAATAAAGTTGTTATTTATATTTCCTTATATCATGATAAATGTTTATTATTCATGCTAGAATTGTATTAACCGGGAACTTAGTACATGTGTGAATACATAGACAATCAGAGTGTCACTAGTATGCCTGTACTTGACTAGCTCGTTAATCAAAGATGTTTAAGTTTTCTAGCCATGGACAAAAGACTTCTAATTTTATGAACGAGATCACATCATTAGAGAATGATGTGATTGAATTGACCCATCCATTAGCTTAGCACTTTGATCGTTTAAGTTTACTGCTATTGCTTTCGCCATAACTTATACATGTTCCTATGACTATGAGATTATTCAACTCCCGAATACCGGAGGAACACTTAGTGTGCTATCAAACATCACAACGTAACTAGGTGACTATAAATATGCTCTATAGGTGTCTCCGATGGTGTTTGTTGAGTTGGCATAGATCGAGATTAGGATTTGTCACTCCGTGTATCGAAGAGGTATCTCTGGGCCCTCTCAGTAATGCACATCACTATAACCCTTGCAAGCAATGTGACTAATGAGTTAGTTACAGGATGTTGCATTATGGAACGAGTAAAGAGACTTGCCGATAATGATATTAAACTAGGTATTGAGATACCGACGATCGAATCTCGGGCAAGTAACATACCGATGACAAATGGAAAAATGTATGTTGTTATGCAGTTTGACCGATAAAGATCTTCGTAAAATATGTAGAAACCAATATGAGCATCCAGGTTCTACTATTGGTTATTGACCGGAGATGAGTCTCGGTCATGTCTACATAGTTCTCGAACCCGTAGGGTCCGCACGCTTAATGTTCGGTGACGATCGGTATTATGAGTTTATGTGTTTTTGATGTGCCGAAGGTAGTTCGGAGTCCCGGATATGATCACGGACATGACGAGGAGTCTTGGAATGGACGAGACATAAATATCAATATATTGGAAGGCTATGTTTGGACATCGGAATGGTTCCGGGTGAGTTCGGGCATTTACTGGAGTACTGGGGGTTACCAGAACCCCCGGGGAGTATATGGGCCTTAATGGGCCTTAGTGGGAGAGAAGAGAAGGCAGCCTAGGAGGGGGCGCCCCCCGTGCCCAATCTGAATTGGGTGGGGGGAGGCCTTTCCTTTCTCCTTCTCCCTCTTCCTTCTATTCCTAGTGGGCCTAGGAAAGGGGAGTCCTACTCCTACTAGGAGGAGGACTCCTCCCCCCTTGGCGCGCCTAGAGAGGGCCGGCCGGCCTCCCCCTCCCTCCTTTATATATGTGGGCAGGGGGCACACTAGAACAGACAAGTTGATTGTTTACCCGTGTGCGGTGCCCCCCTCCACAGATTTCCACCTCGGTCATATTGTTGTAGTGCTTAGGAGAAGCCCCGTGCCGGCAACTTCATCATCACCGTCATTACGTCGTCGTGCTGACGAAGCTCTCCCTCGACAGTCAGCTGGATCTAGAGTTCGTGGGACGTCAGCAAGATGAATGTGTGCGGATCACGGAGGTGTCGTACCTTCGGCGCTAGGATCGGTCGGATTGTGAAGACATACGACTACATCAACCGCGTTGTCATAACGCTTCCGCTTACTGTCTACGAGGGTACGTGGACAGCACTCTCCCCTCTCATTGCTATGCATCACCTAGATGGATCTTGTGTGTGCGTAGGAATTTTTTTGAAATTACTGCGTTCCCCAACACTCGGTCTCACCAATTTCTGCCTCTCGGCTAGACCAAACTGCAATATTGCATTGTAGATTGTTCATAGGTCCAATTGATAAGGACAAACCCGGTCGGACCAATATGCATCATCTATGACACTGCCAACTCGGTGTCACCGATGACAATAACTCGGTGTTACTTATTTCACTACTAAGAAAACATTTTGCCATTGTCATTATATTTTTCCTTCCAGCTCCACTCGATGATTCTTGTCCTCTACTAGCATCTTAAATTACATGCTGCTTTGTAATGTGACTGAAGGATCAAACCTATATGACTCATGCCCCAGAAGATCCCTTCTTGGAAATTGATGTCAAAGGGGGGGAGAGAGCACACATCAAAGCTTATCACATAAGAGAGAAAGCACATCTTAGCTTCTCTAGATGCTTATAAACCATAGAGGAGAGAAGTCACATGTCTTTAAGAGGGGAAAGACATGTTAAGTAAATGTTATGTTGCTTTGTTCTAATTTTCTCTTACCCTATTGTCGTGGGATATCCACGACCACCTATGGGACCAAGAGGCCCCTTGCCGGTTCGGCAGGAGGATGTCGCGTTGCACAAAGAGCAGACCATTGCGCGACAGCATGATAGAGAGCACACAAGTAATTTACCCAGTTTCGAGCCGCCGCGAGGCGTAAAACCCCAATCCTGCTTTGGTGGATTGATGGTGGAAAGTGGATAATGCAATGTAGTACACTTGCCCGGCAGGGGTCGCCATATGGCAGCAACGACTATGCGCATATGGGGTGCTGGTTCCTCAACTTTCCAACCCCCCTACGGGTGCCATGGGCCTCCTTTTATATATTGAGGGGTCACCACAATGGCAAAGTGGTCATTACCCACTGATATGACAGCAAATAGTGCTATCATACCTAACT
This sequence comes from Triticum urartu, assembly GCF_003073215.2. Classification (NCBI taxonomy): domain Eukaryota; kingdom Viridiplantae; phylum Streptophyta; class Magnoliopsida; order Poales; family Poaceae; genus Triticum; species Triticum urartu. Next base: position 316,768,507 of record NC_053023.1, read on the forward strand.
CTGTGGGCTGACATGGTGCATTAAATGCACCGCTTAGTGTCACATCACTGGCTGCCCGGCAAGGCTTGCCGGATTATCTCGCCAGCTCCGCGCTTGTTCAATTGACACGTCACAAGATGGGTGTCATCTGCATGTTCCTTCTGTAGGAAACGGACGCCATGTGGCGAATGGCTGCCACTTAATCACCTCGCGGCTTGACACCGCACTGATTGATGACATGAGTCACGCCTGAGCGGTCAGTGGGTTTTGCCTCCGCGAGCCCCTGCAGGCCCTACCGGGGCGCCTTGGTTGCTTGCTTCCGGTGGTGGCCTTGCCCCTTGCCGGGCTCACCTGCACGGCAAGGGAGGGCCTTCTTTTGCTGAAATATTGCTCCTCTGGCTTGATCTTGATCCCTCTGAGCTGCATGTTGGTTCTTCAAATCTATTGGTCCTTCAATCTCTGACTCCAGTCTAATGCTTCCATCTTGCTCTAGTGCCTGTGCGCAGTCTGGGCAATGGACCCAGGGTTTGTTGCACCGACAGAAGCCCCCGGGCCTTCCCAGAACGCGTTGCGGAGCATCATCGGGGTAGGGCCTAATAAGTGCACAGGCAGGGTTGCTGGAGGGGTTGCCCCTTGATATTTCCATTGGTGCTTCACTAGCCTTGATTTCGGGCCAGTTTCTGGTTCCCCACACGTGGCGTAAAGCCGATAATGGTGGGGCCACTCCTGTAATGGACCGTGAATTACTTTAATGCATGGGGTAGAAACTGCCAATTTACTCCTCCCACTGCGCACTCTTATCCTTGGCCACGTATGCTGCATGCATCGCACGGGGTAGGTGACGGAGGCGCATGGTGTGGGAGAGCATCTCAGAGAGGGCCCACCTGCCTTGAATTGGTGGAGGAGGATTGTGGCCGCCCGTTAACGGAGCAACTTCTCTCCTCTGCCCGACCTATAAAAGGGAGGGGTGGAGGAGGCTGGAGTGATCCACCTTCACATTCCTCCTCTCATTCCTTTGTTTTCTGCTTCTGCCGGTGATGCCGAAGAGAAGAGCCCGGGGCCGGTCCCCAGGCTTCTGCTTGAGATCTCCCTTAGATCTGAGAGGAAGATTCGGGCTGCGTGGCGCCAACGTCGGGAGTGGAAACCCTAGAGTGCTTGCCGCTGGGTCGCCCGTGGCCTTGACTCCAGTGGGAGGGGACGCGAACGGTGTCGTGTTGTGGTTCGAAGCGAGCATGGCACGTGGTAGTCGATCGCTCCCCACTCTTCTTCCTCTTACGGCACCGGGGAGGAACTATCGAAGAGATTCGGACAAATACGGTTCCTCCGGGGCATCGTCCTCCCCCCGTACAAGAGGGAACTTCGCTTCTACTTGCGTCTTCTGGGCGCATGGTGGCTTCCGATACCAGGGCCGCCGGGGACGACCATCCTCTTGGTAGGGAGTCCCTCGGAGAGCATGGTGCCCGGCATGGCTGTCGCAACATGATCGTCGAACGACAGTGTTACGGGAGGTAGTAGCAACCCGCGACGTGCCAACAACAAGGGTGGCCATTCTGACGGCTCATGTTTGCTGATGACTCAGCCACCCCATCTGGGCTTCCTCCTGCCCCCTTCGGTTCCTCCTTCCGTCCAGGGGATGATGTCGTCTTGACCCTGAGGAGGCACTGAATCCAAGCCGAGTCCACCTCTTGCTTCTTTAGTCCCTCCCTGTAATACCCTGAGGGAAGTGGACAAGGGAAAAGGCGTAATGGGGCACTTATCTTTTTTCAATCTTAAACCTGTAGGCAATCGCCAAATTTTAATTCAAATAATGTAATCTCTCGAGTCCATTTTTGTGTTCTGTAATGCTTGTACTTGTACCATCATATGAATGAAAAAGATAAACTCTGTTGTGAACCCGTGCATGTGTATGTCCATGCAGAGGTGGAATGCCTCTTTAATCTAAATAAATGACTTTTCCCCGGCAGGATATCCTGTTGGCACTCTCTTTGTCTGCCGGAGAGCTATGTCTGTTGGGGAACAGACATAGGGGCCATCCCCCCGCAAGCTCCCTTTTTTACCAGAGGCTACTGCGACCATCCTCACAGAAGCAACGTTCGAGTCAGGGATGGTATCACCTAGGTTTCAAAAGAGGGGCGAGGTTTTCTTATGCAAAGTTATAGCTTTACATAACACTAATGGACAAGAGATAAAACTTATATGTTCGTCTTTGCCGGGCATAACTGTGCTGTGCAATCTGCTCATCTTTTGTTGAACCCAAGTTCTCGGCAGGAACCTGCACTTCATATAGATGAGAATGAATGCAGGATGCAATCCTATCTATATGCATATGCAAATGCTAATGAGATTCTTATGTAGTGATCTTGGTGTGCTCATGCATGCATGCAATATTTGTTGGGCCCCCCATTACAATGCTTCTTTATTTTCTCTTGCACGGTGTCATCGCCCCGACTTTGTACAAGGGGTTACATGCAGCTTAGGCAAGGCCTGTATAGAAGGGTGTGCCTGGCAGCCTCGCGCCTTACGGGTAGTACTTGCGGAGATGCTCAATATTCCATGGGTTTTGCAACTGAGTGCCATCTTCGGTTTCCAGATGAATTGCGCTGGGTCTGGTGACTTGTACCACCCGGTAAGGGCCTTCCAACTTTGGTGACAGCTTGTTTGTACCCTTGGCGAACTGAACGCGCCTAAGGAGAAGGTCACCTTCCTCAAAACACCAGGCATGAACCCTGCGGCTGTGATAGCGACACAGGGCTTGCTGGTAGCATGCATCACACATAACAGCCTAGAGACAGTTCTCCTCTAGTAGCACAGTGTCGTCACGTCGGTGCTGATCTTGGACTACTTCATCGTAGTCAAGCACTCGAGGAGACCCGTAAATGAGTTCCATGGGGATAACTGCTTCTGCCCCATATACCAGGGATAAGGGAGTTTGCCTGGTAGCTCGATTAGGTGTCGTTCTGAGGGACCAGAGAACTATGGGCAGCTCCTCGATCCACCGCCTGCCGTGCTTCTGTAGCGTATCGAAAGTTCTTCTCTTGAGTCCATGCAATACGTAAGTGTTCGCCCTCTCAGCTTGTCCATTGTTCCGGGGGTGTGCCACAGAGGCGAACGAGATCTTGCATCCGAGGGTATGAACATATTGCATGAAGGTGTGGCTCGTGAATTCGGTGCCATTGTTAGTGATGATCCCTGCCGGAACTCCAAAACGACACACCAATTCTTTCAAGAACTTGATAGCTCACTGAGCAGTCACGTTTCTCACGGCAGTCACTTCCGACCACTTTGTAAACTTGTCGATAGCGATGAATAATAATTCAAAGCCCCCAATTGCTCGGGGAAGGGGCCAACGATATCGAGCCCCCAGACCGAACATGGCCATGATAAAGGGATTGTCTGAAGGGCTTGGGCAGGCAGGTGTCTTCTCTTGGAATGGAACTGGCAGGCTTCACATGTCGTGACGAGCTTGAGCGCATCTTGGAGGGCTGTGGGCCAATAGAATCCTTGCTGGAATGCTTTCCCAACTAATGCCCTTGATCCAATGTGTGAGCCACACATTCCTTTGTGAATCTCAGCCAACAGTTCCTTTCCATCTTCCCGGCAGACACACTTCAATTTCACACCGTTGGGCCTCCTTTTGTACAGAGTGTCATCGACAAACTGATACATACTGGCCCTCTAGGCTACTTCCTCAGCTCCATCTTGGTCGCCGGGAAGCTCTCCGGTTTTAGAGGAAGCGGAAGATGTGCCTTGCCTAAGTTGGAGCCTGGGGCTCGACAACGAGGACTAGCGACACCTCCTCGGCTGCGGGAGAACCAGCCTCGTTCGCGGGGTCCATTGGCCCTGCTGGAGGGGGTGGCCCGGTAGGCTATGAGGAGTTGTTTCCGGCAGGGTCTCTTCCAGGAGCGGACGGCTCGACTGGGAGAGGCTTACGGTAGTCCAACTTTCTCATTTTCCAGGCCATTGCGGTTGGCGATATAGAGGGTTGATAGATACGGAGAACAAAATTTCCTGATTCCACATGAAGCTTCTGCGCAACACACTTTGACAGGTGATCAATTATGATGTTTTCCGCACGGGGTACGTGCTCTGTTTGCAACCCGTCAAAGTGCTCCTCCAATCTCCTCACTTCCTCAACGTATGCTTCCATCAATGGGCTTTCATAATCCTTATTGACTTGTCTCACCACAAGCTGCGAATCTCCTCGTATGATCAACTTCCCGATTCCCAATTCTGCTTCAATTCTAAGCCTGGCAAGGAGCCCTTCATAATCAACTGTATTGTTGGTGCCTTCTTCCCGGGTAAAGTGTGTTTGGACGACGTACTTCAAGTGCTCCCCGGATGGGGCAACAAGAAGCATGTCAGCCCCTGCACCCTATAGGGAAAAAGCACCATCAAAATACATAATCCATTCTTGGGGGGATTCCTTGCCGAGGATAACTATGTCTGTCACTTCCTCATCAGGGGTTGGCGTCCATTCTGCAATAAACTCTGCCAGCACCCTGCCCTGAATGGTTGATGTGCTCTCAAACTTCAAACCAAAGCTGGATAGCTCCAAAGCCCACTCCACTATTTTGCCGGTAGCCTCAGGGTTTTGAAGTATTCTTTGCAACGGAAAACGAGTAACAACCGTGATCTCATGGGCTTGGAAGTAGTGGTGCAGTTTCCTTGAGGCCATAATGAGACCAAAAATCAACTTTTGCACGCCAGAGTACCTCGATCTAGCCCCCTGCACCAAGGAGCTGACGAAGGATACTAGGCGCTGCACCACCTTCTTCCTTGTCGCGTCCTTGGGGTTGTTCTCGTTGCCGTGCTCACTGCTGCTCTGGTCCTTTTCTGACTTTGTTATTATCTGTTCACTCTCTGCCTCATCCACTTCTCGCTGTGCTACCAAGGCCGCACTGACCACTTGGTTGGTTGCCACTAGGTACAACAACAACGGCTCTTGGGGTTTGGGTGCAACCAAGGTAGGCATAGACGACAGGTAGGCCTTCAACTCCTGCAGAGCTGCATCTGCTTCTGGGGTCCACTTCATAGGCCCCGTCTTCTTCAAAATATTGAAGAACGACAGGGCATGCTCATCAGACTTGGAAATGAATCTACTTAGCGCGACAACTCATCCCATCAAGCGTCTCACATCCTTAACTTTCCTTAGTGCTTGGATTTGCTCAATGGCGTTGATCTTGTCGGGGTTACCTTTGATCCCCCGATGGGACATGAAGAAACCAAGTAGCCTGCCGGAGGGGACTCCAAACACACACTTCTCCGGATTAAGCTTCAAGTTGATCTTGCACAGATTAGCAAATGTCTCCTCGAAATCCTGGATAAGAGTGGTCTTATCCTTGGTCTTGACCACGATATCATCCATATAAGCTTCTATGTTTCTGTGTTACTGTGGCTCAAAACCAATCTGAACTGCCCTTGCAAAAGTGGACCCGACACTCTTAATCCGAACGGCATGCGGACAAAGCAGTACGTACCACATGGGGTGATGAATGATGTCTTCTCTTCATATTCTTGACATGAAGTTCTGGTGATATCCGGAGTATGCGTCCAGCAAGGAGAGCAAATCACGCCCTGAGGTGGAATCCACAATCTGATCGATACGCGACAAGGGAAATGGGTCCTTCGGGCAAGCCCTGTTGAGGTCTATGAAGTCAATGCAAAGCCTCCATTTCCCATTAGCCTTCCGGACTACTACTGGATTTGCCAACCATGTTGGATGCAGTACTCCTCTGACTAAACCAGCTGCCTTCAATTTCTTGATTTCATTGGCAATGAACTGCTGCCTCTCCAAGGCCTACTTCCGGACTTTCTGCTTGACAGGTTTGGCGTGTGGGCAGACAGCAAGGTGGCGCTCGATTACCTCCCTGGGAACACCAGGGATATCAGATGGTTGCCAAGCAAAGACATCGATATTCGCCCACATGAAGGCAACAGGCGCGCTTTCCTATTTGTCATCGAGGGTGGTGTCGATGGTGAAAGTACCATCAAAGCCAGCCAGAACTGCCGGGACCTTCTTCACTTGCACTACTAGGAAAAGGGCTATAGATGATATGGCCACTAATGGCGCACCAGACATGTGGTGCGCCACTACTATATAGCTGTGGCGCACCATGTGTTGGTGCGCCATTAGTGTGATAGACACTAATGGCGCACCAGACCTAGAGTGCGCCACTAGTAACAATTTTTTTCCAAAAATACTAATGGCGCACCAGGGCACAGTGCACCATTACTAGCTTTAACTAGTAATGGTGCACCAGGGCACAGTGCGCCATTACTAGTTAAAACTACTAATGGCGCACCTGCCACACAGTGCGCCACTACTATTTTTTTTGCAAAACTACTAATGGCCCACCACAAGCTGGTGCTCCATTAGTAACCAGGGTTACTAATTGCACATTTGTGTGTGGTGCGCCATTAGTAACCTGGGACCAGCTAGATATTTTGGACAGCCACACCTACACACTCACTTTCCCCACTTCATTCTCTCCACCTCCTCCTCCAAGCTTGTCTCGGCTGCCTCCTCCTCCTCACCTCATTTGCACCATAGATTCATCCAAATTAAGTGGTTAAATTACCTTTTTTGATAGGTAAGTAAGGGGAAAGCTATCTTTATGTTGTAGATCTACTTTTTTCTCCCTCCAACAACGTGCACATGCACTTTTTATGGCCTTGCTAGATCTATGTATGTTTGTGGTGTTGCATATATGTTTGTGTTTGCAGGTACCGGTATTTGAAATGCGATAGTTGCCAATATTTTGCCGGAATGTTGATTCATTTCCGTTTCGGCGAGAATTTTTGCACTATGCATTCTTTTTGGTCCTATTTTGAGGGAAAGTCATGCCAATTTTTTTCTTGGTTCTAAAATATCGTTTTGCTCTACCCCGCAGGCGACCATGGTCCGCACGATGACCAAATGCATCGTGAATAGGTTTTTGAGCTCCGCGAAGGCCAAGATGCTTCAAAAGAATGAGAGGAGATAAGATGTCCGTGTCAAAGATGCAAGCTGAAGAACCTTATTGCGGACCCGGATTTCGGGCATGTGCAGGACCACATGCTCTTGCGTGGTTTCATGGATGGCTATCGGTGGCAAGGTGATGAAGATGACTATGAAGTCGTCCATGGGGGCCGGGCAAGAAATGAGGAAGGGCAGCAAGACAACCACCGCGGCTCGGGCGGGCAAGAAGACGAAGAATGTCCAGGACATGATCACGACGGTGATGCTATACACAGTCATCATGTAGAAGATGAAAGACATGATGATGACGAAGATCAAGATGAAGGGCATGATCATGAAGATGAAGATGCCGGAGCAGACGACGATGGACCATCGATGGGCTGGGTGCAGGACCCTCATATTCAAGAGCTGCTTCTCAAGCAGACGGATAACGCAAGAGCTGCCGCCCGAGAGAAAGCCAAGCTAGATCAACTAGAGATAGACGCGGTTACTCCATTGTATGAAGGATGCAGGCCCGAGGATACCCGCCTAAAAGTAACGCTCATGGCTCTGGTGATGAAGGTAAAACACAAAATGACTGATGCATACTTCGATGAGAACATGTCATTCTGGCACGAACGTCTTCCCAAGGGGAACAAGTGCCCAACCAGTTTCGAGGAGGCGAAGAAAATCGTGTGTCCTCTGGATTTACCGCACGTGAAATACCATGTGTGCATGAACCATTGCATCATTTATCGGGACGAGCACGCGGAGTCTACCATATGTCCGGTGTGCGGCGTCACTCGATACAAGAAGAGGAAGAAAGCTCCTCGAAAAGTGGTGTGGTACTTTCCGATCAGTCCTCATCTGCAGCGGTCTTTCGCGGACCCTAAGGTAGCAAATCTCCAGCGTTGGCACGCGGATTGGGAGGAGAAGAAGCGAGAAGATGACGCAAATGATCCGGAGATAAATAAAAAAGACAAGATGCTGAGTCACCCTAAGGATGGGAGCCAGTGGCAAGCATTGAACTTAGAACACCCAGAATTTGGGAAGGATCCAAGGAACATCATGCTGGGCGCGAACACCGACGGAGTCAATCCGTTTGGCAGCCAGAGAAGCACACATAGCACCTGGCCTGTGTTTGTGTGGATGTACAACCTTCCCCCTGGTTGTGCATGAAGAGGAAGTACATTCACATGAGTATGCTAATTGAAGGGCCGAAACAACCAGGGAACGACATCAATCTGTATCCAGGGCTGCTGAAAGAGGAGCTAGACACGCTGTGGAAAACGCCAGCCAATACATGGGACGCCGCAGAGAAAGAATATTTCCCTATGAGAGCCGCACTGCTCATGACGGTGCATGACTATCTCGGTTACAGATATGTCGCGGTGCAGGTGGTCCACGGATTTTCTGGATGCGTCAGGTGCATGGATGACACAACGTATCGCCAGCTAGATAGAGATCCCGGGTCTTCGAAAACCGTGTTCATGGGACATCGAAGGTGGCTTCGCGACAATGATCCGTGGAGAAAACGCAAGGATTTGTTCGATGGTGAAACCGAACCCCGAAGACGCCCGCGTACGAGGAGCGGCGAGGAAATAGACGAGCTGTTGAAAAATTGGAAAGATTGCTCACTGCCGGGAAAGAAGCAAAAGGCGCCAGAGCCGGGAAAGAAGCGAAAGGCGGTAGAGCCGCTGCTGAAGGTATGGAAAACGAGGTCTGTTTTTTGGGACTTGCCGTACTGGAAAATCCACCGTGTGCCTCACAGCCTTGATGTCATGCATATCATGAAGAACATGTGCGAGAGTCTGCTTGGTACCTTGCTCACCATGCCAGAGGGGACCAAAGATGGGCCGAAAGCAAGTGCAGACTTGAAATCAATGGGCATCAGGGAGGAGCTTCATGCTAATGATGATGATGATGAGGCGAAGCAGGACACGGGAAGTCGTCGCAAAGGCAAAAAGGGAAAGAAGACCCGAAATGACTTCCCTCCCACCTGCTTCACTCTAAGTCAGGAGGAGATCGATCGGTTTTTCACCTGCCTCGTAGGAGTAAAACTTCCTTACGGTTACGCGGGGAAGATAAGCAGATACCTAGACTCAGCGAAGCAGAAGTTCAGCGGGATGAAGTCTCACGAATTTCACGTGCTGATGACGCAGATACTTCCAGTTGCAATCCATGGGATCATGGATGCGCACGTCCGTGAGACGCTATTTGGCCTATGCAACTTTTTCGACGTCATCTCTCGGAAGTCGGTTGTCGTGAGGCAACTCAGAAGGCTACAGGAAGAGATCATGGTGATACTATGCGAGCTTGAGATGTACTTCCCGCCCGCATTCTTCCACGTTATGGTGCATCTGCTGGTCCATATCATGGAGGATATCATCCAACTCGGGCCGACGTTCCTGCACAACATGATGCCGTTCGACTCGCCGACTTTGAAAGAGCAAACCTAGTCGCGCTACAACACATAGACATGGTCGATCGTTGGGTGGTAGAGCACAAAACCTGTATTGAGAAGACGTACAATGACCGAGGCCAACAGAGGACGGACGGAGATATAATCAAAGAGCACAACTCATGTTTCACGCGTTGGTTCAAGCAGAAGCTTCTTTCGTATCCTTTACATGAGGATTCTTCTGCGGAAGAACAACTCATATTCGCCTTGTCACAGGGCGCCAAGCACAACCTGATGACGTATGAGGCGTACGATATCAATGGCTACACATTCTACACTGAGGGAAAGGACATGAAGAGCGATGGTTATCAGAACTCCGGGGTAATGATGGAATCCTACACCGGTAACGACAAGGACAGATACCATGGAAGGATCAAGGAGATCTGGGAGCTGAGCTACGCTAGAGAGAAGGTCCCGATGTTCCGTGTCAGATGGGCCAAGAGCATCATAAAAGAAGACCGGTATTTCACCACCATGGTTATACCCGAAGCCAAATCCAACACCGCGGGCGCAAACGTCACCGCGAAAAATGAGCCATGGGTACTGGCTTCCCAAGTGGACCAATGCTTCTTCATTACCGACCCGTCAAAGCCCAGTCGTGTTGTCGTGAGGAGAGGCAAAAGGAAGATCGTCGAAATGGATGGAGTCGCCAATGAGCAAGACTTCGACAAGTACGGCGACCCGAAGATGGAACATGACGACGACGATGAAGTACCAGCATACACCACAAGAAGAAGCAGGACCATCCTACCTAAAGGACGTCCGTTCAAGAGAAGAACTCCATTTACGAAAAATAAGGGCAAGAAGATTGTGAACAGATAGCTATCTAAGATCGATTGTATTTAAATTGTAGCCTTCATTTCTCGATTGTATTTCATGGGCACTTTTTGAACTCATGAATATTTTTGAATTTCATGGGCACTTTTTGAATTAATGAATATTTTTTCAAATTTGATGATATTTTTTCATATTCAATATGAAAAAATATTGAATATTCATGAGGACACTCGATCTCAATCCCCCTCCATCTCGACCGCTATCCCCCCTAGCCAGATCCCCCTCGCCGCCGAGCACCCCCCGCACCCTCCCCCGCCCCACCGCCGTCGACGACTCCCCGCACCCTCCCCCGCTCCATCACCGCCGAGGACACCCCCGCACCCTCCCCCGCTCCCACCGCCGCCGACGACCCACCGCACCCTCCCCCGTCCATCGCCCGCCGACACCACCGCACCCTCCCGCTCCACCGCCGCCGACGACCCACCGCACCCTCCCCGCCCCCGCCGCCGAGCACCCCGCACCCTCCCCCGCTCCACCGCCGCCGACGCACCCCGCACCCTCCCCCGCTCCACCGCCGCCGACGGACCCCCGCACCCTCCCCCGCTCCACCGCCGCCGAGGACACCCCCGCACCCTCCCCCGCTCCACCGCCGCCGACGACCCCCGCACCTCCCCCGCTCCACCGTCACAAATGAATGCAACTAAAAAAACAAATTTGATTATATTTTCAAATATCAAATTTGATGATATTTTCAAATGACAAATTTGATGATATTTTTTTATATTCATAAATATTTTCAAATAAAAAATTTGATGATATTTTTTAAAAAATTATTACTGTTTTTATAAAAATTTATTACTGTTTCATATTCATATTAATTTTCTAAAAAATTATTAGATGCAACAAAAAATAATAATAAAAATTACTTATGGCGCACCGTTGGCTGGTGCGCCATTACTATCTAAAAAAAGATTACATATGGCGCACCACTTGCGGGTGCGCCATTGCTATCAAAACAAAAACATACTAATGGCGCACATCCAGAGGGTGCGCCATTATTAATCTTCCCCCCTAGGTAATTCGCCCGATCCCTTCGTCCCTCCCTCACTAGATCCACTTCCCCCCTCGCCCCACCCTCACGCCCCCTCCTTCCGTCGCCCGGTCGTCGTCCCCCGGCGCCATAGCCGCGCCACCATGCTCCCCTCGGCCTCCCCGACGGCTCACGCGACCGGAAGAGCCCCGAAGCGTCGTCCCCGACCCATTCTTCCCCTTTCGGCCGCGGAGATCGCCGGTGAACCTCGCTCCACACCCGCTCCAATGACCCCCGCGCCCCGCCTCGCCGTCTCGGTCCTCGCCGCCGACGGCCTGCCGCCACGACTGCCAGCCCAACGCCGCGGTGCACCCAGTCGTCCGAAGCCTCCGCTGCCCCGCAGCCGGCACAGGAGCCCAGCAGCGCCTCCCTCCATCGAGCAGCCGCTCCCACCAGCAGCGCCTCCCGCCCAACAATGCCTCCTCCCGAAGCTACGCCGGTGACCAATCCATAGGCAGGTAGCCACCACTTCTTCGCCCCCCCTTCTTCCTCCTCCCTCTTCCCTCACCCCCTCCCTCCTTCCTCTTGCATCCTCTGTCTGTTCATTTTCCCCTGATTTTTGCATTGAATGAGTACTTGCGCTAGATTGGGTATTGTGAGAATATAACGATGGCCATTTCCTGATGAATACTTGCTGCATGATTTTTTTCGGTGCATGTTAAAGTTTACTTGTGAAAGGATTTTGCATGATAGGTGTTTGTGATAATGCTTCAGATGAGCAAATGTTTTGGTTTAAACATGTTAGCAGTGAAACGTGCAATGACTAGTGATATATGAAAAGGAAAAATATTAAGTTGTTTTATCTGCACCATCTTGACCTGAAATCAAAGCTTAGAAGTAACATTCAGTTTGAGAGAGTAGGAGCTTTGTCTTGGTTATACAGTTATACTGGCCGAAATTTGTTAACACATTAGTACTGGTGGCCGTCTTGATGCAGGAGCTCAAGAACCTGCGGCCGCAGCTCTACTCCGCCTCCAAGTGCTGCGAGAAGTCCTACCTCAACACCCACCAGAAGTAGATGTGAGTAGCCACCTCTGCTGTTCCTCCTCTCCTCCATTAGAAGTAGTCGCAGAGTTATTGAGTGGACGAACATGCTTAGATGGGCCTGGAAGACAGGAAGAACATTTAAGTTGAAATGGTCATGAATTGGAACTAAGTGTGTGTAGAACAACGATAACTTACACTAGTTTTGTAGCCTCCAGCAAGTTTACGAGCAAACATAATTTTCCTTCTCTTTTAGAAATATGCAGCCAGCTCCCTGATCAGTGTTGTTGTTGGTTGCTGTAAAAAACTAGTTACCAGTGCACAAATGAGTCTGAGACATGCCAAGCTAAGCTACTCACCATTTGAACTTTTTGCGTCATCATGAGTTATCTGGATGTTAGTGTAATCTAGTACAGTACTCCTATTTGTATGGTAAATTTGGTGAAAGAATAGTCAACAGTGTAGTGAATGAATAGTCAACAGTGTAGTGATTTAAGGAGGAAAGTTATCCGACTGGATTTTCTTCTTCTTAAAAGCTTCAACTTCAAAGTATAGTTTTACAAGCTTCTGCAACTTTTTCTTAATTGTTGCTGCTGCTGTTATGCCTGTATTCACTGCTGCTGCTGTACTTGTGATGATGTTGTACTTGTGATGATGCTACTTGTGATCTTCTAAAATGACCCATTGGCAACTTCATTACGCGGGGATAATGATTTTGCAGGTACCCCGAGAGGCCCTTGAGTTTGTCAGAATGTCGATTAACTTCCGTTCCGGCAAATTCGGGTACTCCATATGTCCTATTTTCTACAAAGGTCATGCTGAAATTTTCCGTGAATTTTAGCATGACTTTGCTAAAATAGGACATATGGGGTACTTGCGACTAATGCATGGGCCGGGGTATCTTAGTACTTAATTAAGTAGGATCAAGTGCCTCAGCTCAACCTAGCTAGGGTGCCTCGGCATCGATGAACCCTAAATGATGAAAACTTAACTTAGCATTTAGGGTGCCTCAGCGTCGACAAACCCTAAATTATAAAACCTTGGCTTTTAGGGTGCCTCGGTGCCGATAAAAACCTAAATGATGAAAGCTTAGGCTTTTAGGGTGCCTCGGCACGACAAACCCTAAATGATAAAAGCTTAGCTTTTAGGATGCCTCGGTGTCGACAAACCCTAAATGATGAGACCATGATCTTGTTCCTTGACAATAACCAACTTTTTGAACAATTTTTTTCCTATTTAGAGCGAAACATGGCCCACAATAATGAGGCCGGCGGTTCGGGCAAGCAATTCTGGGAGCTGTCCCAGGAGATGGAGGAAGAACCTCACCGCTATGAGGACGCCGCGGAAGACACCGATCCGAACTACACAACCCCTAGTGGCATCGGGGATGACACCATTGACGGTACCGCCGAGGATGCCACCACTGATGATGGCAGCGCACGCACTGATGGCAGCCAACCGAAGAGGCAACGGAAGGACCGGCGCCCGAATATGCTCGGCACCGTCAAGGAGGAATTTACTGAAGTGAACTCTGACGGGAATCCAACGGCGCCCAAAGAATTAGTCAAGGGGTACTCGGTTCAGCTCGGGTGCATTCTCCGGAGCACTGTCTCGATCAACACCGAGAACCTAAGGCATAAGGACCGAGGGAATTTGCGCAACCTCCTCTTCACGAAGCTGCACAAACGATACAAGTTCCCCGCTGACTTTGCAAACACACGCCTCTCAGGGAATAAAGTGAACAATGCCGCTCTCACGAAGATGAGCACGGCCCTGTCTACTTGGAGAAGCGCGGTGAAGAGAATGATTGAAAAAGGTGATAATTATGAGAAGATCAAGGCGAAAAATCCTTCGATCAGCGAAGATGACTACAAGGAGTTCAAGATCAAGTGCGAAAGCAGCGCAACCTCCGAATCAAGTCAGTGGGGGAAAGAAATGCGGGAGTTGAACTTAGGGGTCCACCAACTCGGTCCTGACGGTTACAGAGTGGCGGAGCTTATATGGGACAAGGATGACGCGGAGTGTGCCGAGCAAGGCCTACCGCCCCGCTTCGAGAAATACCGTGACATGCGACCAGGAACTATGTCAGGGCCCGGTACAAGGAGGACCCGGTAACAAAGGAGCTTACCACGGATCCGAAGACTATGGCGCTTGAGCGTGTTCTGGTAAGGAATACACCCCCGCGTAATTAGCTCCATATGGTTGCGTTCTAATTAATGAAGCCAAATTTCTAAATGGTTCACATTCCTTCCACAAGAGACTGAAAGCAGTAGCGCGGGGTCGTCTCAAAGCTCCCCTTGGGACATCACTCTAAATAGGGCGTTGAACGTAATGAAAAACAAGGATAAGCTCAGTAAGCCGTCGTCAGCTGGTCGTGTGGCCGGCAAAGGCTTGTCCATAAAATGGTCGTCCTACTATGACACTGGTGGGCGAAAGGAGAGAAAGAACAGCTCGGAAAGCCAGTCGCGCGAGGTTCAAGAACTCAAGGCACAAGTGGCGTGGATTTCGAAGATTGTCCAAGAGCAACTGCAACAACAACTGGGATCGACGCTCACCGCCATTGTGCCTACCTTGATTGAGGGGCTGCAGGCATGGATTGCGGGCGGCCAACAGGGGACGCCCCCGGTTCCCAGCTTCACGGCCAGCAACTCGTACAACGCGCAGGCGGCGCCATCGTTGTCTCCAGCGGAGGCGGTATTGGTGTCTCCAACGCCGGCATGAGCATTGGAGCTTAATGCACTCGGGTGTACGCCGGCCGGCACCTCGACGGCAAGCGGCCCCTTCGTCATTTGCACGCCCGCCGTTGGCGGTGCCTCGACGTTAGCCGAGCTCAACGCCATCACGGTAACTAATTAAGCTTCTCGGCCGAGGACTTCATCTCCTTGCCTTTGACTAGGCATCCCTGACGCCCTACATGTTTTCGCAGGGCGCCACCGATGTTCTATGCACTCTCCTGCACTTTGTGAATGACGGGTTGGTCGATGTCGCCAAGGGCAGAATCGTTCAACCGAGCAACCCCGTGTTCCACGGTAATTCGATGCCACCCACCGTGTATAGGGTTTAACTGGTTTGGGTGCTGCCAGGCTGCGACGAGTTGTTACCTCCGATTCGACCCGTCGGGGCCGACGAAGATGATGTGATGACCCTCAGGGCCTGCGTAAGCTGGCCCCTGCTTTGGCCGAAGAGCCAGATTCGTTTGGGGGCGGGGGACACCACCCCACAGGCAACACCGCCAGTCATGCCGGCGCCAAGCCATGGCAAGACCGCCGCAATGCTATCGGACATGCTGGACATCCCTATGGCACAGGATCCGAACATGCATATGGCACAGGATCCGGACGACGACAATGATGGTACATTTACCAACGTTGATAAGTACTTTGCCGAACATGGGTACGATGACGAATTCTTGGGGCCTCCTTCTCAAGAACCCAACCCTGCAAAAGACGATCGCGATCTAGCTGGTACCACGGAGAAACCCAATTGCAGCAGGCGTCATCTGGCGTTCAGTTCTTAGGAGACGCCTCGAGCTGCTGACTTCACCGAGCCTCAGATAGCCGAGGTGCGAAATATTATCAGCCCCAACACACTCAACAAGGCGGTCTGTGAGCAGAACTCGGTCCCATTACAGCAGAAGAAGAAGTGACAGAAAAAAAGAGTAACAAGGGTGCGAGCCAGCCGGCACCGAGTACGATCCATGCTCAGGACGGGCCACCTTCACCTAAGGATATCTCAAGGAGGGTGCATGTGGCGGGTAGGCCGATGCTACCGACTAATATGCTCAATGCTGCAACCGGTGCTATGCGGAGTCTGCATGACAGTGTTCTTTCTTTGGAGAACCGATGTCTCAGAGAGAATGATGTGGCTTACCCGGTTTTCAGGGCCAAGGTGCCAGAGGGCAAGGGCTTTGTGGATAACACCGTCGGGGGTACGATCGTCCTGCGGTTTGATGACACCTTCGCTATGTTTAACCTTCAACCGTTGCACTACACCTTCGTTCGTCTATTTTCGCTGAGTATGGAGATGCGGATCATTAGAGACAAGACCCCGGACATCATGATAGTCGAACCCTTCTACATGCGTGCCAAGATCTTGGGCAGTGCTGGGGACCCGCAAGTCACGAGTTCTTACCTCGAAGGCATCATTCTGGCAAACCCAGATAAGGATAACTTCTTCGTGCATTACTTTCCCGAGTAAGTCATCCCCTCACCGCCCCGTAACATATGATTTCTTAGATTTCGATCTTTTTTTCTAACATTCCGTGTTTTGTGCAGTGACACACATTGCACACTCATCCTCTTAAGCCCGAAATATTCCATGGCCACGTATTTCGACTTAGACCGTTAGTCGAAGAAAGACTACACAAATATCAAGAAAGTTCTTGATGATGTTCTCCCCGGCTACGCCAAATCTGGAGGCACCTTCACCATGCCAGTTCGTAGGTACGACAAGCACGTGTTCGCCCACAATATGACGTTCTGCTGTGTCAAGCAGCCACCTGGCGGTCAGAAGGATGCCTACTACGCCCTCCATCACATGCGGGCGATCGTACGGGACCATGATCACCTTATGCTACCAAATAATCTCAAAGATTGGGCCGCGAGCTTGTCGGCAATCCAGGACACGGACATCAGACAAGAATTCTTTTGCATCCAGTCGGAGTTTGTGGAAATCATCCATCAAGATGTCCTTCGTACCTCGGGGCAGTTCAACCTCAGATATCAACCGTCCAACAGTGAGATACACACAACGCTACAAATGCAGGCTGACAACGCCCTCGATATCATGACCAACACGAGAGACGGCGGCTTCATCCACGCTCCGGTCCCTTGAGTCGAGTCGAAAGTAGTGATGCTATGTGTAGTTCTGAAACATCGATTGGCTCGTGTTGCAATTAAACTTTAATGAACTTGTATGTCTCTTTGGTTTGGACAGTCGTTCAACTTATATGTAATCGATGCTATTTATTAGTAGGACCATGAATCGTGCTATTAATGTGTTGCTTTTCTCTTCCGATCCTTTTGTTGCATACTTATATATTGCTTATGTATTGTCTGTGAATTGTTACTAACGTTTTGTTTGGCTAGTGCATAGAGATGTCATCGTATGTCGTGTACAAGGGTAAGGTTCCCGGACTCTACGACGACTGGGAGGAGTGTCGGAGACAGGTTCACCGTTTAAGTGGTAACAGTTACAAAGGGTGCACCACTAGGGCGGAGGCGGAAGTTAGATACGCGCGCTATCTAGCGGGAGAGAGGAGGGAGTGTTGGAGGAACCAGATGAAGACCAGTTTCATCACGATGATGCTCATTGTGATCATGACCGCAGCTCTCTTCTATGTGATGGTAGTTTAGATGATCGATATCGACTTGTAATGTGAAGACAAACTCGCTACTCGTGGTTTGAAGACTTGTAATGTTCTAACTTTGTTCGGTATTTTAAATTCGGAGACTAATATGATGAATCGTATTCGGAGACTAATCTTCTATTTTATTCGATAAATCTGTTGTTTATATGTTGTGCTCTCTATATTATGTGAAGTAATATGTTTTGTAACCTGTGCAAATATCAGAAAAGAAAAAAATCCCTAATATTCATACTAGTGGCACACCACTCAGCAAACTAATGGCGCACTGCACAAAGGACTCTAATGGTGCATCATCCACTAGTGCGCCATTAGTATGCCAAAGCACATGGGTAAATATGGCCCCCTGGGAGGCATACTAATGGCGCACCATGGGCTATACTAATGGCGCACCAGTGGTGCGGCATTAGTAAAAAATTCTAATGGCGTGGTGCTAGTGGCGCACCTGCAGTGCGCCATTAGTAGGCAAAATAGGTGTGCCACTAGTAGGCCTTTTCCTGGTAGTGTTGGGGTGCAACAACCTTGGATCTCTTGCTGTTGGAACACTCCACACGTCGTCAACGGGTGCTATGCACTTGGAGGGGGCACGCTTCCTGCACTCCTTGCTGGAGGTCCTACAATCCTTTTTCTTTCCTTTACTTTCCTTGGCGGGAACTATTGCTGCTGCAGCCTCTGCTGTGACTGCATCCCGGTACATCTTGTCCACGCAAATAATTGCATCCTTCTCATCTAATGGGATAGTGACGAGTCCCAGTGGCCCAGGCATCTTTCGAGTGTTACCCAACAAGAATTAGGAACTTTGCCGTCAGCCATGGCAGACGGCAAAGGCACACATGGCGGACGGCAAAGACCTTTGCCGGCAGCCAGCGGATGGCAAGACGTCCGGATGAACAGGCTACGGCAAAGGCTTCTTTGCCATTTGTTGGCGGATGGCAAAGATACAAAGGTCTTTGCTGTCCGCCAGCAGACGGCAAAGAGCCTGGACGGCGAATGTGTCAGCTTAGGTCTGTTAAGGGGTTAATAACGTGCATTGCCGTCGGCTGGCGCACGACAAAGACCTTTGCCAATTTGCTGTCTGCCAGCGGATGGAAAATAGCATTGAATCATTGCCATCCGCCAACGGACGTCATAGCGTGCCACGTGGCGGGACTTGGGGGGCTGTCCTATTTGATAGCTTTGCCATCAGCTGGCTGACGGGAAATATTAAATGTTCTTTATCGTCCACTGGCCGACGGCAAAGCATCCAAATAGCTAGCCTACTGCCCCAGGTTGCATAGGTAGCTGACATGTGGCATGTTTTCCGTCTGCTAGCTGATTGCAAAGCTCTTTGCCGTCCGCTAGCAGACGACAAAGAGTCTATATAGCCCCTATTTTTTCTATTTTTTTGAGTTCATTCAATTTGACAGAATTTAACACACATATATATATACACATATGAAAATACTTTCGACAAGCATACCAACACATATACATACCAAATCATATCCCTGCCATATGGATATGATCATCCAACACATATACATAGCAAATGGTTTCATCCAACACAATGACAAGAATACAATGGTTTCATGCAAACATACATATATAGGTAGCAAGTTTGACATTGTTCACCGTACAAAATCAAAACAAGAAGGAAGCATAAAGAGAAGTGTAGACTCCATCAATGCAAGCTTCGTCATCTAAAGCAAATATGGGAATTGGGACGGAAGCAAATTAGAAGAAGAAGAAGAAGACTAGCTAGAAAAAGAAGAAGAAGAAGAAGAAGAAGAAGAAGAAGAAGAGGAAGAAAAGGAATAATAAGAAAAAGATTTTTCTTCTCTTCCTTTTTTTCCTCTCCTCTATGTTATCTTCTTCTTCTTCTAACTAAGGTAGGTAAAAATGCCATTTTATTGTTAAGCAAAGTAAAAATGCTAAGTGTAGGTCATTTTAGAGCTAAGCTAGGTAAATAGGTCATTTTGGAGCTTACTAAGGTTATTATGTCATTTTCGAGGAAAGTAAGGTAAGTCTATATCATTTTGGAGGTAACAAAGATTATCATGACATTTTTAAGGAAATAATGCTAAGTATAGCTCATTTTCTGTCTAACTTAGGTAGTTATGCCATTTAGGAGGAATGTAAGCTAAGTATGCATTTGTTATGCAAAACACTAGATAAAACTTACCCTCATCACAACAAATGCGATGAAGATCGCAACTAAGGTAACAATTGATCCAATGGCATAATGATACCAAGCCTCATTATTAATGGCATTTTTTCTAATCTTCTTAAGCTTTAGGCGCATTGCATCCATCTTCAAGAGCATTGCATTCATCTTCATCTTGTGATCATCGACGACATTGACAACATAGAACTCCAATGTCATCTTCTCTTCTTCAATTCTATTAATTTTTTCTTTCAAATACTCATTTTCTTTTTCAACTAAATTTAACTTCTCGACAAGAGGATCGATTTCAAATTTGGTTCACATACCTCCTAGATTAAAATATCTCTATGTCAACTTGATGGCCATAATTGTCATAAATGAGAAATGCAAAAAATAGTCATGTAAGAGAATTTACCACATCTGAATCATAAAGCGGGAGAGGACCGACGGGGATGGACATCAAGACCATGGCACTATGTATAAGAAACAATCATACAAAGTAATAAAAATATAAAAGTAACTATATGTAACATCCCAAATTTTCAATTTGGAATGTTATACATAGATCATTCTTGCATATCATATTTTATTGCATTTCATCTCGCGATCCTCTAAATCCTAAGCGACTCAAGGACCCTCGGAGAGAGTTGGGGATTTCCCCGATTTTCAAATTTGATTTTTATCAAATTTTGGAACAAGGAATTTTTTTTGGTTTTAATTATTTTTCTCTCGAAAAATATTTATATTAAAATACATGAGAGGAGATAATATGAATTCTCCAAAATAATTGAAATATGGGAGGAAAAATATTAAAATAAAATATTTGTTTTTATTTGGATTTTATTGCAATTTTATTTGCGTTAGAAAAATTGCACGTTTTTCAAAGTTGCATTTTAGGGCCAAGAAAATGTTCATCTCGTTCTAAATATTTTGTTTAGACGGTGAAAATTTGTTTTGGCATTTTTAAAATTTTATTTTATTTTCTAGGATTTTTTTCTGTTCGGCGAAATTGTTTTTTTTAAGATCCACGGGCGCCAACTGGGCCGAAACCCAAGCCGGGCCGGCCCAGTCCCTCTCGCGCGCCGTCTCCCTCCTAGAGACTGGCCGCGCCACCGCCGCCGACTCAAAGGAGTCCGAGCCAGACTCCGCCTCCCCCGCCGCCCTTGCCCCCTCCCCAAGTCACCCCCTCCTTTAAATACCCAGCCCCCCGCCACCACCACCCACCCCGCAGCCCCGCCCGCGCCTCGCCGCCACCGCTGCCGCGCCTCGCCGTGGCCGCGCCCCGCCGCCGCCGCTCCCGCGTCTCACCGGACCGACGAGGTAGCCGTTCGCCGCCGATTTTTTTTTAAAAACCGATTCACTTTTTTTAAAGAAAAACCCTAGTTCGTTTTTTAGATCGGTTCGCCGATTTTTTTCCCGGTTCTTCTTTTTAGCGGAAGTTCATACGTACATCCGTTTTAACGAATGGTTTTCGCTCGTTAGTACAGACAACGAACGCTCGTTCGTTAGCCTGTTCGTCAGTTTTCTTTTATCGGATTTTTCTGCGATTAATTCTGATCATGATTTCTGATCCGATCTTTGTTCTAGTTTAACTTTTCGCTTGTTTGTCGGAATCAGGCGATTCAAGCGCCTAGATCTTTGTCTCGAGACCCTCTTTCTGTTTAATCAACTTGAACAAGCTTTTGCTACTGTAAAATTTGACCTAGGTCCAGATTAGTAAACGGATCTTGTTTCTTTCGTCGTTTGAGTTTCGTTGCTCCGTTTGATTTGATTCTTTTTGCTAACCGGAGTTCTTAAGTTAAAATTTCTGGTAGATCTTCTTAATTGAGTTTTACCCGTGTTTCTTTTCTTGATTGCTTATGTATGCTATTGTTTGTTTGCGATAGAATTCCTGGAGTGCGAAGCGTATTATTTGGAGCCCCTAGATTTCGCAGATCGTCAGCAAGGCAAGTAACACTTTGATCATATCCCTTTATCACCCAGTTTTTATGCATTAGTTCCCATCCTCAAACATTGCATGGTTAGGATGTCATTAACATGTGGGTTGGGAAGTAGTTAATGAGGTAGAACCTATTGCCTGTTATATTCAAACCTTGGGAGTTACTTATATGAATTGCTTATACTGCTATGCTATGCTCGTAGACGTGGTTCGGGTGAGTGAAATCCATGACAGATGTGAGATTGCTAAATAATGGTTTAACCTAAGGTGGCAACTTGAATACACATCTGGGTGGATTGAGGCACCTGGAGTACCCATTGTTGCTTGTATTTTTGGAAATCCCGGGGTTCCGTGTGATTTTCCTATGGACCGCCACCCAGGCTCAAAGGGAACTGAGATGATTCATGCTAGAAACTTCCG
The DNA here is from genome assembly GCF_003073215.2 of Triticum urartu. Classification (NCBI taxonomy): domain Eukaryota; kingdom Viridiplantae; phylum Streptophyta; class Magnoliopsida; order Poales; family Poaceae; genus Triticum; species Triticum urartu. The sequence continues at coordinate 316,790,602 of NC_053023.1, forward strand.
TGTGCAGCCACAAGCTATTATGAGCTCTAGCATAGTTGAGTAAGTTACGTGAAGCTCTTGAAGATGTAGACCAGCAGGTAGTGGGTTGTAGGTTTGGTATGGTCTGCCCGGAGTAGAGAGTTAATGTTTCTCAAAGACTATGTCTCGGTCATCCGTTTCTCAAACATCATGTAGTGCAAGAAATCCAACGGAGGCGATCGAGTGTTGTGAGGAAAAGTGCGCAAACCTCTGCAGAGTGTACAATCTAATCATGGTTAGCCGTGTCCCCGTTTATGGATATCTTGAGTATCTAGTACTTGGAGTATCTTAAGTATCTCATCACTTTTAAATTAATACTGTTGGGTTGATAATTACTTTAATTGGGATTGATTTGGAGGACCTTCTCAATGATGTTTCGACTACCATGATAGTTAAATTAAAATCTGTTCCTTTGTTGTAGGGAAAAATTGGCTTTTCGCAAAACTATAACCATAGAGCTTTCCACCAGCCAAATATGCATGCGGTGATAGCATTATTCTGTTCTTGCTCTACTGTGTTACTTTGCCAGCATATTCCATGTGCTGACCTGTTTTCGGGCTGCAACGTATTATGTTGCAGACATTTCAGACGAGGAGTAAGGTTTGTTAGGTCGTTGCCATGCAGCTCAGCTATGCCGTTGGAGTTGATGGACTCACTTTATCTTCCAAGCCTTCCGCTGTTATCGTATTAGATGGCCTTAATCCATATTTATTGTAATAAGTTCTCTTTGGAGACATTCGATGTAATAAGTGTGTGATTGCTACTCTATTAGAAATCCTCGAGTACTGTGTGTGTCAGCATTACCGATCCAGGGATGACACTGAAGCACAGAGACTTGACCGTTTGAGGTCGGGTCGCTACAAGATGGTATCAGAGCACACGCTGAGTGTAGGACACGACCACTAAGCTAAAACCATAGATCACCATTCTCTTCTCATTTCTAACTCCTCTCCATTTTCCACTCTTTAGGATGGCGGATGCAAGGAATAAGTTTGCACAACCGGATGAAGAAGCACCTTTTGGACGACACTTGAAGGAAGTCACTAGGCACCTGAACATAGGAATACCAAGCTTCACAGGGACTTACAATGCCACTTTACCAGAAGAGGAGCGATGGATGATTCAAGCTCAAGTTCCAGGAAGTACATTCACGCCAGTCACTAAGCCCATAGATTTTTCCTTCGATACACCAACCTGGAGTCTAGGAAAGTGTATGGCAGCTCAGATCACCATGGGACGCATTGGAGAAGTTTACCAAAAGGAGCTTAAGGATACTATCTATCAGATTTGTGGGCGCCGAGACGAGCAATGGGAGATGATCAGCACCAGGAAGGATAGATCAATTACAGCTTTCATCCTGGAACTAAACCAGCACATTCGATGCCAGGAGAATCAGATGTGCGGAGGCATCATAGATCTGAAGAAGGCAATGACTAGGATCACGGAACTGGAGGAAGAACTCAAGGCTACACGTGAAGATTATGAGGAATAAAACGTCGTACTAGTGGAGAAGAATGACGATCTGGAAAGGAAGCTAGGAGTATTCCTAGGAGACTCCACACCAGGAGGAGAAGACGAAGAACCCAAGTAGATTCGCCCGGAGGACTACATCATAATCAGCGACACCGACTCCGACCTTAGCGATGATCACTATGAAGACGAAGCTGGAGAAGACATTATGGAGTCTTCAACCGAGGAATATTTTTAGTAGACCACCACATCAGTAGTATTATTCCACCATGTAAATACTGTAGTCCGAGCACTTTTGTGATAGTTCTAGACCGACTGTATGCCTTGCTTGATTGATTGAGTGAAATGTTTGTGCTTGTCTCATGTGCATATGGGTAGTGCTTTCTCATTAGACCTCACTCTATTCTAATCTCTCCCCTCTAAACCCATCAGATACCTCCGAGACATGACCCCAGATTTGGCTTCCCACCGGAGCTCACTCATTTGATCCAGCAATAGAATACCCTGATGCAGTTGTTAGTCCAGAACCAAGGCAACAACAACAACAACAATCCACCACCACCACCACCAGTTGACAACTTAGCCCGTTTTTTGAGGTTGCAGACGCCGGTGTTTTCCAGTAGCATCGAGCCTATAGTAGCAGATGATTGGCTCCACAGGATTGGAAGGGAGTTAACCACTGCAGGATGTACCGGTGCTGAAAAGGTGCTATTGGCCGCACATCAGTTGGATGGACCAGCAGCCTCATGGTGGGAGAATTACACTGTCACCTACCCTATAGCCACGGTGACATGGGACCAGTTTCAGCAAGCCTTTCGTACAGCCCATGTCTCAACTGGAGGTATGAGTATGAAGAAGCGTGAGTTTCGCAACTTACGCCAGGGGAACCGTACCGTGGCTCAGTACGCGGGTGAGTTTAGCAAGTTATCTCGCTATGCCCCTGATGATGTGGCCACAGATGCCGTAAAGCAAGAGAAATTTATGGAAGGGTTAAATGATGAAATGAGCATGCAATTGATGGTGGAAACATTCAACAACTACCAGGAGTTGGTAGATAAGGCTCTTATGATTTAAGGGAAGCAACAGCAGATTGAGAACCGTAAGAGGAAGTATGGACAAGGGAGGTATTTCTCAGGAGCTCAGCAGAAGCCTCGCCTAACCCCGAACTCGGGAGGACTTGTTCATAACCATGGAGGCCACACCCATAATGGAGGAAGTAACCATAACCATACTGGCCCAAGGAATGGGAATGGGAATGGGGCAAGGAACAATCAGAACTGCCCCAATCCAGCCACACCCATCAAGAGAGACCTAAGCCACGTTACTTGTTTCAAGTGTGGGAAGACTGGACACTATGCCACGGAGTGCCCTGAAGGGAAGAATGGAAACGGAAATGGGAGCGCTGGGAAGAAGCCCAATCCATTCAACAAAGGACAAGTGAACCACGTTAACGTGGAGGAAGTTGAAGAGCAGCCGGACGTGGTTATAGGTAAGTTTTTGGTTAAGTCATTTACCGCTCTTGTTCTTTTTGATACTGGTTCATCGCATTCATACATATCAAGGGAATTCGTGGATAAGTTTAAACTACCGACCCAAACCCTTAGGACCCCTCTGTTAGTAAGTTCACCTGGAGCAGAGTATATGGCTAGTCGATGGTGTGACCAGATACCCCTAACCATTGGTAGCCATGTTTTTCTGTCCAACCTAATAATCTTGGAGTCACAAGGATTGGATGTGATATTAGGAATGGACTGGATGTCAAAGTACGGAGGAAGCATTGACTATGTTAGTAGGTCAATTTGTCTCACCACCCCGGAGGGAAAAAGGATCAAGCACATATCTAGGCATGCGCCAAGAAGTGGCCAAGTAAATACCCTCACGGGAGTTGTTTAGGAGGAAGTGCCTGTAGTAAGGGATTACCCGGATGTTGTCCCAGAGGAGTTACCAGGCATGCCACCGGATCGAGATATCGAGTTTTTGATAGAGCTATTGGCATGCACAGGGCCAATATCCAAGAGACCTTATCGGATGCCCGCGAATGATCTGGAGGAGATTAAGAAATATATCAAGGAGTTATTGGAGAAAGGTTACATTCGACGGAGTTCATCACCATGGGGAGCCCCAATGCTTTTGGTTGAGAAGAAGGATAAGTCCCTAAGAATGGTTGTTGATTATCGGGCCTTGAATGAAGTGACGATCAAGAACAAGTACCCATTGCCGATGATCAATGATCAGTTTGACCAGCTGCAAGGAGCTAAGGTGTTTTCAAAGATCGATCTGCAATCAAGATACCATCAGTTGAAGAAACGAGAGAAAGATATACCAAAGACAACATTCACCACACGGTACGGGTTATACGAATATACGGTCATGTCGTTTGGACTTACTAACGCCCCTGCCTACTTCATGAGCATGATAAACAAAGCATTCATGGAATATTTGGATAATTTTGTTGTGGTGTTCATTGATGATATAATGGTATACTCGAGGAATGAGGAGGAGCACGAAGAGCATTTGCGATTAGTTCTCGAGAAACTCAGGGAACATCAGTTGTATGCCAAGTTCAGCAAATGCGAGTTTTGGTTGAAGGAAGTCAGATTCCTTGGACATATTATATCAGGAGAAGGTATAGCAGTAGACTCCACCAAGATTCAGTCAATCACTGAATGGTTGGCACCCACTTAAGTTAGCGAGATCCGCAGTTTTCTTGGACTCGAAGGATATTATTGGAGATTCATTGAGAATTTTTCCAAAATTGTGAAGCCAATGACGGAGTTATTGAAGAAAGATACCAAGTTTAAATGGACATAAGTTTGCGGGGCAAGTTTCCAGGAGCTGAAGGAACGTTTGACTACAGCCCCAGTGCTGACACTGCCAAATATACGCAAGGATTTCCAAGTGTATTGCGTTGCCTCTCGCCTAGGACTCGGAAGTGTGCTTATGCACGACGGAAGAGTTATTTTGTATGCCTCACGACAACTAAAACCACATGAGTTGAATTACGCTACGCATATTTGGAGCTAGTAGCCGTAGTGCATGCGTTGAAGACCTCGAGGCATTACCTTATTGGAAACCATTGTGATGCGTACATGGATCATAAGAGTTTGAAGTACATTTTCACACAGAAGGAACTGAACCTTAGGTAGAGGAGATGGTTGGAGCTCATAAAGGATTATGACATGAAGCTTCACTATCATCCAGGAAAGGCCAATGTCGTAGCAGACGCTTTGAGCCGGAGCAGTTATACTAATACCCTAGAGAGCACGGGATTGCCGAAGGAGTTAGCATAGGATCTCCGGGAACTTCAATTGGAGATTGTTCCTAGAGGTTTTGTTGCAACAATGGAGGTTCATTCTACCTTGTTGGGAAAGATTCGAGAAGCTCAGAAGGATTACAAAGAGATTGCCAAGATAAAAGAGAAAATGAGCGAAGGAAAGGCCAAAGGTTTTCGTGAGGATGAGCACGACACCTTATGGTTTGAGGACCGTGTTTATGTGCCCAATAACACAGAGATCAGGAAATTAATACTACAGGAGGCTCATGACTCACCATATTCGATACACCCCGGAAAGACCAAGATGTATTTGGATTTGAAGGAACATTTCTGTTGGACAGGGATGAAGAAGGATATCGCCGAGTATGTAGCCGTATGTGATGTATGTCAGATAGTGAAGGCAAAGCATCAAAAGCCAGCAAGATTGCTACAGCCTATGCCAATACCCGAATGGAAGTGGGATAAACTTGGCTTGGATTTTATCACCAGATTGCCAAGGACCAAATCAGGTTATGATTCTATATGGGTAGTAGTTGACCGCTTGACCAAAGTGGCACACTTTATCCCAGCGAAAACAACTTATACCAGTGCAAAGTTGGCTAAGATATGTATATGACCAGGATCGTATGTCTGCATCGAGTTCCGAGGACCATCGTATCAGATAGAGGAACACAGTTTACCTCAAAGTTTTGGCATCAGTTGCACCAGACTATGGGAACGAGATTGGAGTTCAGTACAGCATTTCACCCGCAGACCGATGGACAGACCGAGAGAGTCAACCAGATTCTGGAGGATATGTTGAGAGCCTGGTGTGCTAGATTATGGGTCTAGTTGGGATGACAATCTGCCTTATGCAGAGTTCTCATACAACAATAGCTATCAAGCCAGTTTGAAGATGGCACCATTCGAAGCCCTGTATGGACGAAGGTGCAGAACACCGTTGATGTGGGATGAAGTTGGAGACCGACAGTTGTTTGGACCAGACTTGATCAAAGAGTCTAAGGAGAAAGTTAAACTGATTCGAGATAGACTGGAGATAGCTCAGTCCAGACAGAAGAGTTATGCAGATTCGAAACACAAGGAGGTAACCTATGAAATTGGAGACAGACCATATCTACGAGTATCACCTTTGCGAGGAGTGAAACATTTTGGAGTCAAGGGAAAGTTAGCCCCGAGATTTGTAGGACAGTATCGTGTTTTGGAACGGATGGGAGAAGTTGCCTACAAGTTGGAGTTACATGAAGAACTGTCAGGAGTTCACGATGTGTTTCATGTTTCCCAGTTGAAGAAGTGCCATGCTGAGATGGCCGATATACCACTAAGAGATACCGTGCCCTTGGAGGCGATTCAGTTGGACAATGATTTGACTTATGAGGAGAAGCCAGTCAAGATTTTGGAGTTTGCCAGTCGAGTCACCCGCAACAAGGTTATCAAGTTTTGCAAAGTTTAGTGGAGCCACCATACCGAGGACGAAACCACCTGGGAACGAGAGGATGATCTTCACAAAGACCACCCACACCTATTTTCTAGCCAACCCGAATCTCGAGGGCGAGATTCATCTTAAGGGGGTAGGTTTGTAACATCCCAAATTTTCAATTTGGAATGTTATACATAGATCATTCTTGCATATCATATTTTATTGCATTTCGTCTCGCGATCCTCGAAATCCTAAGCGACTCAAGGACCCTCAGAGAGAGTTCGGGATTTCCCCGGTTTTCAAATTTGATTTTTATCAAATTTTGGAACGAGGATGCTTTTGGTTTTAATTATTTTTCTCTCCGAAAATATTTCATATTAAAATACATGAGAGGAGATAATATGACTTCTCCAAAATAATTGAAATATGGGAGGAAAATATTAAAATCAAATATTTGTTTTATATGGATTTTATTGCAATTTTATTTGCATTAGAAAAATTGCACGTTTTTCAAAGTTGCATTTTAGGGCCAAGAAAATGTTCATCTCGTTCTAAATATTTTATTTAGACGGTGAAAGTTTGTTTTGACATTTTTAGATTTTATTTTATTTTCTAGGATTTTTTCTGTTCGCCGGAATTGTTTTAAAAAAAAGATCCCCGGGCGCCGACTGGGCCGAAACCCCAGCCGGGCCGGCCCACTCCCTCCCGCGCGCCGTCTCCCTCTTGGAGACTGGCCGCGCCGCCGCCGCCGCAGACTCGGAGGAGTCCGAGCCAGACTCCGCCTCCCCCGCCGCCCTTGCCCCCTCCCCAAGTCACCCCCTCCTTTAAATACCCAACCCCCCCGCCACCACCACCCACACCGCAGCCCCGCCCAGCCCCGCCCGCGCCTCGCCGCCGCCGCTGTCGCGCCCCACCGCCGCCACTGTCGCACCTCGTCGCCGCCGCTCCCGCGTCTCGCCAGACCAACGAGGTAGCCGTTCGCCGCCGGGTTTTTTTAAAAAACCGATTCGGTTTTTTTAAGAAAAACCCTAGTTCATTTTTTAAGATTAGTTTGCCGGTTTTTTTCCCGGTTCTTCTTCTTAGCGGACGTTCGTCCGTATGTTCGTTTTAATGAATGGTTTTCGGTCGTTAGTTACAGAAGCTTGTTCGTTAGCCTGTTCGTCAATTTTCTTTTATCAGATTTTTCTGCGATTAATACTGATCAGGATTTCTGATCCGATCTTTGTTCTAGTTTATCGTTTTGCTCGTTTGTCGGACTTAGGCGATTCAAGCGCCTAGATCTTCGTCTCGAGACCCTCTTTCTGTTTAATCAACTTGAACAAACTTTTGCTACTGTAAAATTTGACCTAGGTCCAGATTAGTAAACGGATCTTGTTTCTTTCGCCGTTTGAGTTTCGTTGCTCCATTTGATTTGATTCTTTTTGCTGACCGGAGTTCTTAAGTTGAACTTTATGGTAGACCTTCTTATTCGATTTTTACCCATGTTTCTTTGCTTGATTGCTTATGTATGCTATTGTTTGTTTGCGATAGAATTCTCGGAGTGCGAAGCGTGTTATTTGGAGTCCCTAGGTTTCACGGATCGTCAGCAAGGCAAGTAACACTTTGATCATATCCCTTTATCACCCAGTTTTTATGCATTAGTTCCCATCCTCAAACATTGCATGGTTAGATGTCATTAACATGTGGGTTGGGAAGTAGTTAATGAGGTAGAACCTATATATTGCCCTATTATATTCAAACTTTGGGAGTTACTTATACGAATTGCTTATACTGCTATGCTATGCTCGTAGGCGTCGTTTGGGTGAGTGAAATCCATGACAGATGTGAGATTGTTAAATAATGGTTTAAGCTAAGGTGGCAACTTGAATACATATCTGGGTGGATTGTGGCACCTGGAGTACCCAGTGTTGCCTGTATTTTTTGAAATCCTGGGGTTCCATGTGATTTTCCTATGGACCGCCACCCAGGCTCAAAGGGAACTGAGATGATTCATGCTAGAAACTTGCGTGTACAGGCACAAGCTATTATGGGCTCTAGCATAGTTGAGTAAGTTACGTGAAGCTCTTGAAGAGGTAGATCAGTAGGTAGTGGGTTGTAGGTTTGGTATGGTCTGCCCGGGGTAGAGAGTTAATGTTTCTGGAAGACTGTGTCTCGGTCATCCATTTCTCAAACATCATGTAGTGCGAGAAATCCAACGGAGGCGATCGAGTCTTGTGGGGAGAAGTGTGCAAACCTCTGCAGAGTGTACAATCTAATCATGGTTAGCCGTGTCCCCGGTTATGGACATCTTGAGTATCTAGTACTTGGAGTATCTTAAGTATCTCATCACTTTTAACTTAATACTATTGGGTTGATAATTACTTTAATTGGGATTGAGTTGGAGGAACCTTCTCAATGATGTTTCAACTACCATGATAGTTAAATTAAAATCTATTCCTTTGTTCTAGGGAAAAATTGGCTTTTCGCAAAACTATAACCATAGAGCTTTCCACCAGCCAAATATGCATGTAGTGATAGCATTATTCTGTTCTTGCTCTACTGTGTTACTTTGCCAGCATATTCCATGTGCTGACTCGTTTTCGGGTTGCAACGTATTATGTTGCAAACTTTTCAGACGAGGAGTAAGGTTCATTAGGTCCTTGCCATGCAGCTCAACTATGCCGTTGGAGTTGATGGACTCACTTTATCTTCCAATCCTTCCGCTTTTATCGTATTAGATGGCCTTAAGCCATATTTATTGTAATAAGTTCTCTTTGGAGACATTCGATGTAATAAGTGTGTGATTGCTACTCTGTTATAAATCCTCGAGTACTGTGTGTGTCAGCATTACCGATCCAGGGATGAAACTGAAGCACAGAGAATTGACCGTTTGAGGTCGGGTCGCTACACTATATAAATCATACAATCATATAAGTAACTATATAAATCTAGTACAACATAAAAAAATGAATACCTAGTCATAACCTGATTCAATAGATGCTTCGGGATCAATAAATGCATCATCATCATCATCATCATCACTATCAGTAATGACGTGCTCATCATCATCATTAATAAATGCATCATCACGTGGAAGGCCACCTCTACGTAATCTGTCAAGCATTGATAGGTCATCCACAACAGTAACCTCTTATAATTCAAGCTTTTCTTTTTCTGCCTGAGGTGTGATGTCGGGTTCACTGTCAATGTCTACTTCAATGTTCTGGGTGAAGTAGAGCAGTTCTTCAAACATTTTTTGGAAAGGCGCGTTTCTTGGAAAAATTCTCCTTCATATGTGTCTGGGTTAATGTGAGGTTCATAATCATCTTCATTGGGGGGTTGGTCTAACACGTGGAGGCACTTCATAAACGACATCCCAACCTTTGAGATTAGGATCACTTTGACAGGCCCACGGTAGATAGAAAACTTTGGTTGCCTGTTGAGCCATAATATAGGCATCGGGAACATCCGAATGGGTGCTTTGATTGATTTCCACTAGCCCTATATGATCATGAGTCCTTCTAGACTCCTTCAGCTGGAACCAATAACATTTGAAGACTACGACGTTTGGTGGGTTTGCACCATAGAATTGAAGTTCATAAATTGCTTCAACTCTTTCATAATACTCGACATCTCCTTCGCCGATAGCAGGGACACAACAATTTGTAGACTTTCGGTCGGCCATTGACATCTCTTTCCCATAGGTACGAAAGCAATACCCATTGATGTCGCATTTGTCAAATGAACGGACCTTATAGTCAAAACTATTAGCGAATTGTCTCAATTCAGCGTCCATAAGCTCTGAATTATCCTACAAGTTTAATACGAAAGGGATTTTTGCATTATCCACAAATTAGACGAAGTAAAGAAATTGTCTAACGGAAATAACCATTTGTTTGAACCAAGAGATGAAACCAGGATAGTCGCGTCCATGCTTTGCTAGAATTTGGCGACGTATCGACTTTATCAAATTTATCCGGGAATAAGAACAATTCAAAGGAATTAGAAGTTGCGAAACAATGTACCGAGAACTTAATCGATGTACGGCCGCACTTCTGTTAGGTTTGTGAAGATATACAGCGAAATGATCTCCCATTCTTCGAAATCCAACGTTAAGGAATTAGAAGCACCGGCTGGTGCGACATCCCCTTTCAATAGGCTGAGGTTGGATCCACCCTTTTTAGGTTCGTCAGCATTGTACCAAGGCTTCGGATTATGTAAATGATGATTTTTGTCTTCGTAATGTGCTGTCACGAAGTTTGCCGCCTCCTCAGTAATGAATGCCTCAGCCATCGATGCTTCAATTCTACGTTCATTTTTACATTTTGCTCGTAGCGTCTTCTACATCCTCTCAGTGGCGTAGCACCATCGATTTTGCATGGGCCCCCCAATCTTGCCTCATTTTGGATATGCAAAATCAAGTGCTGCATTGGATTAAAGAAGCCGGACGGAAAGATCTTCTCTAACTTGCAGATCAACTCTGGCGCCAACTCTTCCATTTCTTCTAGCAGGCCAGGCGATAGTTCTTTCCCACAGAGAACATGAAAGAAATAGCTCAGCTCTCGCAGTACTAGCCATTCATCCTCAGGGATGAAGCCACACAACATCACCGGCATTACCCGCTCAATCCATATGTGCCAGTCATGACTCTTGAGACAAAATATCTTCAATTTATCAAGACTCGCTCCCCTCTTTAGATTCGCTGCACACCCGCTCAATCCATATGTTTTGTAACGACCTATCACATAGCGCCTCCAGATCGACTCTAGCCTTAGTATTATCCTTTGACTTCCCATCTATGCCGAACAATGTACCAAAAAGTGCCTCGGTGATATTCTTCTCAGTGTGCATCATGTCGATGTTGTGTGGGCAAAGGAGGTCTTTGAAGTAGGGAAAATCCCACAAGGATGTCTTGTGAGTCCAGGCGTGTTTCAAATTATACCCCTTGAAATACCATGGACGCTCTGGATCTGGCTCGAGAGTGTTTAACTGATCCAGTGTCTCTTGGCCTGTCAACGCAGGTGGTGCAGATTTTTTGACAATTCTACCTACGATGAAGTTCTTCTTGTCTTTCTTGAACTTATGGCGAGGATCCAGGAACTGTCTATTCATGTCGAAGCAAGAAAACTTGCGACCGGCCTGAAGCCAATGAAACTCAAGAGCTCCCTTGCATGTGGGGCACGGAAACCTTCCATGCACACACCAGCCAACGTATAGCGCATACGCCGGCAAGTCATGCCTCGAGTACATGTACCAAAGACGCATTATGAAGTTTCATTTCCTAAAGGCATCTTATGTCTTGAGCCCATTATCCCAGGCTTCATGTAATTCGTCCTTCAGCGGCTGCATGTACACATTAATATTATTCCCCGGATAGTTGGGCCCTGGAATTATCAACACCAGGAAAATGTTCTCTCTTTGAATAATCTGTTCGGGGGGGGGGGAGATTGAGTGGATAGAAAAATACGGGCCAACAGCTATATTGGGCTGCCGTCAGACCAAACACACTGAACCCATCCATGGTAATGCCGACTCAAGAATGCCTTGGATCTGCCGCTTTGTCATCACATAATTCATCAAAGCTCTTCCACTCTTCACTGTCTGATGTGTGCACCATCATCAACTTCCCATCTGCATCTAGTTGGGTTTTTTTCCCGTTTTGTGCCATGTCATCTGTCTTGCCGTCACTTCGACCATGAAAAGACGTTGAAGTCTTGGTACGATTGGCATATACTAAAGAACATTAACATGGATTTTGGTCTACGTCTTCTCACCCATACCGTTGTCTACCACAACATACCTGGATGACATGCAAATGGGACAAGAGTTCAAGTCCGCATACTGAAGCCTAAATAAGGCACATCCTTTCTCACAGGCATGTATCTTTTCGTAGGGCATCTTAAGACCACGGAGGATTTTGTCTGACTGGTACAGGTTTGCAGGTAGTACATGTCCTTTGGGTAGAAAATGTCCAAATACTGTCATCATTGTGTCATAGCATTCTCTGCCCAAGTTGAATTGAGCCTTCAGAGCCATTATTTGTGAGATGGCATCCAAGTGACAAAGCTCGGTGTTCTCGTGGAGAGGACGTTTTGAAGACTCCAACATTTCATTGAAGGCCTTTGCAGACTCCTCCATCTCGTCGTCCGAGTCCTGAGCATCATCAAAGTCTTGCACCATGTCTTGCATCCCGGTACCATGCTCGTCAGTGCAACAACGAAGCACCTTAGCTCTGGCACGTTGGGCAGACTCGCCATGAAATGTCCACACCATATAATCTGGCATAAAACCCCACTTCTGTAGGTGTTTGCCCATTTCATCTATGTCCTCATGTGCCAATTGTTGCACCCGGCGCAGGGGCACCATGTTGTCCTCTGGCCATTTGCAAATGTGGCTCTTAGAAACCCCTTGGTTTTTGTTAACCATTCAATGGTCATGTCTTTCTGACTAGTGTGACCGGTGAACTTCCACGCATGATCAGTCATCTTGCCAAGCTACTGGACACATAAGAAATATATATATAAATCAGCATGTATATATTCATCAGTTAATGGAGTTTGTCACTTTTATTACGTCCATGCAACCTAGACGCTAATAGGTAAAGATAGGTCCTAACCCCACCCGAGTATGTGTAGATTGGGTTCATTTTCCCATGCTCTGCTCTGGATCTGATGCAAAATTTCGGCAGCACCTCCCTGCTGTTCTCCTGATACACGTCTCGGCAATAAGCAGAGAGGATGTGTACCCGGAGAACAACAGGGAGGCACTGATGAAATTCTGCACTGGATCCGGAGCAGAGCATAAGGGAAAACAAACCCAATCTACACATACTCGGGCTGTCCATGGATAACGTTGGACAATTCGAAAGAATCACCGTTACAAATATGCAAATGCATGCATATTTATAGATGTAACCCTTTCGAACGGGACACGCATAGTGGTCACGCATACTGATGATTGAAGACACCTATAGCTAGCAAGTTTCAATGGCACAAAGACCAGAACAGAGCAAATCGAAGGGGGGAGGAGATGTCATTTGTGCTAACCCACAAACGTAGAGCGGAACTTGTCGAACACTAGACCCTCGCAATGATGAAAAAACTGCACATTTAAATAGAAAGATGAGTTTCCTAGAAATTTTGTTTTTTCGTCAACCTAACTAAATATTTACAACAGGACGATCGGGTTAGGGCTTCCTTGGTGTCGATAGAACCCCAAATAGCAAGTATCATTGATGCAAGATACATGAGGCACTCGGCGTTGAACACTAGATCCACGTCCCACAAGTGACGCCGGCACCCGGCGTCCCGCAACAATAGTTCTGGTGGCCGATGACGATCGAACACCTTGGCAAATTTTTCTAGTAGCGTCTGCAATGAGGATTAAAGCCATGTTTTGAAATTTCAAACAACCAAACCGACTCAAGTCGGTTTGGGTGTTTCACGTTTCAACGGTTAGCTTTCAATCGTCATCTCAGAGGCTGCCAGACAAATTCGCGATGGTGTTCGACCGCCATCGACGCCGAGAACTGTTGCTGTGGGACGCAGGACCCCTGTGTCACTTGTGGGATGTGGATGTAGTATTCGACACCGATGGCCACATGTATTTAGGGTACCATCGACACCGAGGAACCCCCTAACCGGCTTGTCCCTGGGTAAACTAAATTAGCATGCATTCAATAAGAAAAACTAACTAAACTAAACAAAACCTAAACTAAACTAAACCTAAACTAAACCAAAAAACTTAACCTAAACTAAACTAAACCTAAAGTAAACTAACTGAACTAAACAAAACCTAAACTATATTATACTAAACCTAATTAAACTAAATCTAAAAAACAAAAAAAAAGAAAATGTCTCACCTTGGAGCGGCCGGGGCGACGAGGCTGCGTGGCGGGGCGGGGCAGAGCGGTCGGGCCGGCGAGGCGGCATGGCGGGGCGGCCGGGGCAGGGCGGGCCGGCGCGGCCGGGGCAGCGAGGAGGCCCGGGCCGGTGCGGACCGGGCGGGGCGGCAGGGGCGGCGAGGAGGCGCGAACGGGACGATGCGGCCGGGGAGGCCGGAGCAGCACCGTGGGGCGGAGCGGCCCGACACGGCGAGGCGGGGCAACCGGGGTGGGGTGGCGGCATGGGGTTGGGATGAGGGGAGGGAGAGAGAGGGGTAGGGTGAGTGCGTTTTGTTACATATAGGGCACAGCTCTGTGTCGTCCGCCAGCTGACGGCAAAGAGCCTAGCTAATGGACATTAGTTTGGCCACTTTCTTTGCCGTCTCCTAGCGGACGGCGAAGTTTCTTTTCCGTAAGCTAGCGGACGACAAAGGAAGCGGCTGTTAGCTGCCTCTCGCTAGCGACCCACCCTGCCTCTTTGTCGTCCGCTAGCAGACGACAAAGGTTCTATGCCGTCAGCTAGCTGGCGACAAAGATGGGGCTAACGGCAAACACTTTCTTTGCCGTCAGCTGCTTCTTTGCCATCAGTTTTCTGCAAGCTGATGGCAAAGACCCTCTTTGCCATTAGCTAGCTGACGGCAAAGAACCTGTTGATGGCAAAGTTCCTGATTCCAGTAGTGTTATAAGCATAGTGGGATGCTGCCATGAACTTGGCTAGGGCCGGGCGTCCTAGAAGCCCATTGTATGGCAGGGGGGGATCAACCACGTCAAACACAGCCTTCTCTGTCCGGTAGTTTAGCTCTCCCCCAACCATCACCGGCAACGTAATCTTCCCTTTAGGATGGTTCCTGCCGGGGTTAACTCATTGAAACGTCCCGGAAACCTCTAGCTCTTCCTCTCCTATCTGAAGCTTGCTGATGACTGCTGGGGAAATCAGATTCAGACCGGCCCCACCATCCACTAACATCTTTGTGACCTTGAGGTTGTGAATTGTCGGGGAGACCAGCAAAGGCAAGCATCCTACCACGGTGGTGCGGTTAGGGTGATCCTCCCCATCAAATATGATCGGCGTGCAGGGCCATTTGAGCGGTTTCCGGGCCTCTGGCGCTGGCTCCACAACATTGATCTCTCATGCCCATCGCTTGAGCTAGTGGTGGGAGGTGTGCAATGATGCACCTCCATCAACACATAGGGCGTCAATGGGCTTCTGAAATTCCTGCTCACTAGTTTCCTCTTCATTCCCTTCATCACTCCCATCATCACAAACTTCCCTCTCTTGACTCAGTTCCGATAGGGCTTGCTGGGGCGATTTGCTTCACCGCCTCAGCCCTTTCCACCAGCGGCATTCTGACCTTTTTCCTTATCACGCTTGTCATATTCTGCCCTCTATTTCTTGACAAGCTCCTCAACTTGGTAGCATTCCTGAAGATCATGGCGCTTGGTTCGATGGATCTGGCAGTAAGGGCCATCACCTTTCCCAACTTTCTCAGCGGCAGCGGCTTCCCGGCAAGCTGTGCAAGCGGCAACTTCCTTGTCGGGGGCCTCAGCCTTCTTGCCAGTACTATGTGTGTCCGAACCTTCTGCAGTCATCACTGCTTTATCCCTTGGCTTCTTATTGCGCTTCTTGCCCTTCCTCTGGCTAGTTGATTCATCTTCATCCTCTGAATCAATGTTGATGCAATCCTCCTCTCCGTGCAACTTCCTTCCTTCCACCATCCGAGCACACTTATCCACCAGCGTATATAGCTCCTTCACAGTCTTGGGAAACCGCACATTCATCTTAGAACGAATGCGACGATTGCGCACATTGGACTAGAGGGCTGCTACAACGGCTGTCGGATGGATATTTGGAATATTCCTACGAACTTTACTGAATCTCTATAAATACATACAAAGAGTTTCTCCTTCTTTCTGCTGGAGAAGTTGCAGGTCGCTGGGTCTGCCAAGCTCTTGGTGGCAACCGGTGAAGGCACCGATGAACTCGTGGCACCGGTCTGCCCAAGACGAAATGGAGTTCTCCGGTAGGTGTATCAACCAAGATCTCATGTTGGACTTGAGGGCCAATGGGAAGCAGTCAGCGAACACTTTCTCATCTCTTCCCCCAGCAGCTTGAACAGCGATGGTGTAGATGCTCAAGAACTCTGTCGGGTTCAGCCTTCCGTCTTACTTCTTAGGTATCTCTGGGTTGAACGTGCGAACGGACGGCCAACGGACTTGCCGCAGCTCTTGTGTAAAGTCAGGGCAGCCAACCTCGGAAGGCAAGCACCCTCCAACACTGATCGCAGGTTTGTCGATGTCGAGGCCGTCGCACCCGTCGGTCTGGCGGAGGTCGATGCGGCGTCGGTTTATGTTGACATGCGCATCTCCCCGTTGCCTATCTTCCGGGGCTCGACGTTGGCTTGGACGTACTCAAGGGTCGAAAGTGGCCATCGAGACGTCATCGTGGTCTTGATTCAGCTGCGCCAGCATTGGCTGCCGTGGCGGGGAATGCACCGTGGGGATGGCCTCCTCCGTTCGGCTAGCAGTACGGGTGGTTGTCGTTGCTTGGGGAGGCCGTGGCGGGTCGACTCATCATGAGCCCCCAGCATCGGCGAAACCGAGCAGGCTCTGGATGGTGGCACGCCATTCATCCATCTGCTCGGTCGCGGGTAGAAACCTTAGCAGCAACTGAGCTCGCGCCATAGCCTCCGTGGCGGTGCTTGGCATGGATGTTGATGATGTCGGTCGCACCGTTGCCTGGCTCCTGATGGCGTCAGCAGCAGTGGTGCCGCATCCCTGCAGTTGTGGTGCGACCGTCTGCGCAACGGGGTCACGCGTCGGTGGTGCTCGAGGGTCAGCAGCTCCATCGAGCGCGGCAGTTTGGTCAACTCTTCTGGGAGGAGATACATGGGCCGCGGTCGCTCCCGTGGTGGGGGCGGCCGGAGGGCGATGGCTCACCCCGGGCTAAACGACGTTGCTATGGCTATGCCCGTCAACGGGGGGAGAGGGCGGAGATGGAGCGACCCCTCGCCCACACCTTGGAGAGCTCGACCGTCGAGGAGTTGTTGATGCTGTTCTCCTCTAACATTTCCAGCCCCTGTGTCGGCCGTAGGGGAGTGGCGATAGCACCACCTGCTCCAACCACGCCCCCAGCAGGGTTCATGTCTTTGCTGGCCTCCGCATCCTCCGAAGCCCCCGAGGGTGCGGGTGGCGAAGCTTTCGAGGTGGACGGATGGGCTGAAGGGCCGGACTTCTTCTTAGGAGCCACGGTCGAGGGTGCCATCGGAGACGAAGATGGTGATGAAGACGACGCGCTGCACACACTTTCAGGTTCGCGTAGGCGAGCCCCCTACTTGGCATGCAAAAGATGTCGCGAGATATCCATGGCCACCTATGGGACCAGGAGGACCCTTGCTGGTTCGGCAGGGGGACATCATGTTGCACAAAGAGCAGACCAGCGCGCGACAGCACGACAGAGAGCACACAAGAAATTTACCCAGGTTTGGGCTGCCTCGAGGCGTAAAACCCTACTTCTTCTTTGGAAGATTGATGGTGGAATGTGGATAATGCAACATAGTACACTTGCCTAGCAGGGGTCGCCTATGGCAGCAGCGGCTACGCGCATATGGGGTGCGGGTTCCTCAACTTTCCAACCCCCCTATGGGTGCCATGGGCCTCCTTTTATAGATTAAGGGGTCACCACAATGGCAAATTGGTCATTATCCACTGATATGAGAGCAAATAGTGCTATCATACCTAACTCTGCAGGCTAACAGGGTGCATTAAATGCACTGCTTAGTGTCACAGCACTGGCTGCCCGACAAGGGCTATCTCGCCAGCTCCGCGCTTGTTCTATTGACACGTCGGAGGACGGGTGTCATCTGCATGTTCCTGGTGTAGGAAATGGCTGCTACTTATTCACCTCGAGGCTTGACACAACACTGATTGACGACATGACTCGCGCTTGAGCGGTCAGTGGGGTGGCTTTGCCTCTGCGAGCCCACACAGGCCCTACCGGGGCGCCTTGGTTGCCTGCTTCTGGTGGTGGCCTTGCCCCTTGCCGGGCTTGCCTTTCCGGCAAGGGAGGCCCTTCTTTTGCCGATATATTGCTCCTCTGGCTTGATCATGATCCCTCTGAGTTGCATGTTTGTTCTTCAAATCTCTTGGTCCTTCAATTTCTGACTCAAGTCTGATGCTTCAATCTTGCTCTTATGCATGTGCACATTATGGGAAATGGGCCCAGGGTCTGTTGCACCAACACCTATCTTCTCCCATTATCCAATATCAGATTCAGGGGGAGAATGAGTTCATTTCTAAGGGAATAAAATCTTTGGAATTCATTGCATATCTTTACTCTTTGGGGACATGCCTATATCCAAATAGAGTACTAAGTACTCACTCACTACATGTCTTCCCAGTCTAGGTACTCTTATGGTTTTCTCAATTTGCCTTGTTTATTAGGTGTTATTGTGTTATTTAACCCTGTTTTCTCAAGTTCACCTTCTCCAAAGCCAACTCATGACCACAAGGTAAGTATACGCATCACACTCATGTGCATGCTGATTTCTTGCTGATGTACATATTGTTTGCAAGAAGGACTCATGAACATGGATGTACATTTCCTATATTTACATCATTTGCTCTGATGCATATAGCCAAGATACACATAACTCATTGCTTGCTCTAACATGCTTATGCATTCATATCCTCTTATGTTCTATGTTTACATGACTGCATACATGTAGGGGGAGCCTATGCATGTTACATGTCTGTCCAAAGCTTTAACTGTTATTCTTCATATCGTTATCTGAAGCTTTGATGTATGTTGTCATCAATTACCAAAATGGGGAAGATTGAAAGCACAAGTGCTCCCTGGGTGATTTTGGTAACTAATGTCAACATATCTCTTGTTGGACTAATAGTTTCAACTAGTATATTTCAAAAAGTTCAATTAAGGCGTGACATGGACAAGAGGATGTGGAACCCCTTCAAGGTGCTAAGGACAGAAGATTGGCAAAAGCTCATGGCTCTTCATTTCTATATTAGTGGTCCAAGATCACATTGAATCCATAGGAAAAGCCAATACTATTAAAAGGGGATGAGGTGTTGCTTAATGGTGTAGTTGCTCAAAGTTCTTAGTGATATGCTCGAAAGCCCTCAACCATCTTCTCAAATCCAAATATGTCCAGAACCTAAAGTCAAACTCGGCCCCACCAATTTGATTCATCCGGCGCCACCGAGTTCACTTGACATAGCCATAGCCAGAAACCCTAATCAGTCGGTCTCACCAATGGGATCTTGGTCTCACCGAGATGGGCTTGCAAACTCTCTGTTGCCTGTTGCAACTATTTCGGTCTCACCGAGATATGCAGCCGGTCCCACCGAGTTTGCTTCACCAACTCTCTGTTTTCTTATTAACAAAATCAGTCTCACCGAGTTTGTGTAATCGGTCAAACCAAGATGAAGTTTTACCCTAACCCTAGCACATCGCTCTCACTGAGTTGATCATGTTGGTCCCACCGAAAATCCTGACGTTCACGTTTTGAACTGAATCGGTCTCACCGAGTTCATGTATTCAGCCTGACCGAGTTGGCTCTTTTGTGTGTAACGGTTAGATTTTGTGTGAAGGCTATATATACCCCTCCACCCTCTTCTCCATCTGAGAGAGATCCATTAGAACGTGCCTACACTTCCAGCATTCATTTTCTGAGAGAGAACCACGTACTCATGTGTTGAAACCAAGACATTCCAATCCAACCACAAGAATCTTAATCTCTAGCCTTCCCCAAGTTCCTTTCCACTCAAATAATCTTTCCACCATAGCCAAATCTGTGAGAAAGAGTTCAGTGTTGGGGAGACTATCATTTGAAGCACAAGAGCAAGGAGTTCATCATCAACTCACCATCTATTACCTTTTGGAGAGTGGTGTCTCCTAGATTGGTTAGGTGTCACTTGGGAGCCTCCGTCAAGATTGTGAAGTTGAACCAAGGAGTTTGTAAGGGCAAGGAGATCGCCTACTTCGTGAAGATCTACCCAGGTGAGGCAAGTCCTTCGTGGGCGATGGCAATCGTGGGATAGACAAGGTTGCTTCTTCGTGGACACTTCATGGGTGGAGCCCTTCGTGGACTCACGCAACCGTTACCCTTCGTGGGTTGAAGTCTCCATCAACGTGCATGTACGATAGTACCACCTATCAGAACCACACCAAAAATCTTCATGTCTCCAATTGCGTTTGCACACTCCAATCCCATCCTTTTAATTTCTTGCAACTTGCATGCTTTACTTTCCGCTGCTCATATACTCTTGCCATGTTTTCTTGAAAAGTATTGTGAATGTTTAAACTTGTGCTAAAACTCCACCTCAACTTGAAGAACTTAAAAGCTGCTACTTTTCTTTGTTGAGTGTATAATCACCCCTCTAGACACCTCTTCTCGATCCTTTCACCTTCTGTTCCCGTAAGATCCCATCTTCGGGCCTTTTCTGACATCTCACCGAATGGGGATTCGATCATGGAGGGCATCTACATCAACTCTATAGCCCCTCCGATGAAGCACGAGTAGTTTACCATAGACATACGGGTCCATAGCTAGTAGCTAGATGGCTTCTTCTCTGTCTTTGATTCTCAATGCCATGTTCTTGGAGATCTATCCGATGTAATCTTCTTTTGCGGTGTGTTTGTCGAGATCAATGAGTTTTGGATTTATGATCAGCTTATCTATGAATATTATTTGAATCTTCTCTTAATTCTTATATGCATGATTTGATATATTTGTATTTCTCTTCAAATTATCGATTTGGTTTGGCCAACTAGATTGTTTTTTCTTGCAATGGGAGAGGTGCTTATTTTTGGGTTCAATCTGGTGGTGTCCTCACCAAGTGACAAAGTAGGGGTAGCGAGGCACATATTTGTATTGTTGCCATCAAGGATAAAAAGATGGGGTTTTCATCATATTGATTGAGTTTATCCCTCTACATCACGTGTAATGCCCTCGATGCGGCTATATCTCCCATGTGTCGAAGCGCGACTTAGAGGCATAACCGCATTGAAAGCAATGTCGCAAGTGAGGTAATCTTCACACAATCCATGTCATACATAAGGGAAAGAGATACATAGTTGGCTTACAATCGCCACTTCACACAATACATGAATAAAACATTACATTCATCCAGATACACTCAAGGTCCGACTATGGAACCAAAATATAAGAAGACTACCCCAAATGCTACACAGATCCCCGATCGTCCCAACTAGGCTCCACTACTGATCAGCTGAAACGAAACAACACAAAGAATGAGATCTTCATCGAGCTCCTCCTTGAGCTCAGTTGCGTCACCTGCATGGTTTCCTCGGCACCTGCAAACTGGTTTTGGAAGTATCTGTGAGTCACGGGGACTCAGCAATCTCACACCCTCGCGATCAAGACTATTTAAGCTTATAGGTAGGGTAAAAGGTATGAGGAGGAGCTGCAACAAGCGACTAGCATTAATGTAAATAAGAGATATTGGGATATCCCAACAAAATCATGTTCCAACAAGGAACAAGTTCCGTCTTCACCTGCAACTAACAATGCTATAAGAGGGGCTGAGCAAAGCGGTGACATAGCCAAACAACGGTTTGCTAGGACAAGGTGGGTTAGAGGTTTGGCTTAGCAACATGGGAGGCATGACAAGCAAGTGGTAGGTATCGTACCATAGGCATAGCAAAAGAGCGAGCATCTAGCAAGCAAAGATAGAAGTGATTTCGAGGGTATGGTCATCTTGCCTGAAATCCCGCAAGGAAGAAGAACGAGTCCATGAAGAAGACAAACGGAGGAAGTCAAACAAATCCTCACCACACGATGTTATCGGTACCAACCCGAAGAAGCACACCGGAAAGAAGCAAAAAACGTAGTAAACATCCAGCAGATGAACATGGCATGATGCACAACCAAGTATGATGCATGTCCGGTTTAATGAAACATGGCATGGCAAAGTGCACTAACAACCCTAAAAATTAAGTGGAGCTCAATATGAAACTCCGTTGCATATTGACGAAACACCACGTGACTTATTTGTTCTCTCTCGTTTAGGTACCCAACAAGATTAAATCTTGATTAACATGGAAAGAGGGTGAAGCGTAATAAAACTACCTAACTAGACAAGTTCAAATGAGGCCGGAACAACAAACAACAAGTCCGGAAACTCCTCATGTGCATATTTTAGGTTTTGGTACTGTTCTGCCCTAAACCATATTTTATATTTGTTAAACATGCAAAGCAATGTCACCATGTTAAACTAGGCAAAATTCTACCCCATTTACATATAAAGATTAATTAAAACTGAGTTACGGTTAAATGGTTATGAATTAAATCATTTTAACATGGCACTAGGCAAAATATAAGCAAACATCAATTTAAACATTTTAAACATGATTGAGAGTTGGAAATTATGAAACTAGACACAATTTTAAGCATTTTTCATATATAATGTTTTTACATATGATGCACGGTTATTGAGTTTTAAAATGCATGGAGTTTGAGGGTTTTTCTGCAAAACTGGAAAATCCTGGATAAATACTAAATTCGCAGAGAGGGAAAAAAAGACATGGGCTAAAACAGAACCGAGCTGGGCTGGGGAAGCTCCTCACATTGGGCCTCGGCCCGTTCGGAGAGGAGACAGACTGGTGGAGAGGCTCGGCCTCAACGTCTTGCTGGGCCGCGATGAAGCAAAAGGCGAGGCCGGCCCAGGCACTCGATCGGGACGCAGCAGCAGCTGGTCAACGCGTAGGGCGCGGGACGAGCGACCTGCTCGTTGTAGAGGAAGCAGAGGCCACGGCATGGAGGAAGCAGAGCAGCTGCAGCTTGCAGGAGGCGATGCGAGATGGGGCTGGGCGAATCCGGGCAGGAGGTTGTTCCAGACGATGGCGGCGGAGCTTGGCAGAGCCGTCCCTCCATGGCGGGCCAAGGCATGAAGCAGGGTGGCGGCTCCCGGGACTTGGCGCACGGTGGAGCGGCTTGAACGGGAGGCGATCACCGGATTCGGGGCAAGGGAGGAGATGGAGCTCCATTCGGAGGTAGCTCGCAGTAGATCGGGCGGAGACAAGGCGGGGTCCTGGAAGAAGCAGAGGACGCAGGCAACAGCCGCTGTGGGTCTTGGTTTTGAGTTCACTCCAGCAAGGGACATGGCGGGGCGATGACTCGTTCGTGGCGCCGGAGCTTGGGGAGGCGATGACCGGGGCAACGAATTGGAGGAGGTACTCGGCGGCTCGGCGGGCGATGAGTGCAACGAGGAGGAGGGAGCTCATGCTCCTGCATCAAGGAACGAGGCGCGGTCGGGGACTCCGGTGCGAAATCCATGGAGGCCGGCGCATCGTGTTCTCCCTGTGAGAGAAAACAGAGAGGTGGAGGGAGTTACTGCATGGAAGGAGGGAACGGAAGGGGAAGGAGGAGATAGGAGGATGGCCTAGCGATGCAGCAGGTGGCCGATGGTGGTGCGACTCCGGTGCGGGGGAGGCCGGTGATGGCAGAGTAGAGGTGCACGGATCGAGCAAAGTGGAGGGCGAGGGGATCTAGAGGCGATAGGTGGCGAGCGATGGTTGGGGATGGGTGGATCCCAAGGGGGATTAAGACCGGTTGGCGGGGGCGACAGGGACAAAAGTCCTAGAATTTAGGGTTTGGCAAAATAGTCTAGTGGTTGATCTATATATAGAATTTAGGGTTTGGCAAAATACGTCCTGGATAAATAGGTTAGGGAGCCCAATTAACAAAATGGAGACGTTTTGCAGATGTTTGGGGATGATCCGGATCCAACGGTGACGACTGCCCGGGTCGGGTCCGGGACAACTTTCGGATGCGCGCGCGATGATGGCCGCGGGCTGACGAGAGAGGTTAGGTTGGACCAGGCGGAAGGTAGTGAAAAGTGAAGACGGTCTAGGAAGGAAAGAGAGGGAAAGCCCGGCAACAGTTTCCGGAGACCGAAAATGTCTGACGAAAAGACCGGCTGTAATGCCGCTATAGTTATCCGTTGGGGCGTCAAACGGGCTCCAAATACGATGAAACTTGACAGGCGGTCTATCTACACTATAATAAGACCAAACACAAACTTTCATCCCATTCCGAGAACATTTTCCGGCCACTTATAAAATACTATTTCGGACATGCCGCGGGTGCGTGCGAGTGTGTCTCGGCTCAGAATGAACAACAGATGGAACTGGGGGAACCCGGATGGATGCATGTTTCGAAAACATGATGATGCAATGCACATGATGCAATGACAAGATGCACATGCAAGTGAATGACAAGGCAACAACAGCGAATAACTAGCGGACACCTGGCACATCGGTCTCGGGGCATCACAACACTCCACCACTACGAGAGGATCTCGTCCCGAGATCTAGAATGGCACTGGAGGGAAAACGGAAGAGAAAGAGAAGAGGTAAATCTATGTTGCTTCTTTGACAATTGAGTGAAACCAAAGAACCTTGAGAGGTTGAACACATCGGAAGAAAGAATGCAACGAGATGAACGAAGTTGAAAACACTCCGTTAGAAAAGAGAAACAAGGAAGAACTAATTCGGACAGTGTCGGTGTCAAAACCGGCGGATCTCGGGTAGGGGGTCCCGAACTGTGCTTCTAGGCCGGATGGTAACAGGAGGCAGGGGACGCGAAGTTTTACCCAGGTTCGGGCCCTCTTGATGGAGGTAAAACCCTACGTCCTGCTTGATTAATATTGATGATATGGGTAGTACAAGAGTAGATCTACCACGAGATCAGAGAAGCTAAACCCTAGAAGCTAGCCTATGGTATGATTGTTGTTGTGTATGTTGTCCTACGGACTAAAACCCTCCAGTTTATATAGACACCGGAGAGGGTTAGGGTTACACAAAGTCGGTTACAATGGTAGGAGATCTACATATCCGTATCGCCAAGCTTGCCTTCCACGCCAAGGAAAGCCCCTTCCGGACACAGGACGAAGTCTTCAATCTTGTATCTTCATAGGCTAGGAGTCCGGCTGAAGGTATAGTCCGGCTATCCGAACACCCCCTAATCCAGGACTCCCTCAGTAGCCCCTGAACCAGGCTTCAATGACAACGAGTCCGGCGCGCAGATTGTCTTCGGCATTGCAAGGCAGGTTCCTCCTCCAAGTACTTCATAGAAGATTTCGAACACAAAGATAGTGTCCAGCTCTGCAAAATAAGTTTCCACATATTGCCATAGAGAGAATAATATTTACACAAATCTAATCTGCTGACGTATTCCGTAGTGTGACACACCACGGCCAAGCCTTTATCCGAGTCGTTTTATTACCCCACCTCAGCGCGTCATGCGAGGCGGTTTCCTTGGCACGTCTTGTTAAAGCAGAGATCGTGTCCCCTTACTCCGGGATTCTCATCAATACGGGCATGGGTAACCCAACCGCTTCTAGGACTCCTAGATTACAAGCAAGTCCAAACGGACACGGAGAGGACGCTTGATATTCACCCTCTTTATAAAGGGTCAAGGCTTTTATTTTTCCCTCCCGTGCTCAATCGAATCCTTCCCCCACCTCAAGCTCAAGCGCCCAAAGTTCAGGTCAGGTGCTCCGAACCTTCAGTCATGTCCAGATCTAGCCTTCAAGGCCGATGGGTGCCTTCCTCCGTCGCGAAAGAAGACATCCAAAAGTTGAGGGAGGCCAGATATCTGACCGCCGAGATTCCGTATCGGCTGCCTGCCCGAGGGCAGGCCGTCCCCTCCCCCGAACCCAACGAGATCGTCGTGTTCGTCTCTCACTTCCTCCGAGGTCTAGGCCTTGCTCTGGATCCTGTCGTCAGGGGCTTGATGTTTTATTACGGGCTAGATTTCCATGATCTAGCTACGGACTCCTTTTTTTCATATCACAACATTTATTGTCATATGTGAGGCCTTCCTCCGGGTTACCCCTCACTTTGGCCTGTGGCTCAAGACCTTTGAAGTAAAGCCAAATATGATCGAGGGGCAACATGCGGCATGTGGAGGTGCCTCAATACGCAAGATGACGGGAGCTCCATGGCCCAAAGGTTCCATTCCAGAGGTGTCTGAATTGTGGCAACAGGAGTGGTTCTACATCACGGCTCCTAGAAGTGCCAAGTGGGCGGCCGCCCCTGTTTTCTGCCGGGGCCCTCCACCACAACTGATGTCATGGATTAGCAGAGGATTGAGCTGGGGTCCAGCCAAGGACGTGCCTATACTGCAAAGCCGCATTCATGATCTCTTCAATGGAGATTTCAGTTTGGTTGCGGTAACACAAGTTATGCTGGTTCATCAAGTCCAGCCTTGTAAACACCGGCCCCTTCGCTTGTGGGAGTTCAATCCCGAGGGACCGCATGCCATTCAAAATTTCCTCAGCCTGACGCACGAGGAGATGTACAAGTCATTCTTCGGACCTCAGGTAGAGTGTCCGGAAATCACCAAGGACGTGGGCTTGAGCAGTAAGCGCGCCGCCGAACAGGTAAGGAATCTTCCGGCCGAACATACCGTCTCTCATTTGTTACGAAGTTATTTCTGAGAGTTCTCTTTTTGATCAGGACTGGCTAACAAAGGTGAAGTTGATTCGGTGTTCGGCCCCCTCCCTGAGGGTTTGGAAAATCCGGTACTAGAAAAGATGCTCCAGATCGCACCTTGCCCGGAGCCTTTGAAGGAAGATACTGTGGAGGATAATAAGGGCGGACGCGGACCCCCAATGCTGCCCATTCTAACCGAGGGAGCGAGCATCTCCATGAAGGAAGACGACCGGAAGAGGAAAAGGACCGCGCCCGGGGATTCGGAAGCCGAAGCTTCCAAACGGGAGAAGAATTCTCCCACAGAGGGTCCTACCTTGGGGGGTGCTGTTGCCGCACAAAGTCCGCGGGGGGATCAATTCTCCCATGAGTCGTAAGTGACCCAAAATACTTTAATAGTACAGATATGCCATCTTTTTCTTCTGAGAAAATAACCACCGCATATATCTTTGCAATTCGGGCCTTAGCCCCTCTCAAATGAGCTCGTCTTCAGGGGATCTTCTTCTAGAGATGATGGAGAGCGAAACGCCTCCTCCGGACTCCTCCGCTCCGGAAGCGGGCGACCCTGAAGTGTCGTCGTGGAGGGCCTCTCCGAGTCCGGTGAGGCCAGAAGATAATTCCGTTGACCCCCGAAGCTCCCAGTGTCCGGCTCCCAAAGAGAGCAGACAAAAGAGTCCGGCACCGTCTAGTGTGCGATCGGATGTTCTGAGGGAGTTGGTGCGGCGAGCGGCTATCTC
Source organism: Triticum urartu (assembly GCF_003073215.2). Lineage (NCBI taxonomy): Eukaryota > Viridiplantae > Streptophyta > Magnoliopsida > Poales > Poaceae > Triticum > Triticum urartu. Next base: position 316,817,851 of record NC_053023.1, read on the forward strand.
AGATGTACACCGTGTGCTGATGAATACAGTGATGGAGAGAATCTCATCCGCCGAAAGCAGATTGCATAAAGCTTTTATGAGTCTACTAACAGGCTTTGAGGTACCTAAAATAATGTATGATAGTCCTACACATGCTAGGTGTGCCCTGTGTAGATAGTAGCCCCTAAGACTCTGGTTGTCGTTGGGAACGACGACGATCAGAGGATCATAATCCCAGGTAGTAACCATACTGCCTCTATGTGCAGGTGATGGAAGCTCCGGTGGCTAGCCGGACTAGCGAGTTTGCCCGTTTAAAACGACAGTTGGATGCGGCAGACGCCGAGATCGAGCTTGTTAACAAAAGGCTTGACGAGACACAGTGTAAGTGTCATTGTCTAGTAAACGCCACATAGTAAGAGCAGCATGATACCAGTATCTTTAATATGTTGTGACTGCAGATGGAGCTGCCACTGTTGAAGCCTTGCGGGCAGAACTTGCCCGAGCCAAGGAACAAGCGAGGTCTGGTAATGCGGCTGCTTTGAAGGTGGCCGAAGAGTTGAATGCCGAAAAGTCCGCGCATGGCGAGAGCCGAGATAAGATGGCCAAGATGGCCATAGAATTAAAAGCCGCCGCCGACCGTTGCCGGGTTCTTGAAAAGGAAAACCTAGTGAAGGCATCGGACCTTGAGAAGGTTGCTGCGACGAGAAAAGACACCCGCTCTGCTATGAGTGCGAGGACGGAGGAGCTGCGGAAGCTGGGGATATTGTAGCTGGGAAATCCTTTTTGTTGCGGAGGAATTTGGAGATCCATGGTATGCCCCTCTGGATCGGCTGTGGAGTTCGGAGGATGTGTATATGGATTTGGCGGCAAGCGCTGCCGATGCGGCCAAGTACTTCCAGGGTCAGACGGACCGTGAAGTGGACTAGCTGTTTTGGACACAATTCCATTCTCCCGAGCGTCCGCTTTCATTGACTGACCAATTAGCCGAATGGGCCGAACTGAATAGGTTGTCCGGACTCTCCATGAGGTCTGTTGTGGACCAGCTATGGGAGGAAAGGCCAAAACCGAACAGCTATTTCGGCTTGGTGCAGCAGTTCCTTGACGTGGTGCGGCACATTAATGCGATGAAGAGGTCGGCGTGCATAGAGGGCTCACGGATGGCCTTTGCCCGTGTTAAAGCATACTGGGCGGAGCTGGATGCTACCACTATTGCAGCGCAGGATTCGTCCAAATGGTAGGAGATCTACATATCCGTATCTGTATCGCCAAGCTTGCCTTCCACGCCAAGGAAAGTCCCTTTCAGACACGGGATGAAGTCTTCAATCTTGTATCTTCATAGTCCAGGAGTCCGGCTGAAGGTATAGTCCGGCTATCCGAACACCCCCTAATCCAGGACTCCCTCAGACAGCATTCCGGTTGAAAAGAGATGCAAGACTTGATAAGGCAAAAAGAACTTGAGCAAAATGGCACAACACTCTGGTTAAATGGATAGGCATGAAAAGAACATGATCTTTGACAAAACGAGATGATGGGTTGAAAAGAGCAACATCACAATACCTCCGGAACAAAAGAATAGAAGATAGATAATTGAAATAGGAGAATGGAGAAGAAAATGGCAACTTCTGCCACAAAAGAGCTTGAAAAGGCATCTTTAGGAGAAGGGTCCAACGGAGTTGTTGGAAACCCAACAACGAAAAGATAGGCTTGAAGTGGGCTTATGGAAAACATCTCGAAATCTTGAGGTGAAATTCTGTCACTCACGGAAAAACAATAGATTGGCTTGATATCAAGAAGGATACGAGAAACTTATTCACCGGAAGGATAAAAGACGAACTTGGGTACTTTATGAGCACCATAAATAGCAACAATCCTTAGGGAAGGCTTTAGGTGAAATATAACCCAAGAGAACTCCAACGAAGAGGTTGATGGATTTAAAATATCTCATTCTTAACAACATGTGAATCATGAAACATGAACTCAAATTATCAAGAATGACATAATACCACCTCCAATGATATGGACGAAAGAATTGCACTTCGCAATGCGAGATGAAGAATGCTTGAGCTCCTTAAAAAGAATCTTGATGAACACTTCGAGAATGAATTAAATCCTTGATGAAACATCATGTAGAACCTTCATGAAGAACTTCGGTAAACAAAAGAATGATCAAACGAAAGGAAAGAGAAGTTGAAAACACAAGGTGAATCCTTGTAATGATTTAGATGAATCCGCATGGTGATATAATTGAGAGAGGTTGGAACTCCGAGAAAAAGAGAAGATGAAAATTTGACATCGAGAATTAGTCATTGTGAACAAACTCCGGAGGAACGAATCCATCATTTGGATGAAGCAAGAATAAGAATTATGTTATGCGTATCCTTCACCAATTTAGATAGATGACAAGCAACGGATTTGGCATACTACTTATTCTCGTAGAAAAGACTAAGATAGATATCGCGCCAACTTGGGAAGGTCTTCAACGATCCACCGGAAGGATTGAGACAACGAATAAAACTGTATGATAACGAAAGAGAAGAACTCTTGAACGAAACACCGTAAGAATTGAAAAGAACGAATAAAACATGAAGAAACACCGGGAAGGATTAGCAAATAAACGAAGATGCTTGAGAGAATTTAGATCCATTAGAACGAAGAGATTACGAGCTGATTAGAGAATCCTTGAATGATGCACCGGTAAGATTTGGAGAACGATGGCTGAAAGCTGGAATGAATAAATCTGAGATAATGGCCTTCGGAGAATCAAACTGAGAAGACTCTTGAATTGCTTTGGATGGGTGAAAAGAATTCTCACAATCAAAACAATTATGAGAGGATGGTATCAAGCTTGAACTATGCATCTCTGAGAGAACGGATAAGATTTGGAGGTAAAACTCTTCTTTGGTCTTCAAAAATCTGAGAATGACGACGAGAAACACCACCATGAATTGTTGAGTCACTCCGGAATGAAAAATTAGAAATGTTGAACCAACGATGAAAAAAAATTGAAAGATCTTGAAGAAAGACATTTGACTAATGATAATTCATTCTTACGTCAAATTTCAAAAAGGATTTGAGAGTAACTCCATGGAAGATTAGAAGAGTTAGGTAAGATCCTGGGAAAAGACCTGTGGGTTAGGGCCCACTGAAAAGATACACCATAGAATGATTCAAAAGAGAGAAACCACCGGTTGATTTTAATGGCTTGAATGAGATAAACATCCTCGAACTAGGTTGAACGGATCTTGAATGACAAGATGAGTCTTTTGCGATGTCTTGAGCACTCCCGAACAAATAAATAGCGAGAAGTGAATTATTATGAGGTGCACCGATATGAGAAGGTATTTGAAACGAGGAAAAAGGGATATGAGATAAACACCGAAAGCTTGAGTTGAGTCCACCGGAAGGAAAATAACGATTAATGATGAACTTGAGGCTCTATTAGAATCTTCATCAGAATCACCGGATAAGAACATTAAAGGAAAAGAATGAAGAGACTTCACAAGAATAAGATGGATACTTGATTGAGAAATCCGAGTCCTTGAAGAAAAAAGGGGGGGGGGGGGGGGGGAAAAACAAAGGTAACTTGAGACGGAAGAAACAAACAATGTTGAGAAGACTTGAGTCGATATTGCGGATGTGACAAATGATAGGACCATCTTGAAGAGAATCACACCGGCTGACAAGGATTGACATGACAAACTCAATGATCGAGAAGGATTAGTATTCACGTAGAAATATGAGAACACCACTTATGGAAGGTATGGGATCAACACTTGACATTGAAGCAACTCTAATACCACAACTCAAAATAAAACCAAGGATTGGCTTGTGGAATAAGCCGGAACAAACATATGATAGAGATTTTGTCCGAAGTTTTCGTGGTGGGGCCTACACGGGCTCGATCGCACAACACCATCATGTACAAGGCAGTGCACATGACATACGAAGCTTCCCTGAGTCGGCATAGCCAAGGACTCTTTAAGACACAACGAGACCACTGTAAAAACCAACCATGGATAGGCGGACCACTAGACGTCGAACCCCAATTTCATATCATACATCTGACGGAAAGATATCCTAGGAGCTACTTGAATTCCCACTTATAAACTCCCGAAATTTTCTGGTTATGCAATCAGGTGTTGGGGATATAGGGGAAGCATAATATCTCACCCAAAACTAGCAAATCCTACATCCAGCTGTATCCATCCTTCAAAACATAACCAAGAAACCTTCGGAAATAGTTTACCTCAACCTTCGAAAAGCGTTCGTTATACGAGTTATGGCGATACTCCTAAACTCCCGCCCCCATACTGGGTGGCGTTGATGTTATCTCACCAACAACTGCATAAAAGAGATTTTCGATGTCGGCGATACTCAGGTATTCCAGAATCTCAACGATAAAATTGTGACGACAACACCTCGGAGCTCAACTCCCCGGGACACTGCCACAACCCCTAAGTGTCAGGAGGCACCAAGAACAATGTTCTCGTCACAAAATCATCGGAACGATTCCAAGATACCCGCGTGATCCTAAATTTTTTTTAGTGAAAATTTGAGAAGAGAAGAGTCATACCTCTACGTCAGGATGCCTCACCAGAGTGATGAAGGGATTGAGGAGTAAAAAGAATCCTACTCTCTGATATATATAATCCTAAATGACTCAAAACATTTTTCTAGACTCAACAACGCCAGCGATTCGATCAAGCAGGGGGCTCCTAAGGTCGGGGAAGGCTCTGATTACCAACTTGTAACGCCCTCGATGCGGCTATATCTCCCACGTGTCGAAGCATGACTTAGAGGCATAACCGCATTGAAAGCAATGTCGCAAGTGAGGTAATCTTTACACAACCCATGTAATACATAAGGGAAAGAGATACATAGTTGGCTTACAATCGCCACTTCACACAATACATGAATAAAACATTACATTCATCCAGATACACTCAAGGTCCGACTATGGAACCAAAACATAAGAAGACTACCCCAAATGGTACACAGATCCCCGATCGTCCCAACTGGGCTCCACTACTGATCAGCTGGAACGTAACAACACAAAGAATGAGATCTTCATCGAGCTCCTCCTTGAGCTCAGTTGCGTCACCTGCACGGTTTCCTTGGCACCTACAAACTGGTTTTGGAAGTATCTATGAGTCACGGGGACTCAGCAATCTCACACCCTCGCGATCAAGACTATTTAAGCTTATAGGTAGGGTACAAGGTATGAGGTGGAGCTGCAGCAAGCGACTAGCATATATGGTGACTAACATACGCAAATGAGAGCGAGAAGAGAGAGCAAAGGCACGGTCGAACAACTATGATCAAGAAGTGATCCTAGAACAACCTTCGTCAGGCATAACTCCAACACCGTGTTCACTTCCCGGACTCCGCCGAGAAGAGACCATCACGGCGACACACGCGGTTGATGCATTTTATTTAAGATAAACTTTAGGTTTTCTACAACCAAACATTAACAAATTCCCATCTGCCCATAACCGCGGGCACGGCTTTCGAAAGTTCAATCCCTGTAGGGGTGTCCCAACTTAGCCCATCACAAGCTCTCACGGTCAATAAAGGATATTCCTTCTCCCAAGACAATCCGATCAGACTCGGAATCCCGGTTACAAGACATCCTCGACAATGGTAAAACAAGTCCAGCAAGACCGCCCGATGTGCCGACAAATCCCGATAGGAGCTGCACATATCTCGTTCTCAGGGCAACACCGGATGAACACTATGTACAACTAAAACCAACCCTCAAGTTTCCCCGAGGTGGCGCTGCAAGTGGCTCTGTTTTGGACCAACACTCAGAGGAGCACTGGCCCGGGGGGTTAAAATAAAGATGACCCTTGGGAGTGCAACTCCCAAGGGAAAAGTAGGTGGTGGTGAGGCAAATGGTAAAACCAAGGTTGGGCCTTGCTGGAGGAGTTTTATTCAAAGCGAACTGTCAAGGGTTTCCCATTATAACCCAACCGTGTAAGGAACGCAAAATCCGGGAACATAACACCGATATGACGGAAACTAGGGTGACAAGGGTGGAACTAAACACCAGGCATAAGGCTGAGCCTTCCACCCTTTACCAAGTATATAGATGCATTAATGTAAATAAGAGATATTGTGATATCCCAACAAAATCATGTTCCAACAAGGAACAAGTTCCATGTTCACCTACAACTAACAACGCTATAAGAGGGGCTGAGCAAAGCGGTAACATAGCCAAACAACGGTTTGCTAGGACAAGGTGGGTTAGAGGCTTGGCTTAGCAACATGGGAGGCATGACAAGCAAGTGGTAGGTATCGTAGCATAGGCATAGCAAAAGAGCGAGCATCTAGTAAGCAAAGATAGAAGTGATTTCGAGGGTATGGTCATCTTGCCCGAAACCCCGCAAGGAAGAAGAACGAGTCCATGAAGAAGACAAACGGACGAAGTCAAACGAATCCTCACCACACGACGTTATCGGTACCAACCTGAAGAAGCACACCGGAAAGAAGCAAACAACATAGTAAACAATCAACACATGAACATGGCATGATGCACAACCAAGTATGATGCATGTCCGGTTTAAAGAAGCATGGCATGGCAAAGTGCACAAACAACCCTACAAATTAAGTGGAGCTCAATATGCAACTCCGTTGCATATTGACGAACCACCACGTGACTTATTTTGTTCTCTCTCATTTACGTACCCAACAAGATTAAATTTTGATTAACATGGCAAGAGGGTGAAGCATAATAAAACTACCTAACTAGGAAAGTTTAAATGAGGCCGGAACAACAAACAACAAGTCCGGAAACTCCTCATGTGCATATTTTAGGTTTTGGTACTGTTCTGCCCTAAACCATATTTTATAGTTGTTAAACATGCAAAGCAATGTCGCCATGTTAAACTAGGCAAAATTCTACCCCATTTACATCTAAAGATTAATTAAAACCGAGCTACGGTTAAATAGTTATGAATTAAATCATTTTAACATGGCAATAGGCAAAATATAAGCAAACATCGCTTTAGACATTTTAAACATGATAGAAAGCAGGAAATTATGAAACTAGACACAATTTTAAGCATTTTTCATATATAATGTTTTTACATATGATGCATGGTTGTTGAGTTTTAAAATGCATGGAGTTCGAGGGTTTTTCTGCAAAACTGGAAAATCCTGGATAAATACTAAATTTGCAGAGAGGGAAAAAAGACATGGGCTGAAACGGAACCGAGCTGGGCTGGGGAAGCTCCTCACATTGGGCCGCAGCCCGTTCGGAGAGGAGACAGACTGGTGGAGATGCTGGGCCTCAACGTCTTGCTGGGCCGCGATGAAGCACAAGGCGAGGCCGGCCCAGGCACTCGATCGGGACGCAGCAGTGGCTAGTCAACGCGCAGGGCGCGGGACGAGCGGCCTGCTCGTTGTAGAGGAAGCAGAGGCCACGCCATGGAGGAAGAAGAGCAGCTGCAGCTTGCAGGAGGCGATGCGACATGGGGTTGGGCGAATCCGGGCAGGAGGTTGTTCCAAACGACGGCGGCGGAGCTTGGTAGAGCCGTCCCTCCATGGCGGGCCAAGGCATGAAGCAGGGCTGCGGCTCCAGGGACTTGGTGCAGGGCGGAGCGGCTTGAACGGGAAGCGATCGCCGGATCCGGGGCTAGGGACGAGATGGAGCTCCATTCGGAGGTAGCTCGCAGTAGATCGGGCGGAGACGAGGCGGGGTCCTGGAAGAAGCAGAGGACGCATGCAGCAGCGGCTGCGGGTCTTGGTGATGAGTTCACTCCGGCAAGGGACATGGCGGGGCGACGACTCGTTCGTGGCGCCGGAGCTTGGTGAGGCGACGACCGGGGCGACGAACTGGAGGAGGTACTCGGCGGCTCGGCGGGCGATGCGTGCAACAAGGAGGAGGGAGCTCGTGCTCCTACATCCAGGAACGAGGCACGGTCGGGGACTCCGGTGCGAAATCCATGGAGGCCGGCGCATCGTGTTCTCCGTGTGAGAGAAAACAGAGAGGTGGAGGGAGTTACGGCCTGGAAGGAGGGAACGGAAGGGGAAGGAGGAGATAGGAGGATGGCCTAGCGATGCAGCAGGTGGCCGACGGTGGCGCGACTCCAGCGCGGGGGAGGCTGGTGATGGCAGAGAAGAGGCGCACGGATCGAGCAAAGTGGAGGGCGTGGGGATCTGGAGGCGATAGGTGGCGAGCGATGGTTGGGAATGGGTGGATCCCGAGGGGGATTGAGACTGGGTGGCGGCGGCGACAGGGATAAAAGTCCTAGAATTTATGGTTTGGCAAAATAGTCTAGTGGTTGATCTATATATAGCAAGTTGTTTAGGTTAGGGGCTATCTCGTCCCTCTGATCAAAATCGTACGTCCTGGATAAATAGGTTAGGGAGCCCAATTAAGAAAATGGAGACGTTTTGTAGATGTTTGGGGATGATCCGGATCCAACGGTGACGACTTCCCGGGTCGGGTCCAGGACAACTTTCGGACGCGCGCGCGAGGAGGGCCGCGGGCTGACGAGAGAGGTGAGGTTGGGCCTCGTGGTAGGTAGTGAAAAGTGAAGACGGTCTAGGAAGGAAAGAGAGGGAAAGCCCGACAACAGTTTCCGGAGACCGAAAACGTCTAACGAAAAGACCGGCTATAATGCCGCTATAGTTATCCGTTGGGGCGTCAAACGAGCTCCAAATGTGATGAAACTTGACATGCGGTCTATCTACACTATAATAATACCAGACACCAACTTTCATCCCATTCCGAGAACATTTTCCGGCCACTTATAAAATACTATTTCGGACATGCCGCCGGCGCGTGTGAGTGTGTCTGGGCTCAGAACGGACAACAAACGGAACTGGGGGACCCGGACGGATGCAAGTTTCGAAAACATGATGATGCAATGCACATGATGCAATGACAATATGCACACGCAAGCGAATGACAAGGCAACAACTGCTAATACCTGGCGGACACCTGGCACATCGGTCTCGGGGCGTCACATCATGTCATCTTACTTAAGGCGTTACTCTATTCTTTAGGAACTTAATACTCTAGATGCATGTTGTATAGCGGTCAATGTGTGGAGTAATATTAGTAGATGCAGGCAGGAGTCGGTCTACTTGACACGGACGTGATGCCTATATGCATAATCATTGCTTTGGATATCTCCATAACTTTGCGCTTTTTCTATCAATTGCTCGACAATAATTTGTTCACCCACCGTATTATTTGCCTTCAAGAGAGAAGCCTCTATTGAAACCTATGGCCCTCGATCTATTTTTCTAAATATATCTTCAGATCTATATACCAAAAATACCTTGCTGCAATTTATTTACTTTTATTTTGTTTTACATTTTAGTAATCTTTTGTATCTATCTCTATCAAATCTCACCTTTGCAAGTGACCGTGAAGGGATTAACAACCCCTTTATCGCTTTGGGTGCAAGTGTTTGATTGTTTGTGTAGGTGCATATATTGGGGACTTGCATGGTTCTCCTACTAGATTTATACCTTGGTTCTTAACTGAGGGAAATACTTATCTCTACTTTGCTACATCACCCTTTCCTCTTCAAGGGAAAAACCAACGCAAGCTCAAAAAGCAGCAGGAAGAATTTCTGGCGCCAGTGTCGGGGAGATCTACATCAAGCCTACCAAGCACCCATCATAAACTCTCATCTCTAGCATTAATTATTTGCCATTTGCCTCTCGTTTTCCTCACCCCGCACTTCTAAAACATTTTCAAAAAATACAAAAAGATTTGCATTTTTATTCGCCTTTCTTCCGTTCGTCTTTCCGTTTGCTTTTCGTTTGCTCGGTTGCTAGATCGGTTTGTTACCACCATGTCTGAATCTGGGGAGGTTATCGTTAAAATTTTTGAGAATATTGCTAGCATAGATCTTGTGGAAAAACATGATGATGGTTCTGTGGATCACGAAACTAAAACACCTCCTAATTATAAGGCAAAAACTTTTCATGTGGGAGATGGTAATATTTTTGGGAAGAATGTTATTCAGGAATTCTTTGATTATACGGGAACCATGCCTATGAATAAGAGATCTATTCTTCTTAATACAAATTGCTATGCAGAAGCTATTGTCATGCTTGTCGAAAAACTAGAAAGAAAATTTGTGCATATCCATCCTGCTTTACAAAAGGTATTTTATGAACTTCCTAATATTAATCATCCTAAGGGTAAAAAAATTGCCACTATCATCCTTATGCAAGAATTTTATTTTATAATACAAGAGGCTAGTGTTCGTTTTGATTTCTATAATAAAGTTGTTGAACACCCTCCGATTGAAGAAATTCTCCATGATAAAGAAACTTTGCGTAGTTTAGAATCTAGAGATTATCAATCGTATAGTGAAAATCTTAGGAGAAGAGTTCTCTATTCGGAAATTACCCAAACCTTGCACCTTGAGACTTATGATAAATTTGATTGGATAACAAGGGGAATTTATGTAGGGTTTAGTGATGATTGGTTGGAAGAGATGACTAAACAACCTGTTAAGAATGAGATACGTATTTTATATGATGATATATATGGTGGTGATCGAGCTTACGGGTTTATGAATGTCAAAATCACTAATCAAAGTCCTTTTCTTGAATTAAGTTAACCTACTAGAAGGGAAATAAAGGAAAGAATTTATTTGCTAAGAAGAGTTTTGGAAGATTTGATTAAAAGGGAATTGCATACAAAAGATGACAATACCTAGATCTATGTTTTATGCCTAGCTAGGGGCGTGAAACAATAGCACTTGTTGGGAGGCAACCCAATTTTATTTTTTGTTCTTGCTTTTTTTGTTTCTGTTTTTGAATAAATTTTGTCATCTTGCCTCTTGTTATAGTTTTGGAGTTTTAATTTTGTGTTTGTGCCAAGTAAACCCTTTGGGATGCTTTGGTATAATCATTGATTTGATCTTACTGAAAAACATAAACTTTTGTGTCCAGAAACATAATTGATTTGAGCTTCTAGAACGTGATAAATTCCTGATTTTTTACAAAAGGTTGATATATGAATTTCTTATGTTTTCCTAATTTTTCAGAATTTTTGGAGTTACATAAGTATACGAAGTTTAAAGATTACGACAAAATGTTCTGTTTTTGATAGATTCTGTTTTCTTGTGTTGTTTGCTTATTTTGATGAATCTATGGGTAGTATCGGGGGGGGGGGTATGAACCATGGATAAGTTGGAATACAGTAGATATTATACCAATATAAATAAAGAATGAGTTCACATAAGTACCCAAAAGTGGTGATTTATTTTCTTATACTGACGGATCTCATGATGTTCTCAAGTTTTGCGTAAAGATTTGATGGACTAAGGAATAAGGAGTGTCAACAAGCTAATATTGGGGATGCCCGAGGCACCCCAAGGTAATATTCAAGGACAACCAAGCATCTAAGCTTGGGGATGCCCCCCATGGCATCCCCTCTTTCGTCTTTGTCTATCGGTAAATGTACTTGAGGCTATATTTTTACTCACCACATGATATGTTTTTTGCTTGGAGCGTCTTGTATGATATGAGTCTTTGTCTTTTAGTTTACCACAATCATCCTTGCTGTACACACCTTTTGAGAGGGACACACATGAATCGTGAATTTATTAGAATACTCTACGTGCTTCACTTATATCTTTTGAGCTAGGCAATTTTGCTCTAGTGATTCACTTATATCTTTTTAGAGCACGACAATGGCTTTATTTTATAGAAATTGTTGAACTCTGATGCTTCACTTATATTATTATGTGAGTCTTTCTAAACAACATGGTAATTTTCTTTGGTTATGAATCTTTTCCTAGTATGATGGGCATCCAAGAGGGATATAATAAAAACTCTCATATAAAGTGCGTTGAATACTATCTGAAGTTTGATTCCTTATGATTGTTTTGAGATATAAAGATGGTGATATTAGAGTCATGCTAGTGAGTAATTGTGGATTGGTAGAAATACTTGTGTTAAAGTTTGTGATTCCCATAGCATGCACGTATGGTGAACCGTTGTGATGAAGTCGGAGCATGATTTATTTATTGATTGTCTTCCTTATAAATGGCGGTCGGGGACGAGCGATGGTCTTTCCCTACAAATCTATCCCCCTAGGAGCATACACGTACTACTTCTTCTCAATGACTAATAGATTTTTGCAATAAGTATGTGAGTTCTTTATGAATAATGTTGAGTCCATGGATTATACGCACTTTCACCCTTCCACCATTGCTAGCCTCTATAGTACCGCACAACTATCGCCGGTGCACATCCCGGTACACCGCCGGTGGCATTCATATAGATTCATATTTTGTTCTAAGTATCAAATTGTAATTCCTGAGTTGTATGTAAATAAAAGTGTGATGACCATCATTATTAGAGCATTGTACCATGTGAGGAAAGGATGATGGAACCTATGATTCACTCACAAGTTGGGATGAATCTCCGGACTTAAAAAATAAAAGAGGCCAAAGAAGCCCACCCCAAAAAGGAAAAAAATGAAAGAAAAGAGAGAAGGGACAATGTTGCTATCCTTTTTCCACACTTGTGCTTCAAAGTAGCACCATGATCTTCATGATAGAGAGTCTCCTATGTTGTCACTTTCATATACTAGTGGGAATTTTTCATTATATAATTTGGCTTATATATTCGAATGATGGCGTTCCTCAAATTTCCCTAGGTGTTCGTGAGAAAGCGAGTTGGATGCACATCCACTTACTTTCTTTTTGAGCTTTCATAAATTTATAGCTCTAGTGCATCTGTTGCATGGCTATCCCTACTCACTTACATTGATATCTATTGATGGGCACCTCCATAGCCCGTTGATAAGCCTAGTTGACGTGAGACTATATCCTTCTTTTTTGTCTTCTCCACAACCACCATATTCTATTCCACCTATAGTGCTATATCCATGGCTCACGCTCATGTATTTCGTGAAAGTTGAAATTTTTTGAGAACATCAAAAGTATGAAACAATTGCTTGGCTTATCATCGGGCTTGTGCATGATTTAATACTTTGTGTGATGAAGATGGATCATAGCTAGAGTATATGATTTTGTAGGGATAACTTTCTTTGGCCATGTTATTTTGAGAAGACATGATTGCTTTATTAGTATGCTTGAAGTATTATTGTTCTTATGTCAATATTAAACTTTTGTTTTCAATCTTATGGATCTGAACATTCATGCCACAATAAATAAAAATACGTGGGTAAATATGTTAGGTAGCATTCCACATCAAAAATTCTGTTTTTATCATTTACCTACTTGAGGACGAGTAGGAATTAAGCTTGGGGATGCTTGATACGTCTCCAATGTATCTATAATATTTTATTGTTCCATTGTATGTATTATATTATCTGTTTTTGTTGTTTTATATGCATGAATATGCTACTTTATATTATTTTTGGGACTAACTTATTAACCTAGAGCCCAGTGCCAGTTTCTGTTTTTTCCTTCTTTTTGACTTTTATAGAAAAAGGAATATCAAACGGATTCCAAACAAAATAAAATTATTTTCTTGGACCAGAAGACATCGACGGAACTTGGAGATGAAGTCAGAAGAGTCCCGAGGGCTCCACAAGCCCTTAGGGCGCACCCTAGGGGGGCGCCCCCTAGCTTGTTGGCCCCCCGGGAGTCCAACGACCTCCCTCTCAGCTCTATAAATTCACAAATATTCCAATATCAATAGAAGCGTCCACCAAAATACTTTTCTGCCAACGTAACCTTCTGTTCCCATGAGATCCCATCTTGGGGCCTTTTCCGACATCCTACCAAAGGGGGATTCGATCACGAAGGGCATCTACATCAACTCTATTACCCCACCAATGAAGCGTGAGTAGTTTACCATAGACCTACGGGTCCATAGCTAGCAGCTAGATGGCTTCTTCTCTCTCTTTGTTCTCAATACAATGTTCTCCTCGATGTTCTTGGAGATCTATCCGATGTGATCTTCTTTTGCGGTGTGTTCGTTGAGATCAATGAATTGTGGATTTATGACCAGCTTATCTATGAATATTATTTGAATCTTCTCTGAATTCTTATATGCATGATTTGATATCTTTCTATTTATCTTCGAATTATCGGTTTGGTTTGGCCAACTAGATTGGTTTTTCATGCAATGGGAGAGGTGCTTAGTTTTGTGTTCAATCTTGCGGTGTCCTCACCCAGTGAAAAAGTAGGGGTAGCGAGGCACGTATTTATATTGTTGCCATCAAGGGTAAAAAGATGGGGTTTTCACTACAGGAATCAGGCACTTTGCCGTCAGCCATGGCTGACGGCAAAGGCATGCCTGGTGACGATGCCGCATACCTAGGATAGGGTAATAGACCTGATCTAAGCACCCCTCCCAAGGACACTTCCCTACAGACAAAGACAATCAAAAGGACAGCTAGTTCTACCGACTGAAATCACCTCAGGATACAACTCACTCAACCATGGTTACACTCGGACAACCCAATTCCATTCGACCAGGATGTAATCATTCGACCACATCAGAAACCACTCGGAGTTCAGAAGATCTAAGGTCACTCTGGATGGCAACGGTCAGACGTTCACTCCGTAGTCTTAATGATCATTTATATGACTTTAATACTAACATTACCGGTAACGTCCCCTCATTATGTACATTGAACCTACGTAACAAGGGATGGCTGGGGTCCTAGCGCACTCTATATAAGCCAACCCCTCCTATGGGACAAGGGTTCGCACCCCCTGTAACTTCACGCATAATCCAGTCGACCAAGCCTCCGGGCACCAAGACGTAGGGCTATTACTTCCATCCCGAAGGGCCTGAACTCGTACATCTTGCTTGCACAATCTCACCGTAGCTAGGATCTTGCCTCTACATTCCTACCCCCCTACTTTACTGTCAGACTTAGAACCATAACTGTTGGCGCCCACCTTGGGGCAGGTGTCTTAGCGACTTTCTGGTGAGGTTGCGATTTCTCTGTGTCCTTTGATCATGGTTTCCGGTGGAGGTTTGGCTGAGGGCCACGAGATCCATCTCGACGCGCTCGTCTTCATCGCCGACGACTCTGCTTGGCTTCAGGAAGCTCCTCTCGATGTTGAGGAGCTCCCCATCCGCGGGGTGACGCACTTTCGCGCGTGCGTTCACGGCATCCTTCTGCGACAGTCGTCGACTCAGTATCGGTCG
Source organism: Triticum urartu (assembly GCF_003073215.2). Taxonomy (NCBI): domain Eukaryota; kingdom Viridiplantae; phylum Streptophyta; class Magnoliopsida; order Poales; family Poaceae; genus Triticum; species Triticum urartu. Next base: position 316,832,938 of record NC_053023.1, read on the forward strand.
CCCCCCGTGGCCTCTTTGCTCCCCGCTGTTCGCCATCACAAGCGATCCGGTCAGTCACGGCTACAGCGGTGGGTGAAGCATGCGGTGGCGCATCAGTCGGCCACTCCTCAAGTCGCGGCAATCGAGCCCAACGAATCTCTGTATTGCCTGTTCGACTGGCTCTGTCGAGACCCTGTCCGAGTGCGACAGTAGCGTCCCCGCCGCGGAGGTCCTCATGGTTGACACGCCTCGCAGTCCACCCGGCATGCGTCGCAACAGCGGCGATGACGGTGGCGGTGATCCATCGCTCGTTCATGAAGAGTACCACCCTGAAACTCTCTCTTCTCATCAGAGGGAGGAACTTCACTACCGCAATGTGGAGGCCCTCCACATGCCCGTTGTCGACGAGTCCTCTGAGGCTCGGGCCTTGGAGGCAGCGCAATTGGCCACTTTTGCTGAGCGCACCCGACTGGAGAACCTTCAGCGTGCACTCGACGATCGTGCTCGCCGACAGATCCCCGAGTCTAGTCGACGGCAGCGGCAACTATTTCCACCTGAACCACAGGTATACCACACTCTGATTCAGAATCTTACCACTGCGGCCCGTATAGCATAATCTATTCAGCCGTCCCAGTCGGAAGCTGGTAGAGGTTTGATGCAGATCAGAGCGCTCCTCTGAGCAGCAGGAGAGCAGAATACTGAAGTGCCTCAGTCATGTAATAGAATCCATAGCAGATCTGTAGTTGCTGACACCGTTCAGTCAGCTCACAGCCCAAGATCGCCTCCGCGGCGTGAAGGACGAGGGCATCACCAAGGGCAGTATATGGGTCGGAACCATGAGCGGCACGATCATCGGCTCGACCGTGATGACCTCCGTCTAGTGCCTATGCCCCCTCCGAGGGGCGAATCATATGTGCCCCGGCATTATGATGATAGGCGCCCATACAGCAAGGAGCAGAGGAGTCTAGTCGACCCAAGAGAACCGCAATGTCTATTTTGGTACAAGGTTTAGTGGACAGGAATCGAGCACATAGAGAAGGGCAAGATAGAGATCGCCCGAGTGGAAGCAGAGTGCATGTTTCTGGTCCCGAGTGTTTTAGCAGAGCCATTAGGGATGCAGAGATCCCTCCCAACTTCAGGTTGGCAACTGGGGTCAGTAAGTTCACTGGTGAATCAAAGCCTGACACCTAGATTGAGGACTATCGAGTGGCTGTGCAGATCGATGGAGGAAACGATGAAGTGGCCATGAAGCATCTGCTCCTGACGCTTGAAGGGTCGGCTAGAGCTCGGTTGAATCAGTTAACCCCGGGCAATATTTTCAGCTGGCAGGAGTTGGCCCGAGTGTTCATTAGAACATTCGAGGGCACGTGCAAACGACCAGCAGGATTGGCAGAATTGCAACACTGTGTGCAAAAACCGAATGAAACTTTGAGGGATTACATCGAAAGGTGGTCCACTTTGCATCACACGGTGGAGAATGTGTCTCAGCACCAAGCGGTTTGCGCCTTCAAGGAGGGCATTAGGTATTGGGAGCTCAACCTGAAATTTGGTAGGACAGGAGATATGTCTTTGACCCGAATGATGGAGATAGCCACTCGGTACGAAAACCGAGAAGGCGAAGACCGGCTCCGCGGCGGCAAGAGCAAACCAGTCGGCCAGGACACTGGAGGAGGTAATTCCAATCGTAAGCAGAAGCGTAAAGCAGAACCTGTGGGTCCTGGAGAGGTTGCAGTCGCAACCCAAGGAAAAGCTAAAGGAGAACCTAAAGGGCCCTGGACCCCCAAGAAGGTGAAAGATTCAGCCGGGAACGACATGCTGGATTTGCCATGCCACATTCACATCAAGAAGGATGAAGAGGGTAATCTTATCTATCCCAAGCATACCACTCGACAGTGCCGACTCCTTATACAGCAGTTCTGAGAAAAGCAACCCAATGAGAAAGAGAAGGAATCTGATAAGGATGAGGATAAAGAAGAGGATGATGAAGGATTTCCCAATGTCAATTCTACTTTGGAGATTTTTGCTGATGTCGAAAGCAAAAGTCGACTGAAATTAATCAACAGGTAAGTAAACATGGTTGCTCTGGCGACGACGACGTATCTGAAATGGTCAAAGACTCCTATCACATTCGACCATTCAGACCACCCGCCACACGTTGCCACCCCTAGGAGGCAAGCATTGGTGGTCAACCCGGTCGTTGGGGGCACCCGATTGACCAAAGTCTTGATGGATGGTGGCAGCGGATTGAAAATTTTATATGCTGAGACTCTCCGAGGGATGGGCATCCCAATGTCCAAACTCAGCGAGAGAAACATGAGGTTCCATGGAGTTATACCTGGAAAGAAAGCCGATTCACTCGGGCAGGTCACTCTTGATGTGGCTTTCGGTGATTCAAAGAATTACCGTAAGGAAAAGTTGACATTTGAAGTCGTGGATTTTCACAGTCCCTATCATGCTATCCTGGGCAGAACTGCGTATGCCCATTTCATGGCTCGACCGTGTTATGTGTATCTCAAACTCAAGATGCCTGGCCCTAGGGGCATGATTACAGTCACTGGTAATCGGCAGTGAGCAGAAGAGTGCTTCTAGAAGGGCTCAAAGATTGCCGATGAACAAATGGCAGCAATAGAAATGGAGAAATAAAAGAAGACAGCAGATCCGAGTGATTTTTTGAGGGCTAAGATGCCTGCTTCAGAGTCTGCATTTAAGCCGTATGGTGAAACAAAGTCAGTTCATATTCACCCAACTGATCCCAATGCTGCTCCAACTCACATATCAACAACACTCGAGAGCAAATAGGAAGAGGTGCTCATCCAGTTCCTCCGTGAGAACTGGGACATCTTTTCATGAAAATCTTCTGACATGCCAGGTGTACCCAGAGAACTTGCTGGTCACCGTTTGCGAGTCAACACAAAAGCAATACCTATCAAAGAGCACCTCCGACGGTCCGCCGTGGAGAAAAGAAAGGCAATTGGCGAGGAAGTGGCTCTGCTTCTGGCAGCTGAGTTCATCCGAGAGATTTACCACTCCGAGTGGCTCGCCAATGTAGTCTTGTTTCCCAAGAAGGATGATTCACTCCGTATGTGTATTGACTTCAAGCTTACCAATCGGGCCTGCCCGAAATATCATTTCCCTCTCCCTCGCATCGATCAAATAGTCGACTCGACTGCGGGATGTGAGCGATTGTCCTTTTTGGACGGATATTCCGGGTATCATCAGATCCGACTATATGGGCCTGATGAAATAAAAACAGCTTTTATGACCCCATTCGGGTACTTTTGCTATGTTTCCATGCCCTTTGGTCTCAAGAATGCTGGCGCCACATTCATGCGTATGATACATAAGTGCATGCTCACTCAAATAAGTCGGAATGTGGAAGCATACATGGATGACATCGTGGTTATGTTGCGAAAAGGTTCCGACCTGCTGACTGACCTCGCGGAGAACTTTGCCAATCTTAGGAGATATGATTTCAAGCTTAACCCGTCGAAGTGCACATTTGGAGTTCGAGGTGGAAAGTTACTCGGTTTTCTTGTTTCCGAATGAGGTATCGATGCAAACCCAGAGAAAGTTGGTGCAATACTCCGAATGAAGCGCCCTGTGCACATACACGACGTTCAGAAGCTTACTGGTTGTTTGGCCGCTTTGTGTCGGTTCATCTCTCGCCTCGGTGAAAAGGCATTACCTCTTTACCGATTGATGAAGAAATCTAATAAGTTTGAGTGGACTCCTGAAGCTGACGCAGCATTTGCAGAGCACAAAACCCTGCTTTCCACCCAGCCAGTGCTTGCTGCTCCAATCAACAAAGAGCCTTTACTGCTTTATATTGGAGCCACTGGACAAGTTATCAGTACAATACTCACGATCGAGCGGGAAGAAGAAGGTAAAGCCTACAAAGTTCAGCGCCCAGTGTATTATATTTCTGAAGTCTTAACTCCGTCCAAGCAGAGATATCCGCATTATCAAAAGCTTGTCTATGGAATTTACTTGACTTCGAAGAAAGTGGCACATTATTTCTCAGATCACTCCATCACAGTCGTCAGCGATGCTCCATTGTTAGAAATTCTAAACAATAGAGATGCAACTGGTCGAGTGGCAAAGTGGGCGATTGAACTCCTTCCGTTGGATATCAAGTTTGAGGCAAAGAAAGCAATCAAGTCCCAAGCAATAGCAGATTTCCTCGTCGAGTGGATTGAAAAGCAGCAACCGACTCAAGTTCAGTCGGAACATTGGACTATGTTTTTTGATGGATCCAAGATGTTGAATGGTTCTGGTGCTAGAGTAGTTCTGGTATCTTCGCGAGGCGACAAACTCAGTTATGTACTTCAGATTCACTTTGATTCCTCCAACAATGAAGCTGAATATGAAGCACTTCTGTACGGGTTGCGAATGGCCATTTCACTCGGTGTTCATCGCCTAATGGTCTATGGTGACTCAGATTTGGTGGTCAATCAAGTGATGAAAGAGTGGGACGTCAGAAGTCCACTATGACTGGTTATTGCAATGCAGCAAGAAAGCTAGAAAAGAGGTTTGAAGGCCTAGAGCTCCACCACATTCCCCGACTGAAGAACCAGGCAGCAGATGACCTAGCAAAGATAGGTTCCAAGCGAGAGCCCATTCCCAGCAATGTGTTTTTTGAGCATCTTCACACACCATCAGTTCAAGAGGATCCCTTCACAGAAGAACCTCCACAGCCTAAGAGATCTATTGATCCGACTGAAGTTGAAGTCCCAGCCGTGGTCGACTTAGTCATGGAGGTTTTGGTCGTCATTCCTGACTGGACAGTACCATATATAGCATTTATTCTCAGGAAAGAACTTCCATAGGACGAAGATGAAGCACGACAGATTGTCCGTTGATCTAAAGCCTTCACTGTGATAGGTGTTCGATTGTACAGGAAAAGTGTGACCGGAGTTGCCCAGCGATGCATTACCCTAGAAGAAGGTCGAATGATTCTCAATGATATCCACTCGGGGACCTGTGGTCACCATGTGTCCTCGCGGACAATCGTGGCCAAAGAATACCGAGCAGGTTTTTACTGGCCGCGAGCAAATGAAATGGCAAAGGAAATAGTCAACAAGTGTGAGGGTTGCCAGTTCTACTCCAACATATCTCACAAGCCCCCTTTAGCCTTGAAGACCATTCCACTCGTCTGGCCATTTGCCGTTTGGGGGATGGATATGGTTGGACCCTTGAGGACTAGCAGAAGTGGTTTCACTCACCTGCTTCTTGCTGTCGAGAAGTTCACCAAATGTATTGAAGCCAAGCCCATTAAGAACCTCGATTCAGGCATTGCCGTTAGCTTCATCAAGGGGTTAACATTTAGATTTGGAGTCCCATACAGCATCATCACAGACAATGGTTCAATTTTTGATTCAGATGAGTTAAGAGCTTTATGTACTTCCCAAGGCACTCAGGTCGACTATGCTTCAGTCGCCCACCCACAATCGAATGGACAAGCAGAAAGAGCAAATGGTTTGATCCTCCAAGGGTTGAAGCCCAGATTAATGCGAGACCTCAAGCATGCAACTGGCACCTGGGTAGATGAGTTACCATCAGTACCATGGGGTCTGAGAACAATACAAAATCGGTCTACTGGCCGGACTCCCTTCTTCATGGTATATGGAGCTGAAGTCGTACTACCGGCTGATTTGCTTCACAATGCCCCACGGGTAGAGCTTTTCTCAGAGGCAGAAGCAGAGCAAGCCTGGCAAGATGCTATTGATCTTATGGAAGAGGAAAGAGAGATGGCCCTGATTAGGTCGACCATATATCAACAAGACCTTCGTCGGTTCCACGCCAGAAACGTCAGGGGTCGAGCATCTCAGGAAGGGGACCTGGTTCTTCGAGTGGATCAACAAAGACCGCACAAGCTGGCTCCCTCTTGGGAGGGCCCTTTCATCATCACCAAAGTGCTTCACAATGGAGCATACCACCTGTACGATGTGGAGCACAAGAAGGACGAGCCACGTTCTTGGAATGCGGAGCTTTTCCGCCATTTTAATACTTGAACAGTCAGATTGTTGAGATGTAATAAGAAGTACCTTTCAGTTTGTTTATCAAAGTCATGGTTTTACAGTCTCCCAAATGATTGTTATTACTTATACATGAGCACAAAATCCCCCAGTCGGTGGCTTAGCCGTGAATCCGATTCGACTAAGTTTCAAAAAATCCTACCGACTGGAGAGCAACCCTCCCACTCGAGGGCTTAGCTGCTGTCCAGTACTCCCCTAAGTTTAAAAAAATCCTACCAAGTGGAGAGAATTCCTCCCGCTCAGAGGCTTAGCTGCAGTCCAGTACTTGCCTAAGTTTAAAAAATCCTACCGAGTGGAGAGCATGCCTCTCGCTCGGGGGCTTAGCTGCAGTTCAGTACTCGCCTAAGTTTAAAAAATTCTACCAAGTGGAGAGCATGCCTCCCACTCGGGGGCTTAGCTTCAGTCCAGTACTCACCTAAGTTAAAAAAAAACCTACCGAGTGGAGAGCATGCCTCCCACTCGAGGGCTTAGCTGCAGTCCAGTACTCGCCTAAGTTTAAAAAATCCTACCGAGTGGAGAGCATTCCTCCCACTCGGGGGCTTAGCTGCAGTCAAGTACTCGCCTAAGTTTAGAAAACCCTACCGAGTGGAGAGCAATCCTTCCACTCGGAGGCTTAGCTGCAGTCCAGTACTCGCCTAAGTTTAAAAAATCCTACCAAGTGGAGAGCATTCCTCCCACTTGGGGGCTTAGCTGCAGTCCAGTACTCACCTAAGTTTAAAAAATCCTACTGAGTGGAGAGCATTCCTCCCTCTCGGGGGCTTAGCTGTAGTCCAGTACTCGCCTAAGTTTAGAAAACCCTACCGAGTGGAGAGCAATCCTCCCACTCGGGGGCTTAGCTGCAGTCCAGTACTCGCCTAAGTTTAGAAAACCATACCGAGTGGAGAGCAATCCTCCCACTCGGGGGCTTAGCTGCAGACTCGTACTTGCCTAAGTTTCAAACATGCTCTATCCTTATCCGCAAGGACGACGAGGTGCAGGTCAACCACGACCTTATCCTCGGAGCTGCGACACAAATACAGCGTCCACTCCATCCTTATCTGCAAGGACGACGAGGTGCACGTCGACCACGACCTTATCCTTGGAGCTGCGACACAAATACAACATCCGCTCCATCCTTATCCGCAAGGACGACGAGGTGCAGGTCTACCGCGACCTTTTCCTTGGAGCTGCGGCACAAATACAATATCTGCTCTATCCTTATCTGCAAAGACAACAAGGAGCAGGTCATGGACGGCACCGAGTGCCGTTGTCTATGACCCACTCGACTAAGCTGCACCACAAAGTCAGTAGCAATTCATACCGAAGAATCGAATTCCACTCAAAGCCAAGAGATTCAAAAGCAACCCAGTTCAGATAAAATCTACGAGGTTCCAGACCACAGTTCAAAGTACCTGGGCATCAGGCCCGATAGAGTTTAACGGTTACAAAACCACTCGGCATACCAAGGAAAATTTAATCGGATTATAAAAGTTTTTCACTCCGCGGGAGGAGGACTGGCAGGCTCGACGAACTCATCCAGGTCGATTCCATCTGCAATTCGAGTGGCGGAAGCAATAAAGGTCTCCATGAAAGACTGGAAGTCGTGTTTCTTGGTGTTGGCAACCTTGATCGCTGCTAGCTTTTCCTCCTTGGCCTCCTTGCAATGGACTCGAACTAGTGACAGAGCTACGTCAGCACCTCATCGAGCAGACGACTTCTTCCATTCCCGCACTCGACAAGGGATCTCATTAAGTCGAGTCATCAAAGACTCGAGGTCGTTTTGGAGCGTCTCTTCGGCCAGAGCACCGTGTCGATTTGCAACACCGCAACTTTCAGGCGGGCGAGGTAGTCTGTGATGCCGGCAAGGTGAGATTCCAGTCGGAGCACGTTCGTAGCAGCTTCATCATTGACAGGGGAATTGATGGGGTCCAAACTCGTCTCGATTCCCCCAGTTTCTTCCTCAAAGTTTTGGCAGAATTCTACAACCAGAAAGAGCTAATGAGTCGACCGATCTTGGGTGACTTGACAAATGGCAAAACAGTCGGACAAGGAAAAATACCTTCAAGCATAAGGAATAAATTCTTGGCGCGTGCTCCCAGATAGGCCTCCAGGTCATTTCTCTTACGAGAAATGCTTTCAATCTTCTCGTTCAAAGCTACTTTGTATTTCTTCAGGCGGGTCACTTCTCTGTTGGCTTCAATAAGAGAAGTCTTCAGCTTGGCATTCTCTTCCTTTAGCACCCCGACTGAAGCCGGCTTCTTATCAGTGAGTGTTGTTTTCTGCTGAGCCTCCTTCTGCGTTGTAGCAAGATCAAGGTCCTTCTGTGCCAGAGCTTGCCTCATTTTCTCTGAAGAATAGACACTCGGGTCCGAGAGAAGAACGAGGAGATAACTTGTGAGATGGTCATGATAGATAGTTAACAAGTTGTTACCTTCCGTACCAACTACTTCGTCTTTGTCCTTTTGCAAGTTCTGATTGGCCATCTCCAAGTAAAGTTTGAGGTGTCTCTGCATTTCCTCAAAATCGGCAAATTTGGAGATGAGCTCACAGGATTTCTGAAATCAGCAAAAAGATACATCAGTGGACAGAATCAAAGATGGTTCACTTCCAAGTGAAAAGAACTCTAATACTACAGCCGATTCAAACATTCAACAGTAGTCTCGGGGACTACACCCAGTGGGTGCAGTTAGCGTGCACCCACCGGTCCAGATTCCACTCGACATGGTCCGCCCAGACTAAGTGGAAAATGAATAAAAAACAGTTATTCTCAGACCCCAACCGACTACCCGCAGTCGACCGCGGTCTCGGGGACTACACCCAGTGGGTGCACTCTGTGTGCCACCACTGGTCTAGATTCCACTCGACATGGTCCGCCCAGACCGAGTGGAAGAACTAAAGGATATGATATTGTTATGAAGGCCCCCACCGAATCACACATTTGACGGTGACCTCGGGGACTACACCCAGTGGGTGCACTCTGCGTGCCCCCACTAGTCCAAAACTACAATCAACATAACCTAGTCGACTCAACTAGAAGAACTACTCAGCATAAGTCGAACACCCAGTGGGTGTACAGATGTGAAGAACAGACCAACAAATGGAAGTGCAACGAAAAGTTTTCGGGTAGCATATACTAACAGAACAAGCGTCAAGATAAGAGTTCAGTCAAAAACCAATTTACCTGGACATTGGCTTGAAGGGCTGCACTGGCATCATAAGCAGCTTGGCTGTTCTCGTGCACCGTCTTCACTCGCTCCATCATTAGACCCGCTTGGCATATGGCTTCTGCAGCGGTGCTTGCTTGGTCCTTCGGAACATAATGGGTAGTGAAGAACGGAGACGGCGGTTTAGTCGCGATAGCCTGAGAATCAGAGGCGTGATGTTGGACAGACGAAGCAGGGGCTAGCACAGTCGACGATGAAGGGCGTACACTTGACACTAGAACGACAAAGGTAACAGAAGCCCGGTTCATGTTTTCAGACAGTTGAATCACGGGCTCCGTCACTGGCACCGATTGAGACGTCTGGCCAATGGATGCCTTCTTGCTTGAAGCTCTACCCCTCCTTCCCATGGCCCTTTGCGGCATGTCTTCATCATCATCTGGAAGTTCAACGACATTGGGTGGAGTTGCAAAGCAATCGATTACAGAAGTTCAGTCAACCATCAAAGCGGCTGAAAAAGAAGAGTCAAAGTGATAAAAGGTATACCCGCGTGAGAAGTGACTGCGTCCTCCATCTCCTCATCATCGTCAAGTAAATAGAAGTTCCAGAGGCAGCACTGCAAATTTCAGAATTCACTCGGTCAAGACAAGAAAGTGAGTCGACCAAAGTTTGAGTTATGCAAGAACTAAGAGGTCGAGCTCAGTAGTTACCTAGAAGCAATGGGGACAGCCACTTTAATCTTGGGCACGGCCTTCCGAGGCTTTGACAGCCACTTTAATCTTGAGCAGGAGCTTTCTCTATCGGCACAGGAGATGACATCCGAGTGCGCTTGGAGGCTTGTGCAGTCGGTGGAGTCGCTTTGCCGCGGATGCTGGCCGGGTCCTGCCTTTGCTTGGAACGCCTTTCTGTGCTAGGAGGAGATTCGACTTCTTCACCGCTGCTCAAGTCCTCGCTCTCCTCGTCTCCCCTTCCGTCAGAATGCCACTCGCCACTGTCGCCTCCACTCGCCTCCCCATCATCCTCCTGCTCTCCGTTGGGCATCGAGTACATCTCAGTGTAGATCTGCAAGACACGGAGTTGAGTGGATATCAATCAGTTTCAAGAGCAAACACACATCAGAATAAGATACACTCGGAAGGAAAGAATAAGACCTTGTCAGGTTCGGTGGTGTGGTCGTGTGGAGCAACCCTCCTAGACCACCTCAGGTTGTCCTTGTTGCCAGTGATACCTTGCAGCCACAACGCCACCATCTCCTCTTCGACCTCCTCCGGATGGATCCGAGTGCTGTCTTCAACACCCGAATACATCCACATGGGATGGTCACGGGCTTGGAGTGGTCCATGCCAGTCACACCGTCACGGACTTGCTGGACTACTCGCTTGACCAGCATATTAACCTCCGCTTTCTTAGCTGGAGTCACTCTCAAGGGAGAAGGTTTCTCGACTCGCTCTATGGTAAACGGGGGGACACCAGTCGACTGGCCTGGGATCGGTTAGTCCTTACAGTAGAACCAAGTCGACTGCCACCCCCTGACCGACTCGGGAAGAATCATAGCAGGGAAAGTACTTTTGTTCCTCATCTGGATCCCTAAACCCCCACACATCTGGATCACGTGTGTCCTCTCATCACTCGGATTGGCCTTCTTAACCGACTGAGAACGGCAGGTGAAAGTGTGTTTGAAGAGGCCCCAGTGCGGTCGACAACCCAGAAAGTTTTCACACATGGAGACGTAGGCGGCGAGGTATGTGATGGTGTTGGGAGAAAAATGATGAAGTTGGGCTCTGAAGAAGTTCAGAAAACCCCGGAAGAAATGATGGGGGGCAAAGAAAAACCGCAGTTGACGTGGGTCGCAAGAAGGACGCACTCACCCTCTTACGGTCGCGGCGGAGTCTCGTCCCCCGGAAGCCGCCAGGACTCGTGGGCAATCAGCCCCCCGTCAACCTGATCCTACATATCCTCTTTCAAGATCATCGACTGGATCTATTCGCCCTAGATCTGTCAGCATCCTGGGAACGGGGGTCCCCAGACTTTCCTGCCTGCGGCCTGCTGCGTGGCTAAGCCAGCAGGCCGTATGGCCCATCTTCATCAACAAGGCATCCAAGACCCTTGCGAGGGGCCAAGCCTCGCAAGGCGGACGACACAAGACCTCCTCTGGAGCGGCCTAGTCAGGAAGGCTCACGAGGAGCGGAGATATCAAGGCGAGGCGAACCTCACGAGGCTCTCGTGACGTGAGCCATGATGATCGACACCAGGGGGCGCCAGCGCGCACAGCGTCCTTGCTTCCTCTTTGGTGCTAAGGAAACCAGCGCAGGCGAGGAGTACCGAGGCATCAGGGAAAGGTTGCCATTTTGGTGCAACAAAACCAAGACCAGAAGGACAGCTAGACGAAGGTCATCGTGGAGCCCAAGACGGCGTCACCACCAGAGCCTTTGGCAGGCGAAGACCACTTTTGTCAGGATAGCTTGTGCTAGCTGTCCCCCTTCAATTTTCTCCGCGATTGTTGGCTCAATTCCCGCTCATGATTTGGGAAGAGGACCATGGCCTCTATAAGTAGGACTAGCCACCACCATAGGCAAAAGAGGAGATCTGAGATCACTCTCAGCGTCACAAGTTAGCCAAGCACAAGAAAACCTCAACCTCAGGAGGCTGTTCTTCCCATTGTATAGTTCATCATCAGCCCAAGAGGCAATCCACTACAACCACACTGGAGTAGGGTATAACACCATAACGGTGGCCCAAACTAGTATAAATATTGTGTCTTTCCATGTTGCGAGTTCATCTAGTTCGCCCGCGAGATCTTAGCGAGTTAGCGCGTAGATCGGTGGGAGGAAAAGACTTCGCGCGCACCCCAGTGTTCGAACCTTAAGGGTTTGCCGGAACCCCACATCCGACATTTGGCGCGCCAGGTAGGGGTGCGCCGTAGCTTTCCTTCCATCAGTTCGTCGCTCCATCGTCTCCATGGCGGACACTCGCCGTGCTCGAGCAGAGCGTCGGGCTGCCCTCACCGCCCGGGTCGCTCAGACGCCTCCCATTGGCGGGCCACCACATCATCTCAGTCTCCTGCCGCCAACGCTGCCACCGGCCCGGTGGGGAACGAGTAGCAAGCGTCTTCGATGCATCCTTCGGTACGGCAGGACAGCCACACCGCCACTCCATCGCTGGCCCCAGCCGGCTCTTCGTCTCATGCACACCGTGCTCCCATGGAGGCGCGGGCCGCACTCATCGCCGCAAACGAGCTCCTGCGCTACCGCCCAGTCGACGACCTCTACGAGGAGTGGCTTGACCGCATCGCGAGCTCGTCCGGGCCATAGGGGGCTCCCCGGCACCGTCCCTCTCTCGGCCTCACCCTGAGCCAGCCACGGGTGACGAGGCCCGAGGCGCGCCTCCACCACCCCAGCCCAAAGATGGTGCCTTGGCACCAAGGCGTGCGGCCGTGCGGTGCGACCCGCCACGACCGGTGCCCGCGCGCGAAGAGAGAAGTTGCCAAGAAATCCCAAGGCCGTGTGAAACTGCACCCGCACATCCCACGCCGCCTCGTCAAGACCGTGTGCCGCTTGCGACGCTGCCACGCGGACCTTGACAAGACCAAGCTCCACCTCCAAGGCGGGCCCCAGTAACCACGGCCGACTGTTGCGCCTTCACCCCCCAGCTGCGCAGTGTCGCCTGGCCAGGCAAGTTCAAGCCGGATCAGCCTCCTCGCTACGACGGCGCCGCCGACCCCGCAGAGTTCCTGCAGCTATACGAGCTGAGCATCGAAGCAGCCAACGGTGACGAGAAAGTCATGGCGAACTGGTTTCCCATGGCTCTCAAGGATGGGGCCCGCACCTGGCTCCTGAACCTGCAGCACGGCTTGATCTCCTCCTGGGACGAGATGCGCGACCGCTTTGTCGCCAACTTCCAGGGCACTCGCGACTGCCCACTGGCCGCGACCGACCTGCGCCGCATCAAGCAACAACCAAGGGAGACCCTCTAGAAGTACATCTAGCGCTTCAACAGCACCAGCCTCAAGATCCCGAAGGTCACAGATGAGGCCATCATCTCCGCATTCTCCGACGGCGTCCGTGACGTCAAGATGAAGGAAGAGCTAGCCATCCACGAGGAGCTCTGCACGTCTCAGGAGCTGTTCAACCTAGCAACCAAGTGCGCGAGAGATGAGGAGGGGCGGCTTTCCCTCCTTGAGCTGCCAGCCGCAGGCACAGAGGAGAAGAAAGCCAAGGCCAAGGACGTGAAGCGCAAGGAAGCGGTAGTGCTAGCTGCGGAGCCCGACACCAAACGGGGCAGAGATCAACCTGAGTCATACAAGAACAGCCGACCGTTCTGCGCCTTCCACAATGTTAACACCCACAACACCAGCGACTGCCAAGAGCTCCAAGCCCTTCGCGAGGGACGCTATAGTCGATGCCCCGAGCGCAGCGACTGGGGCTATTTCCTTGGAGGAGGATGAGGAAGCGGACGCTGGGATGACCGTGGCCCACGCCAGGAATGGCGCGATAGGCCTCGTGAGGACCGCTGGCAGGACCATCCTCGCAAGGGGCCCTGGAGGGACCAGCCACGTGAGGATCGCCCCCAAGGCAATGCAGGTTTTCCTCCACTGCCGCCAAGAAGGAACGACGACCATCATCAGGACGAGGGGGCTGGGGGCTTCCAGGAGCCGCGTGCAATCGCATGCATCTTGGGCGGCGCCCAGGCCCCAGCCTCTCAGCGCATGTTCAAACGGTTCACTCGCGAGGTGAACGCGGCGCTCCCCAAGCTTGACGCCATTCGCCCGCTCAAGTGATCCCAGTGCGCCATCATTTTCGACTCGGCAGATCAGCTCAAGTGCGCGGCCACCGCCGGCGTCCTCCCGATGTTGTGTTCCCTAGACATCAGCAATGTGTAGGTTACCAAGACTCTCATCGACGGTGGTGCAGGGCTCAATGTCTTGTCCATCGACACCTTCGACAACCTCCAGGTGCCATATGAGCAACTCCAGCCTACCAAACCTTTCTCAGGAGTGACCGACGGCTCCAACACGCCGATAGGGTAGGGTCCGCCTGCCTGTCACCTTCGGCACACGCAACAACTATCGCACCAAGCTCATCCACTTCGACGTCGCGCACATCCTCCTGCCGTACAACGCCATCCTCGGGTATTCGCCGCTGGCAAAGTTCATGGCGGTCACCCACCACGGCTACAACATCCTCAAGATGCCTGGAAGTGGTGGGGTCATCACGGTCCCGTGTGAAGAAAGGGATGCGGTGTGCTCCCTCGAGCGCGCCTTCGAAGCTGCAGCAATCGACGACCACGACAGCAGAAGTGAGGGCCCTCCGGAGGCCATCCCCAAGAAGAAGCAGCTGCGCCATGCAAGACCTCAGGAGGATGGCGTCGGGGCGGGAGCCTCGTCAGGATCAGCGTCTGTCCTAGGGGCGCATCCCTCCATCGCGTAGGATGGCGCGCCCAGCGCCCTCCTCGAGCAAGGCTCAGGGGCTCTCTTCTAGAGGGCCTCAGGCCTTGCCTACCTCACGAGGGAGGTGCTTGGGCGCCACTTGGAGGTGTGCCACGCGGCACGTTTTCCTCAAGAAGACGCAGGGCAAGGGGTGCCCACCGCTCAGGAGTCCATCGCCAAGACCACACAGGAACTGCAAGACGCAAGAGTCATGCATGACGATAGCCGCTCACAGGGCACGACTCACCACCTAGGTGAGGGTGCTGAGCTGCGTGTCTACATCGACGTCCCAGGGCTCAACAGGGCTGCGTCTCAGGAGCGCTCCTGGCCTTCGCGTGTGGGCCGTTGCGAGGGCCCGCCACACAGCTACGTTCGCATGCCCCTCGGCTTGCCGAGTATAGCGTCGGCCTATCAACGCGCCGCGCGGCGTGACCTAACGGCTCAAGAGGCCAGGCACCGCATCATCCTAGAGGGAATGGAGACGGTCTTCGGGAAGCCTCCTGTCGGTGTCAAAACCGGCGGATCTCGGGTCGGGGGTCCCGAACTGTGCGTCTAGGCGGATGGTAACAGGAGACAAGGGACACGATGTTTTTACCCAGGTTCGGGCCCTCTCGATGGAGGTAAAACCCTACTCCTGCTTGATTAATATTGATGATATGGGTAGTACAAGAGTAGATCTACCACGAGATCAAGGAGGCTAAACCCTAGAAGCTAGCCTATGGTATGATTGTTGTATGATGAAGTTGTCCTATGGACTAGAACCCTCCGGTTTATATAGACACCGGATAGGGTTAGGGTTACACAGAGTCGGTTACAATGGTAGGAGATCTTGAATATCCGCATCGCCAAGCTTGCCTTCCACGCCAAGGAAAGTCCCATCCGGACACGGGACGAAGTCTTCAATCTTGTATCTTCATAGTCCTGGAGTCCGGCTGAAGGTATAGTCCGGCTACCCGAACACCCCCTAATCCAGGACTCCCTCAGTAGCCCCTGAACCAGGCTTCAATGACGACGAGTCCGGTGCGCAGATTGTCTTCAGCATTGCAAGTCGGGTTCCTCCTCCAAGTCCTTCAAGAAGATTTTAAACACCAAGGATAGTGTCCGGCTCGGCAAAATAAGTTTCCACATATTGCCATAGAGAGAATAATATCAACACAAATCTAATCTGCTGACGTATTCCGCAGCGTGACATCACACTACGGCCAAGTCCTTTACTCGAATAGTTTTTACTTTTCCACCTCAGCACATTTAGCGAGGCGGTTTTCTTGGCACGTCTTGTCAAAGCAGAGATTGTGTCCCCCCTTTTACGGGATTCTCATCAATACGGACGTGGGTAACCCAACTGCGCCATTTATCACGGCGCTTGGGAGGCAAGCGAGTTTTACTAGGCTGGTGGGGACGCACAACCGCATCCGCCCATATAAGGGGATAAGGATCCACCTTTTGACCTACGCCTTCTTCCTCCTTTTCCTATCCATCTCCTGCGCACTCGAGCTCCAGTGCCCAAGTCCGCACTTCCTACCTCGACCACCTCCAGCAATGTCCGGAGCAGGAGGCAAGTGGATGGTCTCCTCCGTCACAGAGGGCCATGTCAAAAAGCTAAGGAAGGCCGGATACTTGTCCAAGGACATCACGCACCGGCTTCCCGAGGAAGGGCAGCTACTCCCCACCCCAAGGCCCCATGAGAGGGTAGTATTCCTTCCCCACTTCCTCCGCGGACTGGGTTTCCCACTCCACCCATTTGTCCGGGGGCTCATGTTCTACTATGGCCTAGATTTCCACGATCCGGCCCCGAACTTCGTCCTCAACATCTCGGCGTTTATCATCGTGTGCGAGGCTTTCCTCCGCATCCGCCCCCATTTCGGCCTCTGGCTCAAGACCTTCAACGTCAAGCCCAAGGTGGTGTGTGGCAGCCAGGCGGAGTGCGGAGGCGCCATGGCGGGCAAGATGGCCAACGTCCTATGGCTCGAGGGCTCCTTCGTGGAGATCCTGAAGGGGTGGCAATCGTGGTGGTTTTACATCACCGAGCCGCGCGATCCGAAATGGACCGCAGCCCCCGAGTTCCGATCCGGACCCCCGATGCGGCTTATGTCCTGGAAAGAGATGGGCCTGTCGTGGGGCGACGAAAAAGAGGTGACCGGATTGCAGACATGCATCCAGTCCCTGGTGAGCAAGCGGATCAAGCTTGTCAATGTAGTCCAGGTCATGCTCGTCCACCGGATCCTCCCGTGTCAACAACGGGACTTTACTCTGTGGAAGTTTGACCCGGCGCTGCACCAAACCCTTAACAGGCTCTTCGACACGACGTATGAAGACGTCTAGAAGGTGCTAACCAAAGGCGCCGAGGCACCCACATCCGCTTCCGAGGACCGCGGATACAGATCTCAGCGGCACGCTAGCGAGGTAAGCTATTTTCACCTTTTACAGGATGTTAAGTTTTTCCATAGTTTGACTCTATGCGGGATCTAAACTCCCTCACCTTTGACAGGCTTGGCAGGCGCAGTCAGGATCAATTAACTGTCCAGCTCCCTTGCGCGAAGACCCAGCCCCTGCTCTCCTAGTGAAGCTGCTGGTTCCGGCGCCTTATGTGGTGTCGGAGAAGAAGTCCAAGAAGAAGAAGGCCACGGGGACTCGAAAGAGTGCCCGTAATGAGGTGGTGTCGGACTCGTCATCCGACGAGTCCGAGATGCTCTCCTCCCGTTAGAACGAGGAGGAGGAAGAAGAAAACTCTCCCCCTCCAACGGGGGGAGGAAAGAAAAGGAAGGCCGCCCCAACGGGGGAGGCCGAAGGGTCCAGGAAGAGGAAGACCCCTCCGCTGAACTACTCCCTCGACGCCGAAGAGGACGAAGAGGAGTGGCCAGATAGGGCCCAGCGTCCGGCGAAATCGTAAGTATTCGAATATCAGAGTAACTCATGACGTTCCTTTGTCACACAACTTTCCTTAATGTCGAACATAATTATGCAGCCCGCCCCGGGCCGAACTCGACGAGTCGTCGAGCGGCTCCCTGGATTCATCGGACGTGAACTCAGTTCGCCCGCTGTCTCCCCCCGCACTGCGGATGACACCGAAGTGGCGTCGCAACAAGCTCCGAGGCAGGAGGAGGTGGTCCTGGAGGAGCCGCAGGGCGACCTCCCGGACCCAGGAGTAAAGGGGACAAGACCCCCCAGGGCTCCAAGTCCGGCTTTGTGCCGGACACCGCACCGGAATCTTCAACAGTTCCGGACCGCGGTAGGCGAACTCCTTCCAAGAGGAGCAAGCCTTCTGAGCCGGCGGCCTCCGTCCAACCGGAGGTGCCGGACAATCTGCTAGAGGTGCTTGAGTACGGTGATCCAGAAGGTTCAGTCCGCCAGGAGCGGACTGAGTGAAGCTTGCGCTAGCCTTCTAACAGGCTTCGAGGCAAGTAAAAGATATGTAAGAATATAACCGCATAGACAGTAGCCCCTGATGCTCTGTTTGGCGTTCGGAAAGAAAAGCCGAATAGAGGATCTATTAAATTTCGCAGGAGTCTAACAAGAAAAGTCAATATGCGTATGCAGGCTTCGCTGCTAGCCACCGCCGCACTGACTGCGGAGGTGGGTGCCCTGAAACAGGGACTCGAGCGGACCGAGCAAGAGCTCGTCCTTGCCAAGCGGCAGCTCAAGGAGAAAGAAGGTAAGAAATACCTTACAGAAAAAAGTGCCTATAAAAAGACGTGATTGCAAAAAATAACAGGATTTTACTGCTTATTGTAGGGGACACAACTGAGGTGGAGACCCTCAAGCAGGCGCTGTCCGAGGCCGAAAAGATAGCGGCCGCGGAGCGCACCAAGCTAGAGAAACTTGAGGCCCGGGTCGGCGAGGTGCAGCAAGAGCTTCAGGCTCTCATGAAAAAACATGAGAATCTGGAGCTTGAGTCAAAGACGCAAGCGTCCGAGCTCGCGGCGGCCCTTGAGACTGCCAAGTCTACCAAGGCCGAAGCCCAAAAGGCCCTCCAAGAGTTGGAGGAGATGAAAAAGATAGCAGCGGGTAAGGCATTCTTTATGCAAAGCAGAAATTTAAAAGTAAACTACTTGTTACTTACCCGAATCCGGAGCTCTCCAGGGGCATTCATAGATCTTCCCCGCAGCGTATCTGACACTGCCGCATTCTACCGAGCTGAAGAGGGCACCTCGACGGAGAAGGTGTTCTGGTCTCAGTATGCTGAGGCCGGACACCCTGTGCCCTTGAGCGACCAGCTGAAACAGCTGGTCGAGCTCCACAAGGTGGCCAAACAGGCCATGAAGGGCTTCATAGTTCGGCTGTGGCGCGGAGAGGCCCTGCCTGGGAGCTACTTCGGGCTGGTGTGGCGGCTGGTGGAGGCTTGTCCAAGGCTCGAGGTCATCAAGCGCTCCGTCTGCATCGAAGGTGCCCGTAGGGCCCTTGCCCGTGCAAAGGTGCACTGGGGTAAGCTGGACGGTGAGAAGCTTGTGGGGGACGGGCCGCCGCCGGGGAAGGAGCATCGCAAGCCCGAGAACTACTATAAGGATGTTCTTGCGGGTGCCCGCCTTGTGGCGGATGAGTGTACCAAGGATGTAATTTTTGAATGAACTCGCTCGTGTTTATCCTGTGTGCTGAAAACTTGTTCATATGCGCTAAGCAATGCTTGTTGAATTTAAAATATTACTTTATGTGCGGCCGTTTATCAAAAAAAATTGAGAGATGGCCAGTCGTCGGCTTCTGCCCCCATGCCACTAGTGTTGCGGTGTTCGGGATAAACCTAAGCGCTCTTTTTCCCATAGTTGGGTCCTTCGAGGGAGGCGCTCAGCACAACGAACAAGGCAATCGGACTATAATGCGTGAACACTCTCACTTAGCGATAGAACTCTATAATTTTAAATTTCGGCGAAGCCCCTAGTTCGGAAGACCAAGTTCGGGGCGCTATCCATGCATTGGCCGGACAAAGCCGGCTCCTCGCTCGAAGCGGCATAAGTCTTTAGGGACTCGAAAAACCTCTCGAACAGCGACCGGTCTCTCGCCTCATCATGACAGTCAGTTTTAGCTTTCTCCACTGAGGTGCTTAACCCAGCTCAACTGGGGCACAATCGCAGTGGTTCTCCTAGTGCTACCTTAGCCGATATAGCAGAATGTAAGGCACCAAAACATAGGAGCCGGGCAAACCCAACTATTGACCCAAATCATGATTCGGAGCCGATGCATATAGTGCTATAAGTTCGGGGTGCCGCACTTTTGAAAGTGTACGGGCTTCTCACACCATATTGAGGGGTACTGAAGCCCCTGGTGTGTTTGCCGTACCATGGTGTACGGGTGCAACATGTCATTTAATAAACATATATATGAAAGGAGGATAATGCAAAAAATAGACAAAGAGCTATGCATTGTTTATAGAAAGGCTGCTATCAAAGCATAACGATACAAGTAGTGCGATAAGCAAAAGATATTGGGATATTTAACATGTCCTGGCCAGGAGCAGGCCGCGGAATTGTACGCAAAAACAGGTATACTGCTCATAACAGAGACCACCTGGGAGTTCCATAATGCGGCATGGCTTGTCTGCTTCCCTCGATCTTGCATCGTTTGTGCGGCAGTTGAATTGCCAAACAGGTCATCCGAAGTATGGAGTCCTGAAAGTAAGAGAAAATTAAAAAAAGAATTCGGCAGCCCCTAGTACGTTTTAAGCCGTATTTTGGGTTTGCCGTTATTGTGCCCCTTCCCCTGCGCCCATGGTATTTCTAGAGCGTAGTTATGTATGCGAGGCACTGGTTTCGCTATGTCGCGAGGGCTGGGGGTATAGTCCGGCTACCCGAACACCCCCTAATCTAGGACACCCTCACCTACTGAGCCCCCAGAGCCTCCAGAGGCTCAGGGCTCCGGTGGCTCATGAGGAGTCCTTTCTCCGACGCACGCCTTGAGCTGCACCAACTCTGCTTCGTCTACAGAACCAGGTGACATCTTCCAAGCATGCTAAGCTGGGAGCGCCCCTTGGGCTGCATTATTCCCAGGCCGTGTGGGTCCGTCCCTACGGCATGTATTCCATTTGCTTATGTCTTTAGCTTACCTTGCTGGGGGCGCCCCTCGGGCTGCATCATCCCCAAGCCGCCCGGGCCGGACCCGGTGGCATGTATCTTCCTGCATTTACCCAAGCTGATTTGCCTTCCCAGCTTAACCTACCCACAGTTATCACCTGCACGATCATCGCCTCCCATGGGGCCTCCTCACAGGCACGGCGCTGGTGCATGGGTCCGTCCCTGCCACGTCAACAAATCTGAGCGGTCGAGCTCTAGCTCGCGGCACGCCCCGCGCACGTCACCTCACTAGGCCCTCAGTGCCCTCACTTCATCCGGACCAACCAGCGGTAGGCTGACGGCTGTAACAGCAAACCATGTTCTTTTTGTGCCTGTTCACAGGGACCCCGCGGGGAGGATAGCAGGTGGCACCACGAGTCTCATTTTTCTCTCGTGCAATTCGCTTGCGTGTTAAAAGGGGCTCTTACTGGCTCTCCAGCGCTCACCCCCTGGCCTTGACCACGACATCGCGACCTGGCATACCAGTGGGGCAGAGCTTGCTTGAGGACCGGGACCTGAGGCGGCAGAGCACTAATGAAAAGCATGGGAGGAGGGAAACTTGTATGGGCCGGCTTGGCTATGCCACACAAGTTGGCGCGCAGCCCCATTGCGACGTCAGGAATCACCATGAAGTTCACAAGATAAGTCTCGCCCCCGGATCGGCTAAATGTCTGGGCTTTAGGGATACTCACGCCTTGCCGCAATCCCGTTGCAGCCACGTCAACTCCCTTTCTTCCCTTACCATGGCCACTTCAGCGCTAAGGGGGACCTCCTGAGCATCGCGCCTCAGGGGCTCTTACTAGACCTCGGGCCGCACACCTCCTGGCCTTGACCACGGCACGCGACCTGGCATACCAGCGACGGCTGTAGCCTGCCTGGGGACCGGGACCTATCGGCGTAGAGCAACAAGCTATCGCAAGGAAAGAAAGGGCGGACCGAGCCTTAGCAGGACGCGCGTTCATCAAATCTTCATAACAGGGAAGATAAGCAAAAAAGACATTACAGACCCTTACATGCCCCCACAGGGCGCTTCATGATTCTTCGCCCGAAACAAAAGCTAGAGCTAAGGAGGACCCTACCTACACCCCTCCCGTGGCAGACGCCATCATCAACAGTGGGCCACGGGAGGCTGGCGCCAACCCCATCCAGATTAGCGGCAGCGACGGTGGGACGTGGCAGCACTGCTCCGAGCGCGGCGAGAGCTCGGGGGCACGTAGCTGTCGTCGCTCGTCTCCGGAGACTCGTAGAGCTCAGGAGAGCTGCTGGACTCCCAAGGGCTGCTACTGCTAGAGTGGTCGCGAGCCGAGCGCGCATCAGCCTCGCGCTCCTCTCCGGAGCAGCACTCCAGGCGGCGGCCCTCGACATCGAAGACCTTGAAGAAGAGCGTGGAGACGCCGTCGTATTCAAGATGGATCGCGAGGGCGCCCCTCGCGCGGCAAACCCGCACGATCTCGCCCCAGCCGCGAGTCATGAAGATCTTGCCGGTGGGGACCACTTCGATCTCCGCTCCCGTCGCCGGAGCGCCGCAGTCGGTGTGCTGCAACCAGAGCTCAAGAGGCCCCCTCGGCGGCATCACGTCGGAGAAGAACCGGCGGAAGCGAATCCAAGAGCTTGGGGGCATTGGCGCCCAAAGCACCAGCTCGCGCGAGGAGTCCCCAGTGTGGATTCCTGGGGCGACAGTGCATGTCGCCACAGCGCGGCGACCCCGGGCGCGGCGCCGGCGGCGCTTCTCATCGCTCCACCTTCCCGAGTCCTTTGCTTGGGCATACAGGGGTAGCGGATACCCTGGGGGAGGCCGCTCGCACCAAGGCCTCGTCACCACCTGCATCGCCACTTCTTCACAGTGATGGATCAACCTCTTCTTCGGTGGAAGTTGCTCCGGGACATCTCGGGGGGACTTCCCCTTTTCTTCGGCGGAGAACCTTCTGATGGGCGCCATTGGTGCTAGCAACGAAGCGAGGGAAAAGAAGCTAGCAGTGGAGCGAGGAGGAAGAAGCAAGCAAGCAAGGAAGTGATGGCCAACGGGGGCTCCGCCCCCTCCCCATTTATAGCAAGAGAAGGCCAACTGGCTCCTCCCACGATCGCAGGTAATGATGGTTTTCCTTGCATGACACAGGGACTCGTCAAGTTGTGCAGTTGCCAACGTAGCATGGGGAAGTGGAGACACCGCGTCCAATCAACCGCCACGCGTCAACCGAGGCTGCAGGCTTTTGGGGCTTGCGGTGCTCCGTACTTGGCCCTTGGCTTCACCGTGCAGGCAAGCCCGACCGCACCTTGGGCCCGGGGGCTACTGTCAGCGTCCAGGGAATGGGGGTCCCTAGACGTGCATGCCTGCGGCCCGCTGCGTGGCTAAGCCAGCAGGCCGTATGACCCATCTTCATCAACAAGGCATCCAAGACCCTCGCGAGGGGCCAAGCCTCACGAGGCGGACGACACAAGACCTCCTATGGAGCGGCCTAGTCAGGCAGGCTCATGAGGAGCGGAGATATCAAGGCGAGGAAAACCTCATGAGGCTCTCGTGACATGAGCCATGACGATCGACACCAGGCGGGCACCGGCGCGCACAGTGTCCTTGCTTCCTCTTTGGTGCTAAGGAAACCAGCGCAGGCGAGGAGTACCGAGGCATCAAGCAGAGGTTGCCATTTTGGTGCAACAAGACCAAGACCAGAAGGACGGCAAGCCGGAGGTCATCGTGGAGCCCAAGATGGCGTCACCACCAGAGCCTTTGGCAGGCGAAGATCACTTTTGTCAGGATAGCTTGTACTCACTGCCCCCCTTCAAATTTGCCTGCGATTGTTGGCTCCCTTCCCGCTCAAGATTTGGGCAGAGGACTAGGGCCTCTATAAGTAGGACTAGCCACCACCATAGGCAAAAGAGGATATCTGAGATCACTCTCACCGACACAAGTTAGCCAAGCACAAAAACACCTCAACCTCAGGAGGTTGTTCTTCCCATTGTATAGTTCATCATCAGCCCCCAGGAGGCAATCCACCACCACCACATTGGAGTAGGGTATTACACCACAACGGTGGCCCGAACCAGTATAAATCTTGTGTCTTTCCGTGCTGCAAGTTCGTCGAGTTTGTCCGCGAGATCTTAGCGAGTTAGGGCATAGATCAGTGGGAGGAAAATACTTCACGCGCACCCCAGTGTGCGAACCTTAAGGGTTTGCCGGAACCCCACATCCAACAGGATCCAGCCGGGCGGCAGAGCGGATCTCGACGACGACCCGCCCCAGCTCGTCTCCTTCACCTTCGCTTTCATGGTTGCCTTCTTCACGCGCTCCACATCAGAGGTCTTGTCCTTCCCCATTGCGGTGGAACGAGCTCGAGCTGGGCGGCAGCGCCGAGAGCAGAGGCGGAAGTAATGGAGAGAAGAGGGGGAAGGGGGAGAATGGGGCGCATAGTGCGAAGGCATCAGCTCCGATGCCTTAAATGGCCCCATCCCCCGAGTGACTGACCTGTGGACCCAGACGATCTTGTCAAATCCCGCAACAGGCGTGCATGCAGTACATGGCGAAAAAGGTGCCGCGGGGATCGAGGCGCCCCTGCCTAATCTGCTCCGATTACTATGGCCCTCTTCGCCCCGCGCGCTTCCCCAAATTTCAAATCCCGCAAGATCCAGGAACGGCAGAGCAGTCAATCATGCCAAAAATTTTATGCAGCACAAGCAGTCGAAGCTTATCAGCAGAAACCCACTCGACAACCTCTAAATGGCTCAAGGCGACTGAAAAGTGAAATCAAAGCTGTTGCATGGGTCACCAATCCAGTAAAATGCTTCTGCGGCATAAAGACTGGGTCGGAACCATCTTCAACTCCATTTTTTAGTCGAACCCAGAACCATTCGGGGGCTAATGACGATGCCGTGTAGCTAGGGTAGGGAAATAGACCTGATCTAAGCACCCCTCCCAAGGACATTTCCCTACAGACAAAGACAATCAAAGGACAGCAAGTTCTATTGACTGAAATCACCTCAGGATACAACTCACTCGACCATGGTTCCACTCGGACAACCCAATTCGATTCGATCAGGATGTAATCACTCGACAACATCAGAAACCACTTGGAGTATTGAAGATCTAAGGTCACTCTGGATGGCAACGGTCAGGCATTCACTCCATAGTCTTAATGATCATTTATATGACTTTAATACTGATGTTACCAGTAACGTCCCCTCTTTATGTACATTGAACTGACATAATGGGGGATGACTGGGGTCCTGGCGCACTCTATATAAGCCACCCCCTCCTTTGGGACAAGGGTTCACACCCCATGTAACTTCACGCATAATCCAGTCGACCAAGCCTCTGGGCACCGAGACGTAGGGTTGTTACTTTCACCGCGAAGGGCCTGAACTCGTACATCTTGCGTGCATAATCTCACCGTAGCTAGGATCTTGCCTCTACATTCCTACCCCCTACTTTACTGTCAGACTTAGAACCACGACTCCTGGCGGACGGCAAAGGTCTTTGTCGTCCGCCCGCTGGCGGCAACAGGTCCGGCTGAATAAGCTACGACAAAGTGTTCTTTGCCGTCTGCTGGTGGACGACAAAGATGGAATGGTCTTTGCCATCCGCCAGCAGACGACAAAGAGCCTAGATGGCACACGTGGCATGTTAGGTCCGTTAGGGGGTTAACGGCGTGCTTTGCCGTCGGCTGGCGGACGACAAAGACCTTTGCATCTTTATCGTCTGCCAGCGGACGGCAAAGTGCCCATGTTGGCCAGCCCAGGTAGCTGACACGTGGCATGCTTTGCCGTCCGCTGGTGGACGACAAAGATGCAAAGGTCTTTGATGTCCGCTAGTGGATGACAAAGCAACTATATAGGCCAGCTTAGTGCCCCCAGGTTGCACAGGTAGCTGCCACATGGCTGCTTTGCCATCTACTGGCTGATGGTAGACCTCTTTGCCGTCGGCCACCTGACGGCAAAGAGCCTGTACAGCCCCTGTTTTTCTGTTTTTTCTTAAATTCATTCAATTTGACAGAATTTTAGATATATATATATATATATATATATAGACACACACATTTGAAGGTACTTTCAATAAGCATAACAACACATATACATACCAAATCATATCCCTGCCATATGGATTTGATCATCTAACACATATACATACTAATGAAAAGTCCATATGCAACATATATAGCTAGCAAACATATCCAACAAAAAGCATACAATGGTTTCATCCATACATACATAAATAGGTAGCAACTTCACATTGTTCATCCAACAAAATCAAAACAAAAAGGAAGCACAAGGAGAAGAGTAGACTCCATCAACGCGAGCTTCCTCATTGAAAGCAAATCTGCAAATTGGGAAAGAAGAAAGTTAGAAGAAGAAGAGGAAGACTAGAACAAGAAGAAGAAGAAGAAATTTTATTCTCTTTGTTTTCTCCTCTCCTCTTCTTTATCTTCTTCTTCTTCTTCTTCTTCTTCTAACTATCGTAGGTAAAAATGCCATTTTTATCTAACTTAGGTAATTATGCCATTAGGAGGAAAATAAGCTAAGTATGCATTTGTTAAGAAAAACACTAGATAAAACTTACCCCCATCACAACAAATGCGATGAAGATCGCAACAAAGGTAACAATTGATCCAACAACATAATGATACCAAGTCTCATTATCAATGGCATAATTTCTAATCTTCTTAAGCTTCAGGCGCATTGCATCCATCTTCAAGCGCATTGCATTCATCTTCATCTTGTGATCATCGACAACATCGGCAACATACAACTCCAATGTTAACTTCTCTTCTTCAATTCTTTTAATTTTTTCTTTCAAATACTCATTTTATTTTTCAACTAAATTTAACTTCTCGACAAGAGGGTCGGTTTCAAATTCTGGTTCACATACGTCCTAGATTAGAATATCTCTATGTCAACTTGATGGCCATAATTGTCATAAATGCAAAATGCAACAAATAGTTATAAAAGAGAATTTACCACATCCGAATCATAAAGCGGGCAAGGGCCGACAGGGACGGAAATCAAGACCATGGCACTATGTATAAGAAACAATCATACTAAGTAAGAAAATTATACAAGTAACTATATAAATCATACAATCATGCAAGTAACTATATAAATCAAGTACAACATAAAAAATTGAATACCTAATAATAATCTGGATAGCCGGTTCAATAAATGCTCCGGGGTTAATAAATGCCTCACATCATCACTATCAGTAATGACGTGCTCATCATCATCATTAATAAATGCATCATCATGTGGAAGGCCACCTTTACGTAATCGGTCAAGCATTGACAGGTCATCCGCAGCAGTAACCTTTTCTAGTTCAGACTCTTCTTGTTCCGGCTCAGGGGGGGAAGTCGGGTTCACTATCACTTTCTACTTCAATGTTCTGGGGTGAACTCGAGCGGTTCTTGAAACATTTTTTGGAAAGATGTGTTTCTTGGAAGAATTCTCCTTCATATGTGTCTGGGTTAATGTGAGGTTCATAATCCTCTTCATTGGGGGGAAGGTGGTCTAACACATGGCGTCACTTCATAAATAACATCCCAACCATTCAGATTTGGATCACGTTGACCGGCCCATGGTACATAGAAAATTTGGGTTGCCTGTTGAGGCATAATATACACATCGGGAACATCCAAATGGGTGCTTTGTTTGATTTCCACTAGCCTAAGTGTTCATGAGTCCTTCTATTCTCCTTCGACTGGAACCAATAACATTTGAAGACTACGGCGTTTGGTGGCTTTGCACCATAGAATTGAAATTCATAAATTGCTTCAACTCTTCCATAATACTCGGTATCTCCTTCGCTGATAGCAGCGACTCAACAATTTGTAGACTTTTGGTCGGCCATCGATAGATCTTTGCCATAGGTACGAATGGGATACCCGTTGATGTCGTATTTGTCAAATGAACGGACCTTAAAGTCAAAACCATTAGCCTACAAGTTTAATATGAAAGGGATGTTGCATTAGCCACAAATTAGGCAAAGAATTGAAATGGTCTAATGGAAATTACCGTTTGTTTGAACCAATTGATGAAACCGGGATAGCCGCCTCCAAGCTTTGCCAAAAGCTCATACTCTTCGACCAAATCCTTTTGGATCACCGCTCCATACGAGAATTTGGCGACGTATAGACTGTATCAAATTTAGCCAGGAATAAGAGCAGTTCAAAGGAATTAGAAGCTGTGAAACAATGTACCGAGAACTTACTCGATGTACGGCGACACTTCTGTTATGTTGGTGAAGATATACAACGAAATGATTTGTCATTCGTCTAAATCCAACGTTAAGGAATTAGAAGCACCGGCTGGTGTGAGATCCCCTTTGAATAGGCTAAGGTTGGATCCACCCTTTTTAGGGTCGTCAGCATTGTACCGAGGCTTCGGATTATGCAAATGATGATTTTTGGCTTCGTAGTGTGCTGTCACAAAGTTTGCCACCTCCTTAGTAATGAATGCCTCAGCCATCAATGCTTCAATTCTACATTTATTTTTACATTTTGCTCATAGCATCTTCTGAATCCTCTCAGTTGCGTAGCACCAACGATTTTGCATGCCCCCCAATCTTGCCTCAGTTGGGAGATGCAAAATCAAGTGCTGCATTGGATGACGACGGAAAGATCTTCTCTAACTTGCAGATCAACTCCGGCGCCAACTCTTCCATTTCTTCTAGCAGGCCAGGCCATAGTTCTTTAGCACAAAGAACACAGAAGAAATAGCTCAGCTCTGCCAGTACTAGCCATTCATCCCCAGGGATGAAGCCACGCAACATCACCGACATTACCCATTCAATCCATATGTACCAATCATGACTCTTGAGACCAAATATCTTCAATTTATCAAGACTCGCTCCCCTCTTTAGATTCGCTGCATACCCATCGGGGAACATCAACTGCTATTGCACCCACAAGATAATTTCCCTCATAGCTGGCCTTCCAAGATTGAACCATGCCTTTGGCTTCGTCCAGTTCTTTCATGTTTTGTAATGGCCTATCACATAGCGCCTCCAGATCGACTCTAGCCTTAGTATTATCCTTTGACTTCCCATCTATGCCGAACAATATACCAAAGAGTGCCTTGGCGATATTCTTCTCAGTGTGCATCACGTCGATGTTGTGTGGGTAAAGAAGGTCTTTGAAGTAAGGCAGATCCCACAAGCATGTCTTGTGAGTCCAGGCGTGTTTTGAATTATACCCCTTGAAATACCCTGGATGCTCTGGATCTGGCTCGAGAGCGATTAACTGATCCAGGGTCTCTTGGCCTGTCAACGCAGGTGGTGCAGAGTTTTTGACAAGTCTACCACTAATGAAGTTCTTCTTGTCTTTCCTGAACTTATGGCGAGGATCCAGGAACTGTCTATGCATGTTGAATCAAGAAAACTTGCAACCGACCTGAAGACAACGAAACTCAAGAGCTCCCTTGCATGTGGGGCACGGGAACCTTCCATGCACACACCTACCAACGAATAGCACATACGCCGGCAAGTCATGCGTCGAGTACATGTACCAGACATGCATTCTGAAGTTCCGTTTGCTAATGGTGGTGTATGTCTTGAACCCATTATCCTAGGCTTCTAGAAATTCGACCTTCAGCAGCTGCATGTACACATTCATATTCTTCCCCAGATAGTTGGGCCCTAGAATTATCAACGTCAGGAAAATGTTCTATCTTTGCATAATCTGTCCTGGGGAGATAGAGTGGAAAGACAAATACGGGCCAACAACTGTATTGGGCTGCCGTCAGACCAAACACACTGAACCCATCTGTGCTGATGCCAACTCGAGGATGCCTCAGATCTGCCGCTTTGTCATCGTGTAATGCATCGAAGCGCTTCCATGCTTCACCGTCTGATGTGTGCACCATCATCAGCTTCCGATCCGCATCTAGTTGGGTTCTTTTGCCCGTTTTGTGCCATGTCATCTGTCTGGCCATCTCTTCGACCATGAAAAGATGTTGATGTCTTGGTACAATTCGCATATACCGAAGAACATTAACGGGGATTTTGGTCTGCGTCTGCTCACCCCTGTTGTCTACCACAACATACCTGGATGACTTGCAAACAGGACAATAGTTCAAGTCCACATACTTAAGCCTAAATAAGGCACATCCATTCTCACAGGCATGTATCTTCTCATAGGGCATCTTAAGAGGATGGAGGATTTTGTCTGACTGGTACAGGTTTGCAGGTAGTACATGTCCTTTGGGTAGAAAACGTCCAAATACTTTCATCACTGCATCGTAGCATTCTATGCCCAAGTTGAATTGAGCCTTCAGAGCCATTATTTGTGAGATGGCATCCAGCTGACAAAGCTCGGTGTGCTCGGGGAGAGGACGTTTTGAAGACGCCAACATTTCATTGAAGGCCTTTGCAGATTCCTCCATCTCATCGTCCGAGTCCTGAGAATCATCGAAGTCTTGCGCCATGTCTTGCATCCCGGTACCATGCTCGTCGGTGCGATGACGAAGCACCTCAGCTCTGGCACATTGGGGCAGACTCGCCATGAAATGTCCACACCGTATAATCTTGTGATAGCCTGGCTTATTAGGGATGATAGAGTACTCATATCAATATGGAATTCCTTCTTTTCCGGAGCCCATTCGGAAAGAACTCCAAAGTTAAGCATGCTCATCTTGGAGTAATTTCAGTATGGGTGACCGACCAGGAAGTTGCTCCCGGGTACGCATGAGTGAGGACAAAGTGCATAGAAAAGACTAGTATTGATATGTGGGGCCAGTCTAGATCTCGCCAAGAGTAACGACCACCGAGTGTGTGTCCGAGGCGTTACAAGTTGGTATCAGAGACGACCCTCGCGGTTACACGGATGTTTGCAGACATGTGTGCGATCATGTTGTGCATGACGTTTGTGACCCGTCGTGGCACACGACATGGCACATGTGCCGGACTGGATGCACTAACATATGTGCCAAGAGGGAACGTTCCCGTGACCCAACGAGGACGTCGGTTCCTCTCAGTGGGGGTGTATGTGATAGCTTGGCTTATTAGGGATGATAGACTACTCATATCAATAAGTAATTCCTTTTTTTCGGGAACACATTCGGAAAGAACTCCAAAGTTAAGCATGCTTAGCTTGGAGTAATTTAAGGATGGATGACCGACCGGGAAGTTGCTCCGGGTGTGCACGAGTGAGGACAAAGTGCGCAGAAAAGACTAGTATTGATCTGTGGGGCCAGTCTAGATCCCGCTAGGAGTAACGATCACCGGCGGGTGTATCCGGGGCGTTACAAATCTGGCGTAAAACCCCTCTTCTGCAGGTATTTGCCCATTTCATCCTCTATCCTCTTGTGTCAATTGTTGCACCCGGCACAGGGGCACCATGTTGTCCTCTGGCCATTTGCAAATGCGGCTCTTAGAAACCCCTTGGTTTTTGTTAACCAGTCAATGGTCATGTCTTTCTGACTACTATGACTGGTGTACATGCACACACGATTAGTCATCTTGCTAAGCTACTGGACACATAAGAAATATATATATATATATGTATATATATATCAGCATGTATATATTCATCAGTTAATGTAGTTTGTCACTTTTATTACGTCCATGCAACCTAGACGTTGATAGGTAAATGTAGGTCCTAATCTCACCCGAGTATGTGTAGATTGAGTTTGTTTTCCCATGCTCTGCTCCGGACCCAACGCAAAATTTCGGCAGCACCTCCCCGCTGTTCTCCTGATACACATCTTGGCAATAAGCAAAGAGGATGTGTACCCGGAGAACAACAGGGAGGCACTGACGAAATGCTTCATCAGATCCGGAGCAGAGCATATGGGAAAACGAATCAAATCTACAAATACTCGGGCTGTCCATGGATAACGTTGGACAATTCAAAAGAAAAATTATAGATGTAACCCTTTCGAACGGGAGACGCATTGTGGTCACGCATACTGATGATTGGAGACACCTATAGCTAGCAAGTTTCATCGTCACGAAGACTGGAACATAGCAAATGAAGGGGGGAGGAGGAGATGTCATTTGTGCTCACGCACGAACACAAGGGCGGAGCTCGTCGAACACTAGAACCTCGCAACAATGAAAAAACTGCACATTTAAATTGAAAGATGTGTGACATAGCAATTTTGTTTTTTTCTGTCAACCTAACTAAATATTTACAATAGGACGAGCGGGTTAGGGTGTTCCTCGGCGTCGATAGAACCCTAAATAGCAAGTATCATCGGTGTGAGATACATGTGGCGCTCGGTGTTGAATACTAGATCGACACCCCACAAGTGAAGCCGACGCCCGGCGTCCCGCAACAATAGTTCTGGTGGCCAATGACAGTCGAACACCTTGGCGAAGTTGTCTGGCAGCCTTTGCGATGAGGATTAAAGCCAAGTTTTGAAAGTTCAAACAACCAAACCGACTTGAGTCAATTTGGGTGTTTCATGTCTGAACACTTGGCTTTTAATCGTCATCGCAGAGGCTGCAAGACAAATTCGCAATGGTGTTCGACCGCCATCGATGCCAAGAACTATTGCTGTGGGACGCCGAACGCCAGTGTCACTTGTGGGACGTGGATGTAGTGTTCAACACCGACAGCCACATGTATCTTGCACCGACGATACTTGCTATTTAGGGTTCCATCGACACCGAGGAACCCCCTAACCCACACGACTTGGTTTCATCGCTGATGCACCCCTAATCTTCTTCTTCTTCCTCCTCCTCCTCCTCTTCTTCTTCCTCTTCTTCTTCTTCTTCTTCTTCTTCTTATTCTTTTTTTTCATCTTCCATCTTTCTTCTTAACCTAAACTTAACCTAATAAACATAACCTAAACTAAACTAAATCTAAACCTAAAAAACCGAAACAAAACCTAAACTAAACGAAGCCTAAATTAAAATAAACCTAATTAAACTAAATTTTAAAAAAAGAAGAAAGAAAATGAGGCATGTCTCACCTTCAGGCGCGACAGGGGGTGCCTGGGATGGAGGAGGGGGCGCTGGAGTGGCGGGGCGGCCGCGGGGGTGGAGGAGTAGGGTGGCGGGGCGGGGTGGCCGAGGGGGTGGAGGACTGAAGGAAATATGCCCTAGAGGCAATAATAAAGTTGTTATTTATATTTCCTTATGTCATGATAAATGTTTATTATTCATGCTAGAATTGTATTAACCGAAAACTTAGTACATGTGTGAATACATAGACAAACAAAGTGTCCCTAGCATGCCTCTACTTGACTAGCTCGTTAATCAAAGATGGTTAAGTTTCCTAGCCATAGACATGTGTTGTCATTTGATGAACGGGATCACATCATTAGAGAATGATGTGATGGACAAGACCCATCTGTTAGCTTAGCACTATGATCGTTTAGTTTACTGCTATTGCTTTCTTCATGACTTATACATGTTCATCAGACTATGAGATTATGCAACTCCCGAATACCAGAGGAACACCTTGTGTGCTATCAAACGTTACAACGTAACTGGGTGACTATAAATATGCTCTACACGTGTCTCCAATGGTGTTTGTTGAGTTGGCATAGATCGAGATTAGGATTTGTCACTCCGAATGTCGGAGAGGTATCTCTGGGCCCTCTCGGTAATGCACATCACAATAAGCCTTGCAAGCAATGTGACTAATGAGTTAGTCATGTGATGATGCATTACGGAACGAGTAAAGAGACTTGTCGGTAACAAGACTGAACTAGGTATGATGATACCGACGATCGAATCTCGGGCAAGTAACATAACGATGACAAAGGGAACATTGTATGTTGTTATGCGGTTTGACCGATAAAGATCTTCGTAGAATATGTAGGAGCCAATATGAGCATCCAGGTTCCGCTATTGGTTATTGACCGGACATATGTCTCGGTCATGTCTACATAGTTCCCGAACTGGTAGGGTCCGCACGCTTAACGTTAGATGACGATTTGTATTATGAGTTATGTGATTTGATGTACCGAAGGTTGTTCGGTGTCCTGGATGAGATCACGGACAAGACGAGGAGTCTCGAAATGGTCGAGATGTAAAGATCGATATATTGGAAGTCTATATTCGGACATCGGAAAGGTTCCGAGTGATTCAGGTATTTTATGGAGTACCAAAGAGTTACAGGAATTCGCCGGGGGAAGTAGTGGGCCTTAATGGGCCATACGGAAAAGGAGAGAAGGGCCTCAAGGGGTGGTCGCGCCCCCTCATGGGTTGGTCCGAATTGGACTAGGAGGGGGCGGCGCCCCCCTCCTTCCTTGTCCCCTCTTTCCCCTTCCTTTCCCCTCCTAGTTGGACTAGGAAAGGGGGGGGAACTTACTCCTAGTAGGAGTAGGATTCCCGCCTTGGGGCGCGCCATAGGAGGCCAACCCTCCCCCTCCTCCACTCCATTATATACGGGGGAGGGGGACCCCATAGACACACAATTTGATTGTTTAGCCGTGTGCGGTGCCCCCTCCACAGAATTCCACCTCGGTCATATCATTGTAGTGCTTAGGCGAATCCCTGCGTCGGTAACTTCATCATCACTGTCATCACGCCATTGTGCTGACGAAACTCTCCCTCGGCCTCAACTGGATCAAGAGTACGAGGGATGTCACCGAGCTGAACATGTGCAGATCGTGGAGGTGCCGTACCTTCGGTGCTAGGATTGGTCGGATCGTGAAGACATACGACTACATCAACCGCATTGTCATAATGCTTCCGCTTTTAGTCTACGAGGGTACGTGGAGAACACTCTTCCCTCTCGTTGCTATGCATCACCTAGATGGATCTTGCATGTGCATAGGAAATTTTTGAAATTACTGTGTTCCCCAATAGTGGCATCTGAGCCAGGTCTATGCCTAGATGTTATATGCATGAGTAGAACACAAAGGAGTTGTGGGCGTGGGTATATACATATTGCTTGATGTCACTAGTTGATTCTTGATTCACCGGTATTGTTGGATGAAGCGGCTCAGATCGACATTAAGCATACGCTTACGCGAGATTGGTTCTACCATCGTGCTTCACACACAGGTGGCTAGTGGGTGTCAGTTTGTCCAACTTTAGTTGAATCGGATTCAATGAACAGGGTTCTTTCTGAAGATCAAAAAGCAATCACTATACCGCGTTTGTGGTTTTTGATGCGTCGGTAAGAACGGTTCTTGCTAAGCCCGTAGCAGCCATGTAAAACTTGCAACAACAAAGTAGAGGACGTCTAACTTGTTTTTGCAGGGCATGTTGTGATGTGATATGGTTAAGATGTGATGAGATATAAATTGTTGTATGAGATTCTCATGTTTTGTTGAAGTTATCGGCAACTGGCAGCAGCCTTATGGTTGTCTCTTTATTGCATAAGATGCAAGCGCTATATAATTACTTTACTTTATTGATATGCGATAGTAATAGTTGCGAAAGCAATAGTTGGCGAGATGACCATGTGATGACACGTTGATAGAGATCAAGATGATGGAGATCATGGTGTCATGCCAGTGATGATGGAGATCATGACGGTACTTTGGATATGGAGATGAAAGGCACAAGATGATGATGGCCATATCATGTCACATATTTTGATTGCATGTCATGTTTATATTTTATGCATCTTATTTTCCTTAGTACAATGGTAGCATTATGAGATGACCCCTTACTAAAATTTCAAGGTATAATTGTTCTCCCTGAGTATGTACCGTTGCGACAGTTCTTCGTGCTGAGACACCACGTGATGATTGGGTGTGATATGCTCTACGTTCACATACAACGGGTGCAAGCCAGTTTTGCACACGCAGAATACTCGGGTTAAACTTGACGGGCCTAGCATATGCAGATATGGCCTCGGAACACTGAGACCGAAAGGTCGAGCGTGAATCATATAGTAGATATGATCAACATAGTGATGTTCACCATTGAAAACTACACCATCTCACGTGATGCTCGGACATGGTTTAGTTGATATGGATCACGTGAACATAAGATTAGAGGGATGTCTAACTAAGTGGGAGTTCTTAAGTAATATGATTAATTGAACTTTAATTTATCGTGAACTTAATCCTGATAGTTTTTGCATATCTATGTTGTAGATCAATTGCTCGCGTATAGCTTCCCTGTTTTATTTATGATATGTTCCTAGAGAAAACTATGTTGAAAGATGTTAGTAGCAATGATGCGGACTTGCTCCGTGATCTGAGGATTATCCTCATTGCTGCATAGAAGAATTATGTCCTTGATGCACCACTAGGTGACAAACCTATTGCAGGAGCAGATGCAGACGTTATGAATGTTTGACAAGCTCAGTATGATGACTACTTGATAGTTTAGTGCACCATGCTTTACTGCTTAGTACCGGGACTTCAAAGACGTTTTGAACGCCACGGAACATATAAGATGATCCAAGAGCTAAAATTGGTATTTCAGACTCATGCCCGAGTCAATAGGTATGAGACCTTTGACGAGTACTTTGCCTACAAGATGAAGGAGAATAGCTTAGCTAGTGAGCATGTGCTCAGAATATCTGAGTACTACAATCACTTGAATCAAGTGGGATTTAATCTTCCAGAAAAGATAGTGATTGATAGAGTTCTCTAGTCACTATCACAAAGTTACTAGAACTTCGTGATGAAATATAATATGCAAGGGATAATGGAAATGATTCCCAAGCTCTTCACGATGCTGAAATTGGCGAAGGTAGAAATCAAGAAAAAGAATCAAGTTTTGATGGTTGACAAGACCACTAGTTTCAAATAAAATGGCAAGGGAAAGAAAGGGAACTTCAAGCAAGTTGCCACTCCCGTGAAGAAGCCCAAAGCTAGACCTAAGCCTGAAACTAAGTGCTTCTATTGCAAAGGGAATGGTCACTAGAACCGGAACTACCCCAAATACTTAGCGAATAAGAAGGATGGAAAAGTGAACAAAAGTATATTTGATATACATGTTATTGATGTGTACTTTACTAGTGTTCATAGTAACCCCAGGGTATTTGATACCGGTTCAGTTGCTATCATTAGTAACTCGAAATAGGAGTTGCAAAATGAACAGAGACTAGTTAAGAGCAAGGTGACTATGTGTGTTGGAAATGATTCCAAGGTTGATAAGATCACCATTGCACACACCTTTTACCCTCGGGATTAGTGTTGAACCTAAAATAAATGTTATTTGGTGTTTGCGTTGAGCATGAATATGATTGGATCATGTTTATTGCAATACAATTATTCATTTAAGTCAAAGAATAATTGTTGTTATGTTTACATGAATAAAACCATCTATGGTCATACATTAAATATAAATGGTTTATTGAATCTCGATCGTAGGGATACACATATTCATAATATTGATGCCAAAAGATGCAAAGTTGATAACGATAGTGCAACATACTTGTGCACTGCCGTTTAGGTCATATTGGTGTAAAGCGCATGAAGAAACTCCATGCGGATAGATTTTTGGAATCACTTGATTATGAATCATTTGATGCTTGCGAACCATGCCTCATGGGAAAGATGACTAAGACTCTGTTCTCCGAAACAATGGAGCGAGCCACTGACTTATTGGAAATAATACATACCGACGTATGTGGTCCGATGAGTGTTGAGGCTCGCAGTGGGTATCGTTAATTTCTGACCTTCACAGATGATTTGAGTAGATATGAGTGTATCTACTTAATGAAACACAAGTTTGAAACTTTTTAAAAGTTCAAAGAATTTCAGAGTGAAGTGGAGAATCATTGTAACAAGAAAATAAAGTTTCTACGATCTGATCGCGGGGACGAAATATTTGAGTTACGAGTTTGGCCTTCAGTTGAATAAACGTCGAATAGTTTCGCAACTCACGCCACGTGGAACACCATAGCGTAATGGTGTGTCCGAACGTCATAACCGTACTTTATTAGATATGGTGCGAACTATGATGTCTCTTACCGATTTACCACTATTGTTTTGGGGTTATGCATTAGAGACAGCTGCATTCACGTTAAATAGGGCACCATCTAAATCCATTGAGACGACACCGTATGAACTATGGTTTGGCAAGAAATCTAAGCTGTCGTTTCTTAAAGTTTGGAGTTGTGATGCTTATGAGAAAAAGTTTTAGCCTGATAAGCTCAAACCCAAATCGAAGAAGTGCGTCTTCATAGGATACCCAAAAGAAACTGTTGGGTACACCTTCTATCACAGATCCGAAGGCAAGAACTTTTTTGCTAAGAGTGGATCCTTTCTAGAGAAGGAGTTTCTCTCGAAAAAAGTGAGTGGGAGGAAAGTAGAACTTGATGAGGTAATTGTACCTTCTCTTGAATTGGAAAGTATTTCATCACTGAAATCAGTTCCACTGATGCCTACACCAATTAGTGAGGAAGTTAATGATGATGATCATGAAACTTCAGATCAAGTTACTACCGAACCTCGTAGGTCAACTAGAGTACGTTTCGCACCAGAGTGGTACGGTAATCCTATTCTGGAAGTCATGTTGCTAGACCATGATGAACCTACGAACTATGAGGAAGCGATGATGAGCCCAGATTCCGACAAATGCCTTGAGGCCATGAAATCTGAGAGAGAATCCATGTATAAGAACAAACTGTGGACTTTGATGGACTTGCTCGATGATCGGCAAGCCATCGAGAATAAATGGATTTTCAAGAGTAAGACAGACGCAAAGGGTTTTTGACAAATTCAAGATGTTGACTACGATGAGATTTTCTCACTCGTGTCGATGCTTAAAAGTCTGTCTGAATCATGTTAGCAGTTGCCGCATTTTACGAATTCTGGCAAATGGATATCAAAACTACATTCCTTAATGGATTTAGTAAAGAAGAGTTGTATATGATGCAACCAGAAGGTTTTGTCAATCCTAAAGATGCTAACAAAGTGTGCAAGCTCCAGTGATCCATCTATGGACTGGGGCAAGCATCTTGTAGTTGGAATATACATTTTGATGAGTTGATCAAAGCATACTGTTTTATACAGACTTGCCGTGAAGCCTGTATTTACAAGAAAGTGAGTGGGAGCACTACAGCCTTTCTGATAAGTATATGTGAATGACATATTGTTGATCGGAAATGATGTGGAATTTTCTAGAAAGCATAAAGGAGTGTTTGAAAGGAGTTTTTCAAAGAAAGACCTTGGTAAAGCTGCTTACATATTGAGCATCAAGATCTATAGATATACATCAAGATGCTTGATAAGTTTTTTCAGTGAGTACATACCTTGACAAGATTTTGAAGGAGTTCAAAATGGATCAGTCAAAGAAGGAGTTCTTGTCTGTGTTGCAAGGTGTGAAGTTGAGTAAAGACTCAAAACCCGACCACGACAGAAAATAGAAATAGAATGAAAAGTCATTCCCTATGCCTCAGTCATAGGTTCTATAAAGTGTGCTATGCTGTGTACCAGACCTATTGTATAGCTTAGCATGATTTTGGCAAGGGAGTAAAATAGTAATCTAGGAGTAGATCACTAGACAACGGTCAAAATTATCCATAGAGGACTAAGGAAATATTTCTCGGTTATGGAGGTAATAAAAGAGTTCGTCATAAAGTGTTACGTTGATGCAAGATTTTGACACCAATCTAGATGACTCTAAGTGTCGATCTAGATACATATTGAAAGTGGGAGCAATTAGCTAGAGTAGCTCGGTGCAGAGTATTGTAGACATAGAAATTCGCAAAATACGTACGGATCTGAATGTTGCAGACCCGTAGACTAAACTTCTCTCACAAGCAAAACATGATCACTCTTTGGGTGTTAATCACATAGCGACGTGAACTAGATTATTGACTCTAGTAAACCCTTTGGGTATTATTCACATGAAGATGTGAACTGATCACATAAAGATGTGAACTATTGGTGGGAAATCACATGACGATGTGAACTAGATTATTGACTCTAGTGCAAGTGGGAGATTGAAGGAAATATGCCCTAGAGGCAATAATAAATTTGTTATTAATATTTCCTTATATCATGGTAAATGTTTATTATTCATGCTAGAATTGTATTAACCGAAAACTTAGTACATGTGCGAATACATAGAGAAACAAAGTGTCCCTAGTATGCCTCTACTTGACTAGCTCATTAATGAAAGATGGTTAAGTTTCCTAGCCATAGACATGTGTTGTCATTTGATGAACATGATCACATCATTAGAGAATGATGTGATGGACAAGACCCATCCATTAGCTTAGCACTATGATCATTTAGTTGCTATTGCTTTCTTCATGACTTATACATGGTCCTCAGACTATGAGATTATGCAACTCCCGAATACCGGAGGAACACCTTGTGTTCTATCAAACATCACAAGTACCTGGGTGATTATAAAGATGCTCTACAGTTGTCTCCGATGGTGTTTGTTGAGTTGGCATAGATCGAGATTAGGATTTGTCACTCCGAATGTCGGAGAGGTATCTCTGGGCCCTCTCGGTAATGCACATCACTATAAGCCTTGCAAGCAATGTGACTAATGAGTTAGTCATGGAATGATGCATTACGGAACGAGTAAAGAGACTTGACGGTAACGAGATTTAACTAGGTATGATGATACTGACGGTCGAATCTCGGGCATGTAACATACCGATGACAAAGGTAACAACGTATGTTGTTATGCGGTTTGACCGATAAAGATCTTCGTAGAATATGTAGGAGCCAATATGAGCATCCAGGTTCCTCTATTGGTTGTTGACCGGAGATATGTCTCGGTCATGTCTACATAGTTCTCGAACCCGTAGGGTCCGCATGCTTAACATTCGATGATGATTTGTATTATGAGTTTTGTGATTTAATGTTCCCAAGGTTGCTCGGAGTCCCGGATGAGATAATGGACATGACGAGGAGTCTCAAAATTGTCGAGATGTAAAGATCGATATATTGGAAGGCTATATTCGGACATCGGAAAGGTTTCAAGTGATTCGGGTATTTTCCTGAGTACCTAAGAGTTACGGGAATATGCTGGGGGGATGTAGTGGGCCTTAATGGATCATGCGGGAAAGGAGAGAAGGGCCCCAAGGGGTGGCCGCGCCCCCTGTGGGTTGGTACGAATTGGACTAGGAGGGGGCGGCGCCCCCCTCCTTCCTTCTCCCCTCTTTCCCCTTCCATCCCCCTCCTAGTTGGACTAGGAAAGGGGGGAAACCTACTCCTAGTACGAGTACGAATCCCCCTTTGGGTGCGCCATAGGAGGCCGGCCCTCCCCCTCCTCCACTCCTTTATATATGGGGGAGGGGGGTACCCCATAGACACACAAGTTGATTGTTTAGCCGTGTGCGGTGCCCCCTCCACAGAATTCCACCCCGGTCATATCGTTATAGTGCTTAGGTGAAGCCCTGCGTCGGTAACTTCATCATCACCGTCATCACGCTGTTGTGCTGACGAAACTCTCCCTCAGCCTCAACTGGATCAAGAGTACGAGGGACGTGACCGAGCTGAACGTGTGCAGATTGCGGAGGTGCCGTACCTTCGGTGCTAGGCTCGGTCGAATCATGAAGACGTACGACTACATCAACCGCGTTGTCATAACGCTTCCGCTTTCAGTCTACGAGGGTACGTGGACAACACTCTTCCCTCTTGTTGCTATGCATTACCTAGATGGATCTTGCGTGTGCGTAGGAAATTTTTGAAAATTTTGTGTTCCACAACAAGGACAGGGGCGGCTCGAGGCGACGGGGCGGGGCGGCATGGCGGGGGCGGCTCGGACACAGGGGCGGCGGCGCGGGTGTGATGAGGGAGGGAGAGAGAGGGGGGAGAGAGAGGGAAGTGGGGCTGGCAGCTTTTTAGTTTAGGTCACAGCTCTTTGCTGTCTGCTAGCGGACGACAAAGAGCCTAGCTAATGGATGTTAGTTGGCCACTTTCTTTGCCGTCTGCTAGCTGACGGCAAACATTCTTTGCCGTGCGCTAGCAGACGGCAAAGAAAGTGGCCGTTAGGTGGCCCTCGCTAGTGCGCCACCCTCCCTCTTTGCCGTCTGCTAGCTGACAGCAGAGCTTCTATGTTGTCAGGTAGCAGACGACAATGAGGTAGCTGATGACAAACATGATCTTTTCCATAAGCTTCTTCTTTGCCGTCAGTTTTCTTTAACCTGATGGCAAAGACCTTCTTTTCCATCAGGTAGCGGATGACAAAGAGCCAGCTGATGGCAAAGATCCTAATTCTAGTAGTGTTTCATCATATTGGTTTAGTTTATCCCTTTACATCATGTCATCTTACTTAAGGTGTTACTCCGTTCTTTATGAACTTAATACTCTAGACGCATGTTGGATAGCGGTCGATGTTGGGAGTAATCATTGCCATCAATTATGAACTTAATACTCTAGATGCATGTAGTACATGAAGCAGGAGTCGGTCTACTTGACACAGACGTGATGCCTATATGCATAACCATTGCTTTGGATATCGTCATAACTTTGCACTTTTTCTATCAGTTGCTCGACAGTAATTTGTTCACCTATTGTATTATTTGCCTTCAAGAGAGAAGCCTCTAGTGAAACCTATGGCCCCCGGGTCTATTTTCCTTAATATATCTTTAGATCTATATACGAAAAACACCGAAAATACCTTGCTACAATTTATTTACTTTTATTTTGTTTTACATTTTAGTAATATTTTATATCTATCTTTATCAGATCTCACCTTTGCAAGTGACTATGACGGGATTGACAACCCCTTTATAGAGTTGGGTGCAAGTGCTTGATCATTTGTGTAGGTGCATATATTGGGAACTTTCATGTTTCTCCTACTGGATTGATACCTTGGTTATTAACTGAGGGTAATGCTTATCTCTACTTTGCTGCATCACCCTTTCCTCTTCGAGGGGAAAAACAACGCAAGCTCAAGAAGTAGCAAACTTGCACTAGTTCATGGAGTCACAAACCCTCTTGTTGGTAAGACAAGGGACAAGGTAATCTAATGCTTTCATGGACATCATCATATTTGTGTTTCACTCTATGTCTATGGATATCCTTGTATGTTCTTCATGGGACTATCCCATGCAGGTATTGAAAGCGCAACACTCCAATGGATTGCTCCAAAAGATCTACTTCAACATTGAGCATCCACATCTTCAACATCTTCATGAAGTCAACATTGACAAAACCCAAGATTAGTTCATCCCTCTTAGGGGGGATATCACATCTAGGGGGAACTTTGTTCTAAAAATTGACCAAAAGCAACTCTAATGATGTGAA
Source organism: Triticum urartu (assembly GCF_003073215.2). Taxonomy (NCBI): domain Eukaryota; kingdom Viridiplantae; phylum Streptophyta; class Magnoliopsida; order Poales; family Poaceae; genus Triticum; species Triticum urartu. Next base: position 316,875,611 of record NC_053023.1, read on the forward strand.
CACAATAATGCTTTATGTAAAAGTCATAACCCCACTTGTGCATAAACGATGAGTATGATCTACGATCAAATGTTCTCATTTGACTCCTCAGTCAATATACTCATATGTAGATGACCTAGTCATCACAAATTGCTTGATAGATGCTAGAGTGTTTGTGCATGCTTTGTCACATGTTTCATTTGCTATCTTATTTTGTGAGCATGTTGGTTGCATAATTTTCTCCATTCGAGGACATCCATTTGTGGTTTTGATTGTTTGGTTTTTATTGGCCAAATGGATGGATAAGAGTTCCTAAGTACTTTCTCTAGCTAGCTATGCCATTTCTCTTTTCAAATTCTATTCATGTTACATCACAAAATTTGAACAAGTCTCTTTCGGACCCTCCGAGTGAGGAGCACTCGGAGCCACCGATCCGTCAAGGGCTGACTTCCAAAGCCTCTTAGTGAATTTCGGTCAGACCAACACATTCATATTCGGTCTCACTGAAACCACTAATTTGATCTAGGTTTTCACCTCGGTGCCACCGATTAGAATTATTCAGTCCCACCGAGTTGCAGCAACTGCATGCAATTTTGCATCTCGGTGCCACCAAACCGTTCCACTCGGTGCCACCGATAACAAATGGGTATATATACTCCACGGCCCGTCGTCTGGAAAATTCTTCAAACTCTAGAGCCCGCGCCCCCCCATTGTTGCTGTTCTTGGTCTCCGGATCATCGTCATCTCCACCTGTGCACTGTCATCGCAGGTCTCCGCCACCGTCAATGGGAATTACCTATGACGTTGCCACCATAGCGAGCCATCACCAAGTTAGGGTATGGTTCGGCCCCTTTGTGCAATTTCCATTCTCCGATTCAATGCACAAAGTAAATGCCTGTATTCTTGGCACAACTGAAAACTTTCTATCCAGAGAAAAAACTCCTCTAGATTAGTTTTGATGCAAAATCTTAGGGTTAGGTTTTCGTCAAACTCATCTCGAACCGACCGACATGAAGTTTTCGGTCCCACCGATTGGCCCTGGCCATTGGACTAAGTACAACTCGGTCTGACTGAAACGTACTGAATGGTGAGACCGAAGGCAATTTCTTAGTGAAACCCTAGCATCTCGGAGTCACCGAACTGCAACTCGGTCTGACCGATACTGCATGTTTAGACTCTGTTAGTGCTTCGGTGTCACCGAGATTATCATATCGGTAGCTCCGAAATGCTTTCTGCATAAAACTCTACCTACATTTTTTTGCAAAAACCAGCTGTCTTTTGTGATGCTTATCCACTCTACCTACATCCATCTACTCATAAGGTCAGTTTGCAGAGATGTCTGAGGCCAGTGATAGTTAGAGGAGCAAGTCAACCTTAGTGAGGGCACAAGCCCTAGTGGTAGCTATGATGAGGGCATTATACATCTCCAATGTATCTATAATTTATGAACTATTCATGCCATGTTTACAACAAATTTATATGGTTTTGGTATAATTTTATTAGAACTAACCCGGAGTGACGTTGTTTTCAGCAGAACTGCCATAGTGTCGTTTTTTGTGCAGAAATAAAAGTTCACGGAATGGGCTAAAAATTTACAGTAATTTTTTGTGGACCAAAAGAGACCCGAGAAGCACCGGAGCTGGACCAGAAGAGTCCCGAAGAGTCTAGACAGGGGGCGTGCCCTACCCCCTTGGGCGCGACCTGAGGGCTTGTGAGCCCCTCGAGCATCTCCTTGACTTTTTTCCGGCGGCAAAAAATCTTATAAATATAGAAACCTCCGAAAAGAACCCTAGATCGGAAGTTCCACCGCCGTAAGCCTCTGTAGCCATGAAAAACCAACCGGGAGCCCATTCTGGCACCCTGCCGGAGGGGGAAATCATCGCCGGAAGCCATCTTCATCATCCCGGTGGTCTCCATGACAAGGAGGGAGTAGTTCACCCTCGGGGCTAAGGGTATGTACCAGTAGCTATGTGTTTGATCTGTCTCCCTCGTGTTCTTGATTTGGCACGATCTTGATGTACCACGAGCTTTGTTACTATAGTTGGATCATATGGCGTTTCTCCCCCTCTCTCTTCTTGTGATGAATTGAGTCTTGCTCTTTGAGGTTTTGTTATGTTGGATTGAGTATTGGATTTGAGAACACTTGATGTATGTCTTGCGATGGAATATCTGTGGTGACAATGGGATGTTCTATTGATTCACTTGATGTATGTTTTGGCACTCAACTTGCTGATTCCTGTGGTGACATTGGGGTAATCCATGCATAGGGGTTGATGCAAGTTTTCTGTCAGGACCCCGATTCTAAGTCACACCGATCTAGCATGTAACACGTCATATCACTTTGCGGCCTCACGCACGGTATTCCCACGGGTGTTGCCTTACCTGGCCCGGTACCGTTTGCGCCTTTTGGCTCACGTATATTAGTGTCGCTAGCATCCATATGACAGAGAACCCGGGGCGACATGACTAGTCATGAACCCAAAGTGGCACTAACCACTACAAAAAAAAATACACTTCCATGATGATACGTGTTTGTCACAGTAGGTCATTTTTTTGTCATGCATGTACATCCATGAAAAATTTATGACAGAATCAAGATAGTCATACCTGTGCTGTCGTAGAAGTGTTCCATGACATTACCAAAATTATCATCACGGAAGTGTCCACTTCCATGAAAATAAATCGCGCGTCACAGAAGTGCTTTCGTCAAGGGTGACTGACACATGGCATCCACCCTAACGGAACGCCGTTAAGCTATCGGGTCGGGTTTTGGATCCGATAACCCATTAACAGCCCCGACCAATGGGGATTTTCCATGTGTAAAATTATCATTGGCTAGAGGAAACACGTGTCGGTCATCATTGGGACAGATGCCATCCACTCACTGGACAGAAGGCGCCTATGATACGTCGACACGTGGCACGGCCCAACAGTGGCCCATTCCTGTGAAAAGGCCGGCCCATTTGACTTGGTAAAAAACTGGCGGGCCGGCCCATGGAAATCCTGTTAACGGCTTGTTCGCATATAGCCCATTTACAGCCCGCTAACCCAAGGCCCATTACGCCCTATCCGAATTAGGCCCAGTAGCGTCATCTGGGCCGTCAAATATGATTCCAGCCCATTTTCACTTCTGGCCCATGTATAGCCCATGACGTCATTCGGACCGTATAAGGCCCTTTGTAACTCTTGGCCCATTAGCGGCCTGTGCTGAAACTGGCTCGTAATGAACAGTGTATCACTTTACACCCATTAATGGCCCGTGGTGAAACTGACCCGTAATGAACAGTGTATCACTTCATACCCATTAACGGCCCGTTATTCCGTTGGGACGTCTCCAGCCCATGTTATCTTTCGGCCTTCTCAGAGCCCATTTATTCTTGGGCTCATTTCCAGCATTCATTTACTTACGGCCCGTTACTGTCATTTTCTACTTGTGGGCCAAATCCAGCCTGTGGTTACAGTCGGCCCGTTTGTGTCCGTTAATACGTTGGGCCGTTTTCATAGCGTCATCAAATACGGCCTATTAACGATGGCCCGTTATGGTCGGCCCATGAACGGACGATTCCAACTCTAGCCCGTGTACGGCCAGAATGCGGTCTGTTTGGCCCATGTTTAGCCAATCAATCATACGGCCCGTATAAGGCCCATTGATGATACGGCCCGTAGAAGGCCCATTGATGATACGGCCCGTAGAAGGCCCATTATTTCTATGGCCCATAGAAGGCCCATTGTTTCTGCGACCCGTAGGAGGCCCAATGTCACTACAGTAAATATTAGCCCATGGTTATTGTGGCCTAGTTTTAAAAAATAGGTTATTACAGCCACTAGCAAACCACAGAAAAAAGAACTACACTGACTACAAGCAAACAAATAAACAAGACAACAAGGAAGTAAATAAGCAAGCAACTTACACTAGGCTATCACAGCTATTACACATATTACACCCACTGGGCATCAAAGTTCACCACCCGTGCAAATATAGGGAACATAGCAGCATATAAACGCCGCAGCAAAACAAGTCCAAAACTGAAACCACTTCAGAAGAGCTCAAGAAACAATATCATGGGTACCCATAATGCTGGCAAGATGCTTAGGAAGCTTATTAAGTTTCTCTTGTTTGGCGCTTAAGTCCTCTAGTGCTTGCTGTTGCACCAGAAAGTATGCATCTGCATTCTGCAGGGACTTCCTCAGTCCTTTGGCTTCCTGTCGCATAACATGTGATCGATGTCTTTCAACTTGAAGTTGAGACTCAAGAAGCCGAACTGATTTAGGCAATGAGTTCGAAGAACTGGTGCCAGAAGTGGTAGCCAGTAACTCGAACACTACATCAAGACAGGACTTTGGGGTTGTTTCAGTGTCTTCAACATAGTTTTCATCAGCTTTCTTGGAGACCAACAGGGATTCTCACTATCTTGAACCTTATCTACATTACTTCCTTTACCATTGCACAACAGGGTACTCTTCTCCAATATTTTATCTGCGTTCTAAAAGAGAAACAAACAAACACATCTCAGGTTTACAATGTAGTATATGAAACTCATTTTGGTAAACCAATTTAGTAGTAAGGTGGACAGGACAACAGCATGAAACAAACATATATCTATGTAGTATGGTCACTGTATGGTCTATATCATTCTAGTTTATGTTGCCAAATCAAGATAGATACAGTTCGAATCATATCTATTTAAGACAAAGCAGCATAGACAAAATATAAGTATGGGAAACTACACAGCAATAACAACACTTGTAATGTGCATGGCATGAGAACATAACTGTTTATTCAATTGAAACTGAAATCAACATAGAGCAAGTTACAACAGCAAATAGCCAAACACGTTGAAGAAATAGGTTTAAAACATACCTGTTGCGCCATTGGAGTTTCAATTGTATCCTTCAAATTTGAAATTAGTTGGTATCAGTAAATACAGTGATGCAAGAGCAAAGTAGTATGAACCATAGCTACGGAACCTGACCTGAGAACAATTCTTCTTCTGCTTTAAGCGTTGACTTCGGGTTCGGAGTGGTGGTCCTCGTGATTTGGGCACTGTAGTTGCCTTACTAACTGCTCGTGTTTGGGTGCTCTATGGTGGAGACGGTGCTGTGACAATGGGAACTGGGTGTCTATCTGCTGGGGTTGGGGTTAGAAGGGGTGTAGCTGGTTCTCTCTCCAACTGGGTAGGGGTACAATCTGCATGAGTGTGGGTTATGTGTGGTGGGGCTGGTTCTTGGGCAAGTACAACCGTGGTTCTATCTTCATCAACAGGTAGCACGATCTTTTCTGAAGACCGTGTTTTTACTCCCACAGATACTGCCATCACTCCCTCCAATTGAAATGGCTGATCAACAAGAAAAGTAATTGAATGTACAGACATTGTAAGATAGACAGGTGCAATGAATAGTAGGGAAGAAAACATGGCATGAAATAATTCACATTTATGTTGTCTAAGCAAACAGAATAGCAGGACATAATTTCACATATATGATGGCTAATTAAACAGGATAGCATGACACAATTTCACATGTGTGATGGCTAACTAAACAGGATAGAATGACATACTTCAAAATATGATGACTATGTAAACAGGATGACATGATATAACTATACGATGTGTCTATTAAAGTGGTTGGCATGCCATAAATCACAAACATTCCGTCGATGGAAACATGATGGCATGATATAATTCACGGATAGAATGACATAATTTAAATATGATGACTATGTAAACAGGATGAGATGATATAACTATATTATGTCTTTAGAAAATGGGCTGGCATGCCATAATTCAGATACATGCTGTCTATGTAAACATCATGGCATGACATAATTCAAATATATGATTTATATACTAAGGAAGTGAGCAGAGGGCAATCGCATATATGATGTGTCAACTAAGGAGATGGCATTCAATATTGTGTATATGATGTAAAAACTAAGCATTGCAATACAACATATGCATTATATGAGTAATATAACCCCGCCAAGTTTGAGCATACACCTCAGGGGGATAATAGGACTGGTCATCTACCTCTGAATCCTCCTCTGAAGAGCTATCTGTAACCAGCAAGATATCTGCTTCAGCAGGTAGCATTGTCTGCTCTGAAGACCTTGTTTTGACTCCAGATTTCTCCATCACCAATTCAAATGGCCGATGCACATGAAGAGCAGTTGAATATACAAACATTGTCGACAAAAGCAATGAGCAATACAAAAAAGGACGGCATGATATAATTCACATATATGACGCTTGCCTAAACAGCATGGCATTGCATAATTCACATACATAATGCCTTGCAACAAGATAACATTGCATAATTCACGTATATAATGTCTTGCAACAAGATGGCATTGCATAATTCACATATCTGGTAATTAGACACTAAACAGGTGGCATTCACACAAAGCATGTCTAAACTAAGCAAATGACATAGCAATGCAAGATACCATACGCACGATATGAGCAACATAACCCTGCCAAGTTAGTGCATGCACCTCAGGGCGGAAATATGACTGGTCAACTGTCTCTGAATCCTCCTCTGAGGAGCTATCAGTAACCAGCAAGACATGCGCTTCGTCGGATAGCATTGTCTGCTCTGAAGACCTTGTTTCGACTCTAGATTTTTCCATGACCGTGCCAAATGGCTGATGCACAGGAAGAGTAATTGAATGTACTAAAATTGTTGACAAATTTAACACGTAATAAAAAATGATGGCATGATATAATTCACATATAAGATGACTGGCTAACCAGGGTGGCATTGCAAAATTCACATATATGATGCCTGGCTAGACAAGATGGCATTGCATGATTCACATATACGATAAAGAAACTAAACATATGGCATTGACACAAAGCATGTCTAAACTAAGCAGATGACATCTTTAATGTATACAGTAAGCAATGCAAGGCACCATATGCATGATATTACCAACATCAGCATGCCAAGTTAGAGCGAAGACCTCATGGGGTAAATAGGAGTGGTGTTCTCCTTCTGAATCCCCCTCATAACAATTATCTTCCTCTTGATTACGATCCGAAATGGGTGGAGGGGGGCTGCCTTTGCACCCACCATGGAACGACGTCTGCATGAAATTTTATTGCCACGCAAGGCTCGTCTCTTTTGCTCTACATGATCAGTTCCATTGTGTACAATAACTAGCATGCATAGGAATAAAACATAGTGAGATTATGTAAGGAGTGCATGCACAAATCCAGAGTGATGGTAGCAAATTATGGATAGACCCAAAACCAATGATAGCAGGCAGATAATTGCTTTAGTTAAAAAATACGGATAATGGCTCCTTTAATGTTTCTTTGCACCCAACATGAAACTCATAGTAGACACCAGAGATTAACCAGATAATAGACAGATAGTACTGATTGCTGCTCCAATATGTACCCCAAAACCATTTAAAAACTCAAGTTTCAGCATTAGTTTGGACCTGACTCGGAGTCTAATAGGTGAACACGACGATAATGTAGCATGTCATCATATTAAGCGACGCATAACGTAAGCAGACACGGAAGTGTGTGACCTCTCTCGCGGACCCGTGTAGTCCTCAAGATCATCTGTTTAGTTGATGATGGTAATGCAGTTGCCGTGGCTGCCGGCGGCGGGGAAGAAGATCATAGGCGGCGAAAGACAGTCTGGAGAGCGGATCCCTGCTGTGGTGAACCCTTCCGTCGTTGGAGCAGCTGAGCTGGGGTGGAACACAGCGCCGTAGGAGTAGGACAAACCACACAAGGTTTTCTTTGACACATATCTGTAACAGAAGTAATTGAGTAAGGGCTTGTTTGAATTTGAGGATTCTAACAATGCAGGGATAGGAAATAGATAGGAATAGGATAGGAATGCACATGCAAAACAGAGAATTTGAAAACACAGGATTTCTGCCAATCTGGGTGTTTGATTCACAACAATTGGAAGATCACAGGATGCAAAAAAGCATGGTGAGATTAAGTCAAACCACAAGAAAATGTACGGTTATAATGCTATTATGCTACTATCTCTTAGTCTTGTGCTTGATGAATAGGAATATGAAAAGGAGGAGAAGTGGAAATTAGAATTCCTACGGTTTTTATTTCAAGGAGACACTAAAGGAACAAATCCTATAGTTTTCCTTTGCTCCATTCCTTTGCACCAAATTCATGAAAAGTAGTACCATAGGAAACTTTCCAATTCCGATGTTTTTCATTCACTTTTCCTTTCAAGCACTAGCGATTCTAGTAGGCAGGCTTGAGCAAGGAAAATCCTACACTAAAAAAATGTTTTTGTGCTACTTCTATTACTTTGGACCCAGGCCACTGCCATACTACCTCAACTCCCAGGCCATCGACAAATGCACAGCTCAAACACACAGAGATAAATAATGATGGCGTTCAAGAGAGTCCATCACGGATAGCTAAGTTGCCTAGTACCTCACTGCTTGTCATATAGTAGGATAAAATAATCATATTTCCCGTTACTACGAGTGCTTAGTGGACAATATATATAACATGTAGAGTAAAAGAGAGATGCAACAAGTGTACAACCTCTTTGGCGAAGCCATGTCGATCTCAGCGTGATTGGGTTGGCCGGTGAGGTTCCGCTGTGATGGAGGGTTTCGTCGTTGGAGCAGCTCCGGTGAGTTGTACGACGCCGAGGCTGAACCAGGAGAAGAGAGACAACGAACAACGTTAACCTGAGTGGAATTCTAATAGCATCTCCAATACAAGATGTAAAATACATAAACACAAAGTGCTAGATGTAAAATACATCAGTCGCTCATCTCTGAACTTAACTGTCGAAACTGAATTTAACTGTCGAAACTGAACTTAACTGTCGAAACTGAACTTAACTGTCAAAACTGAATTTTGCTGTCGAAACTGAATTTTGCTGTCGAAACTGAACGCACTAGCAAGGTGAGGCTACACGTCGGTCGACTGACTTTTTCATCTCTGGTCAGTCAATTTTGCAGCCATTGGATACGAAATCAAGGGCCTGTGGTTCACCTTCAACCTCCACCCCCCTGAGCCGGCCAAACAGCAGCCCCCCGCCGCCCGCGGCCGGCCGTGCGCCGCCCCGCCCGCCCTGAAAACACTCCCCACAGCCGGTCCGCCGCCGCCCCGGCCATCCCTCTAGGCCCCTCGTGCCGAGCTTTTTCTCCGGCGATCCTCACACCACCGCCCCGCCACCGCCGGCAACCACCGCCCCCATCCTGAACCCTAAGATAGATAGTGGGGTACCTCTCCGGCGAGCCGCCCTCCCCGCTGCGGCTGGTTCTTCCTTCACCCTGGTGGCATCGGAGTGAAGTGTAGCTAAATCGGAGCAGCATCGCAAGCAAGAGCAAGAGCAAGAGCAGCATCGCGAGCAAGAGCAATAGCAATAGCAATAGCAAGCAGCAGTAGGTCCTACTGATGTGGATGTCTCCACCGAGGGAGCGACGCCATGGAGGAAGTGGCCGGCGACGCTAGCCTGGATGGAGCCGTGCCGTGTCGGCTCAGGACTGAGCGCCGGCAGCACCGTGAGATCGAATCAAGAAGAAAATGCGGCGATTAGTGTACAACCTCTTTGGTGGCGCCGATTAGGCCGCAGCTTCATCCAAGGAAATGGTGATGATGATGCTCTTCCGGTGGTGCAGGTGAAGACGGCGGTGTGGGAATGGAGGTGGCGCGAAAGATGAGGGGAACGTCGGGGCAGCTCCTTGGAGGTGGAGGACGGTGTGGCTAAACCGGCGGGATGATGAGATCGACGAAGGATCCTCATCCGGTACGGTGGATGAGGGACGTCGAGGTGTTGCTGTGGACGACGTCGTCGGGGAAGAGGCTCCGGCTGGGTGGCAGACGGAGCAGGGTGTGAGGTTTCATCGCGGGTTTTCGCGGCCTCGGTGTACGAATGGGTGGGCGGATGGGATGGCAGTCGGGAACCATGGCTTAGAGACGCGCTTGTCCGAAATGTGGGGTAAGTTACGAAAGTACCCCCACCGATTTGAGGCGGTTCTTTCGGTTTAGGAGTACCACGGGCATTTCACGTGTCGGGATTTCACAGGAGGTGGGAGTTTTTGCGCGCGTTGTAATTTCGGAATAGCAAGGCGCGGGTTGAGATGGAGGGAGTTGTCGGAGCACAACGAGACAAAGATATATCTTATATATTTCGGGCTAGCAAGGCGAGGGTTGAAGAGGCGGGAGTTTCCCAGCACGATAGACAGAGACGCTAGCTTGAATTTTCGACATAACAAGGCGCGGCTTGAAATTTCGGAAGAACAAGCTTAACATGTACCCAAAAAAGACAATTTGCACCTCAACACGCACAACACACACACACAAACACCATTTAGACTAGAGTAAGGTACACGTGCATTGCACGCATGAGGTTTGTCAACCAAATTATGAATAAATACCACATTATAGCATGCAAGATTTGAGTCATATATGCATGATGTAGATGTTTGTTTAATTCTTATAGTTCATTTCATTCAAAATCATCCAGTTTTTACATGAAAGTTAATATATTTTAAGATTCATGGAATTGTGCGTCGTAAGACAAAAAGTAAAATCAAACAATGGCAAATCATGTAGAAAAACATTTGGGCAATTCTGATACGGAAGATTCTAGAACAAATAAGAAGTGCTTTTGTTTTGATGTTTGTGCATTATGCTTAAGTTCAACCATGGAGTCTTCTAGATTATACATGTGGCGAAATCTGGTGGAATCTAGATGATATCCAACGGCCAGTAGTGCTCAAATTTGCCATCTTTGGACCATCGGATTCGCCTCATCCAACGACCATCTTTCAAAGTTAAAGTTACCCGCACACAATATATAAAATATATAAAATATAATATATATAGGGGTATAGATATAGATATGTGATGCAAAATCCGCCCATCATCTCCAATTAGAATAGTGTGTCCATGCACGGATGCGACGTGGCCAAATGATGTCTGCCATCGGTATCTCAAATTCAAATCAGTCTGACCTTGTTCAATGTGTATACATTACAACATGCTCGTTTCCAAACCACACCGCGCAGATCTCCGTTATATTCATGCATGCATGGGTTTCAAACATCAGGATCTCTTATTCAAATATTTGAATTCAACTTTACATTGATTGTGACCTCACCTATTCAACTATTATTTTACACCCACACAGTAGTCTTCTCTTTATAATTGTACCACTAACCTTCTCTCGTGCATGCATGCACACACACTACCAGTCAGCATTATCCATCGCACGTATGCAATCTTTTTCTTCAGGTCGGTCTCCCATGAAGGCACACACCAACACACATCCCCCTCTCCATCATATCGGGCATTCTTTATCTCTCATGCGTGCATGCGCAACGATCGATGTTCCTCTATGTATGTGTGTATATAGCTAGGTCTTTCATAGTTTTCCACACAAACCGATCAATCGATATATCCAGTGAGGTCTCACCCTCTTTCCCATGTCCAGATCGATCAATCTATACCTCTCTATATAGGATTAACATATATAGCTAATACACCCACATTAATTATGTATCCAACGTCCCCCTCTCATCATCCATGCCTTCCGCTTCATCTCTCAGACGCGTGCACAATGGCGAAGACAGGGGCAGTAAGGGCCCTGGCCCCCTCCCCCCTAACATCACTATATATCAAGGCTAATATGAATGTGATCATAAGACAATTGCTGCTAAAAATGGTTTAAGTTCATAAATTGACCCTCCTCGTAAAGGATTAGCAATGCTTGGCCCCCTAGCTCATTTATTTTTCATGGCTCCGCCACTGCGCGCATCAGCGCACGTGTTCGCCCTCTCTCTCTCTAAATATCGATCTCGCACTTGTGCATTCCTTCATAGTCTTCCTCCACTCGGCCCCTTGCACCATATTCTAGCCCCCACCGGATTTTGCCACATGTACAATCTAGCAGACTCCATGGTTGAACTTAAGCATAATGCGCAAACCTCAAAACCAAAGTGGTTCTCTTTTGTTCTAGAATCTTCCGTATCATAACTGCCCAAACTTTTTTCTAGTTGAATTGCCATTATTTGTTTTTACTTTATGCTTTACAACGCACAATTCCATGAATCGTAAAATAGATTAAGGGCTTCTTTGATTCAAAGGATTCTCAAAGGAATTTTGGAGGATTCTAGTCATTAGGAATTTTTCCTATCTTGGTTGTTTGATTCGTAGGATTGTAAACCATAGGAATTTTTCCATATGATTCATTTGCACTAGATTTCATAGGAAACATACCATCCACTCAAACCTCTTTGAAAGAATTCTGCGTTTTTTCTATGCACAATCAAACACTCGTACAATCCTGTAGGATTCAAGACGACATTCCACTATAATCCCATGTTTTTCCTATTCCCGCGTTCTTAGCTTTTTTATAAAAACTAATTGATTTTGAATGAGATGAACTATAAGAATTAAACGAAGGGCTACATCAGGCATGTATGACTCAGAGCTTACATGCTATAGTGTGGTATTTATTCATAATTTGGTTGCAAAATCTGATGCGTGCAATGCACGTGTACCTTACTAGTACTTCGAGTATGTGCAAAATACGTAAATTAGAATACCAATGGCACGCTACAAAGTGTCTCTCTTACAGTTCATGAAGCCACGTGGCACATGTGTAGGCGTTGTCGCGACCTCCTTGTGTGGATTGATCACAGTGACGTGCTGCTGGTTCCAGAAGAATGTACTCGTCCTCCCTGAGCCATAATGGCGGTAAATGCACGAAGCGAAGATGTGCACGCACGCCATGCACGCACTCATTCCTCGCACGCACACGCGGGTACACGGGCAGACGCAATTTTGTACCAAGATCCACCCCATGTGATAATTTGACACGTGTAAAGTCGTTCACTTCATTGATGGTCAATTAATATAGCGCATGCAAATTGAGTGGATGTGAGGGCGGAAGAAAGACATTATTACTCCACTTCGCGCATGCGAGTAGTTAAATCGTGGGTTGCTAGTAGTACTTCCATTGGTCTCCTTCGTATTTTGTGCCAATTTTTGACAGTAACATAATATTTACGCATTTGAGCAGTGTAGTAGTACTTGAAATTTATGTTCTGCTAAACTCGTCGGGAACCGTTTCGGGCCTCGAAACCAAAACCATCAATTAATCTTTACCTTGTTCCCATCACATTCGAAAGCCTGCTCACACCTACTAGTAGTACGTACCAAACCTGAACGTGTTCCCACTATGCAGGTATTAGTACTAGTGCTAGTACTTAGGTTATAAAAAGGGGAACTACCTAACCGAAAATCACACTACCATTCCTCCTCATAAGTGCTTCTTCTTCGTCCGTCGTTGCCATGGCCGGTGAGCAGAGCTCTAGGTCGAGAACTACTCGTAACAAGGGAGCGGCAACCAAGGCTGCGGAAAAAAAAGAGGGCTCGCCGCCACATAGAGACCTCGAAAGATCTCTCACGGGCAGGCGATGGCTCCCAGGAGCGCCCTAGCCGCGGAGGCGAACATGCCGAGCCGGCGGAGATGGAGTCGTTATCCCTCGACGGCATGACCGATCAGCTCAATAAGAAGAAGGAGTTCATCCAAGGCTTGATGGAGTTGCTGAAGTAGAGCCTTGACGACATGCCCGTTGAGCTCAATCAGCAGGGGGAGTTGACCGCCGGCTTGGTGATGCTGCTGAAGAAGAGCATTGCTTCGGAGAAGAAGGCGACCGGCAAAATCCTACGACTTTGGGAGGACAATGCGAAGCTCTGCCATGAGATCGACCTGTTGAAGGAGAAGAACGCCGGCTGGAAGAAGCTGCATGAGAATAGTAGTTCCTCGATGAAGATGATGCAGGCCCTCACCATGGAACAGAAGGAAGAGTTGGCGAAGCTCCGTATCGAGCACCCGACTGCTGTCAAGGTACGTAATATGGCCATGGAACAGATGATGAAGGCTCGCGTCAAGAAATGCCGCGTCATGGACACAATGATGAAGATGGCAGAGGAGACGCGCAAGGAGATGGAGGTCGTGGAGGCGATGAAGAAGCAGTTACGACTCCGCGGCGAATTAGATCATTTGGGGTGATAATCTTCCTTCTTCTTTTGCTCCTGTGTTTCATCTTTTGCTTCGGGTGTTTCGCCGCACGTGTCACGTTCTCTGCGAGGCATGAATAGAACAATGTTTTTGCTGAGGGAATGAATAGAACAATGCTAACAATGAGATGACTAGCAAATTAGATCATTTTTTATCTCCATATGGCACTGGGCTGCCGTGTTTCGTGCTCCTCCGTCCCGATACTACTCCAGTGGAAAACTTGAGTATACCGCATGGTTCTTTGCTCCTCCTCGATCATGTCGTCGGCGCATTTATACGAGCAGTCAAATCACAAGGCCCCGCCTTCCAGCAGTAATGAGCTGTCAAATCACAAAGGCCCTCGCCTCTCGTGAAACCGACCATGCTAGACTGCCCCACCCTCTAGCCTTTTAAAAAATGTATACTTTTGTACAATAGTAGTATCGATGTATTGCGCCATGGAGCAAAATTTGAAATTAAAAAAAGGTGGTACATATAGAGAGCACTCGTCGCCAAATTATGCATATAGTACTATTAAAAAGGCTAGTCACAATAATGGTGTCCAACACATCCCACCCCTCAAATAAAACTAAGAGGGTGCACGGATACATTTTAGTCCCATGACTAAAAGTAGTGGGACTAAAACATGCTAGCCTCACCCATGCTTGGATCCAAATACCAAAAAGGCTAAAATCAAGTTAATGAGCATTTATTATCCTCCAAACCCTCCAATCCAGAACTCGCATGTGTTAAAGGAGAGTTGTTAAATTAGTAGAGAGAAGACTAATCCACATTTTAGTAGGGGTACCCCTGACTAAAAAAATTTAGTCTCAAGACTAGTCAGGGGTGCTTGGAACTTTAGCCTCTTAAAGAGACTATTTTTAGTCAGATAAAATAAGTCCCTTGGATCCAAGCACCCTCTAAGCATCCTGGAATTCTTTAACAAAAGTAAGCACCCTGAAATTCTTTGACAACTAAATTGCTGGCTATATGATGTTGGCCATATATATTATATGTATATAATGTGAAGAAACGAGTGGTAGTACTATACCAACTAAAAGATGAAATGTAAGAAATACTAGTATGTAAGTACTGAAGAGTTAAAGTAACCAGAAGAAACATAACATAGTTCTGCTGGGGGCTCAGCACAACACATCCCTCAAATTAAATTAAGCACACCTGAAATTAAACTTTGCAACTATTTCGGTAGACACTGCATTTGAACCACCATGAGCAACGACACTGCCACCTTACATGGAGTCCTCGTCCACGTCCTCGACTTCGCCCTTGTCCCTCTTCCTCTTGGCCGATACTTCTTTTCTTGGACCGCACACTTGGCTGTTGCTCTTCATCCAACCTTTGTAGATATTTAAGCAAAGGTAGCCATCCAATGCAGCGTAGTGGATGTGGTCTATATCTAGTACATTCCGCTGCCATGCATGACGATGAAACGTGTATGGAGGTTTCTCCAGTTTACCGTACGAAGGATAAACCATGGCTCTTGCCAGGGTCAGCATTGAAGGCTGACGAGCGGACACCAGCCGATTCTTCTAGAGGTGGAAGGTGTTGCCTACAACGAGGCCTATCCGATGCAGGACTTCTTTGTTGTTACCAATGTCTACACTAACGAATTTGACTAGGTTGCTCTCGAGGAAGTCCTTAAAATCCTGGCACTCAACGTCGGCATGGCATATGTGGTAGACCAAGCATAAGTCATGCACGCAAACCTGGATCACGGTGGGCTTCTTCCTCTCTTCGTCCTTTAGATCCTTCTCTCGTCCTAGGACTGTGGTGTAATCAACATCTAGCCCAGTGACCCACTCATCATCTGAGTCTTCGAACATGCGTCTGAAGCGAGAAAGGCATCCTTTCACCGTCGCGGAAGAACGGGTGAGGATGACGTCGAACTCATCACCGGTGATGGTTCTAACCTTGTACTCACCGCCGATCATGAAGATTTGGGACGCCATGGATTTGGGAGGAGGGTTAGGATTAGTGGAACTGTCGTCATGTGAATGGATGGGACGACTAGGAGCGAACCGTCGTAGCATTGAAGGACGTGCGGGGGCGAGTAGGAGCGAACTGCCAGCGTGCGAACAGCAGGGTAGTGGCTTTCCATTCTCCCATGATACGGGCTTCCGAGAGCCCTTGGATCTGAGATCGAACGGTTGCATGGCGTGATTCTAGACCAATGGGTGAATATCCTATCCTGGAGGGTTATTCTGCAAATTTTCAGCAACTTAGCATGCGACCGTTTGATCTCAGATCCAAGGGCTGCCAGCAGCCCGTATCATGGTCGCGCCTACCATGACCGTCGTGTCACTCGCGTGGTCGTGCCCTTGGAGAATTAACACGGTGCGTTAGGCTATCTGATGTTGGCATGTCATACATAGTCATCACTTAGTCACTCATACTACAACAAGGTTGGCTATAAGTGTATTTTTTACTCCTCTCTATCTCTTTCTTCGTACTCAAGGAAGAAACGGTGCTAAGAGCGTGTATTTATTGCATTTGCCAAGGAGTGACCTCTTCCAATGAAATGGCGTTGCTAAGTTTGCTTCATTTAATTAGCTATAGACTCAAAATTGCCTTTTCACCAAGGTACACGCGCTTTGCACTGTTTCTTCCTTGGGTCACCAAACTAGTCTATCTCTTCTTGATTAACTTGCCACATCAGACTTTATGCTTATGTGGTAAGCTTAAGCACCTGTAGGAGCAAGTAAAAGTAAGTACAATAGTGTGCTTTACATGGCATTTTTGCATATGTGGAGGAAAGAGAGGCAAGGAAAAAGTGGAGAAGTGGGCTCTCATGCAAGAGCCAGCCTCTACTACATGGTGGAGCATTGGGAGAGGCACCTGTATGGAGGTGGTCAGGAATCTGGGAGACTCAGCCGGTCGTAGCACCGTAGTTAAATGATAATGGCAAGTCAAATCACACGGGGCCCCACCTGTCCAGCAGTAGCTCGCTATCAAATCACATAGCCCTATGTTTGCAGTAGCCTACTCCCTCATCTTCTCGCTTCTCTGTCGAACCGACTAGGCGGAACTGCCCCGCCACCTACCGCGCAGGAAAAGCCCCGCCCTCGACTTTTAAATAGTATACAGTATACTAATTGTATCCATGGATTGCGCCCGCGCCATGGAGCAAAGCGTTTAGAAAACGGAGGAGAGACGGTGGTCTTGCAATAGAGAAGAGGGAGAGGCGAGACGGTGGTTTTGGAATGGAGATGATCGAGAGGAGAGGAGGTGGTTTTGCAATGGAGAAGAGGGAGAGGAGCGTGCGGCAGCGATTTAGGATTGGACGAGAGGGCCGGCGCGCTCTGACTGGATCAAAATCAAAATCAATTTGGTGACATGCATTCACATTTTGCTTGTCAAATACAGTACGTGGTCAAAATTTGACCCAAAATATGCAAAACAACAAAAAAATACTTCCAAGACCAGCGCCGCTCTTTCGCTCTTCTCCTCTTAAACCACCGCCGCTCCTCTCCTGTTCCAATCTAAATGCAGCGCCACTCCTCTCCTCTTCCATTTCAAAACCATCGCCCCTCCTCTCCTGTTCCAGTCCAAAACAAGCGTCGCTCCTCTGCCGTTCTAATCCAAAACCAGCACTGCTCCTCTCCTCTTCCATTCAAAAACCACCGCCGGTGAGTGAAGGTGCTGTGGAGAAGTAGATCGATGGAGGAGTACAACCGATACATGAGGATCGCAGATGGTGACCCTGTGAAGCTAGCTAGGATGTTGGAGATACAGTCTTGGTTTGACAACAAGGACCAACTAGCGGCGACGGCGACATCCATGGCCAAATATCTGCAACAGAGCGAAAAGGCGGCGATACTCTCGAAGGGAGTCACGTCGGAGTACATAGAGCTGCTCCTCTGGGCCATGGAGCAAACAGATTCACCGAATCCGATCGTGAGGGAGCGGTGGTGGGAGTATCGATCCCAGATGGAGCATCCACCAGAGAATGAAGGATCGAGCATCTACAGGGTGCCATTTGTGAGGGTGTCCTGCCAGAGCGAGCCGGTGGAGTCTTCGTCGACCGAACACAACTGTGAGAGGAGAAAAGCAGTTGGCCTGACGACGCTTCCCCGCCATCGTCTCCCTCGTCGTTCACATCGTCTCACGGGGCGGCTGTCTGCCACCGAGGAATAGGAGGGGGCTGCCCCCCCAACCCAATAGTCGGGAAGGTTGTGAATTGTCAGGAGGAGCTTAGGGTTGTCAGTATTTGCAGGTTGTGATTTGTGTTTTGTGTTGTGTATTTTGAGAGTACTTTCAGATATGAATGTCTTTTGAATTTCAGATTTGCAGTATTGAGCATATGAAGTATTTTATGAATTCTAGATATCTATTTTTAGCACTTAAAAAAATGTAGTTTCATAGGAGTATAAAAGTGCAGACAATGTGATTCTCAGAGAAGAAACTGCAAGTTTCAGTTTCAGATAAGAAACTGCAAGTTCATTTTCAGATAAGAAACTACAACTTTCAGAGGCAGAGCATTTATATTAACACGGCCTTTTCAAACAGGGTTAACATCATGTTGGAAGTTTATTCATGGTAGAAAATGGAACTACCAGCCAGTTAACATCATATTGATCAACATTCATGCATAGCACATCTTCATATGATGCACAGTCAAAATGCCCACACAATGTCGAGTGTGCGAAACACAGAGAAAACGAGGGACGAAGTTTTGGCAAGTGTTGAACGTGGTTTTGGGCTGCCCCGTCTAGGCTTTCATTTGTAACATGCGCAGCCCACGTCCTCGGATGGGAGGTCCATAGGCCTGTTTGTATTTTCTTAGGGTCGTCATGTATCGACCGGCCTATGGACCTCCCATCCGAGGTTTTATTTTTGGCAGCCCAATTTATGTATTTTTTTTGAAGAAAACGCAAAGGTCTCTTCTATTTTTATATAAGAATAGGAACGCCAGGTCCAACTTATGTTTCCCTTCTAACTATATTGTATATATTTAAATTATTTTATATGTTGACTATTTAGTTCACATAATTGGCAAATAGATGACTGCTCTCGCGATCCCCTTCGCCCCGGCCACCACCTCCACCCTCGCCGCCGCCCCCGCCACTACCTCCACCCTCGCCGCCGCCATAGATCTCGCCGCCACCCCCCACCTCCTGACTCCGGGCGTGCCTGCCCCCCTCAGCAAGTCCGCTCGCGCGCCCCATGGAGTCGCCGGCCATATCCACGGGGGAATGGCTGGAAGACAGGCAGATGTACAAGATGCATCTCCCACATGTCTACAAAGCCTTCCCGCGGATGCTCCAACTGCTCGACTCCGTCGCGCCAGCGGTGCTGCGGGAGACTCGAGGGAGGAGATGGAGGGAGCGAGCGATGCGGATCCGCAACGACGCTCTCTCCTGGACCCACTGCACGCACGAGTGGAGGGAAGCAGAGGAGGAAGCTGCGAGGGAGGAAGCCAAGGAGGGATTGAATCCATTCTCTCACTCGCGCAGGTATGCTCGGATGTGCAAGGATCATGTGGATTGGGAGCTGCTGAATCTAGCCGTGCGGATCTACTTCGAAGGAGATTTCTCGGAGAAGCACAGGATGCCCCACCCTAGTGAGCCGTTGATTGTGTTCGTTCAATGGGCGAAAGGAGAAGTGAATTCAGGAGATCCACGCCGTGCTGCGAGATGGGAATGCTTGACTGGACTCCTGCCCACCAGCACGCCACCTGCCCTACCTTACCTCTCTCGTAAACCTGCAGAAGATTGAAATTAGGCTTGCAATCTGCTTCAATTGAGCTGTCTGGTGGTTATTTCTGCTTCCTGAGAGACAACATCTGGCTGGAGGATGAGAAGGAACCAGGAACTCCGATGAATTTTCCCTATCACAATGGGGGGGAGCGCCGGTTGGGCAGTGGTACGGCCCACCTCTGCCCAAAATGGGGGCACAATCTGGGCAGGCTCCTGTAATTTCCCAAGATCAATCTGCTGGTGGTTCTGACTCTCAGATCAGTGGGAACTATCAAGGCAAGAATCAACAAAAGAAGAGATAGGACATCCAGAAAACTGCTGCTGCCCCTGCTTCGGGCCTTATGGCATACTCTGAGGTGATTTGTTACAACTGTGGGGAACCAGGGCATCATTTGGATAAATGTGTCAAGCCCAAGAGTTGTTTTATCTGCAAAATGGTTACCCATAAAGTTGAGAATTGCCCTGTCAGAAGGAAAACCCACAGTTCTGCTAGATATGTTGGAAGTGCTGCTCCCGGATTATGTCCACCATTGACAGAATTTTCTGTGAAACAGAATTAGATAGTTTTTCCCCTTTCTAGTTGTAGAGCTCTGCCCAGATGTGGTAGTGACCACACTCCTTTGCTCTGGGACTCTGGTCTTAACCAAACTCCAAAGAGCAATAGTTTTAAATTTGAAAAGTGGTGGTTGCTTAGAGAAGATTTTACTCAGCTAGTCAGGAAAATCTGGAATGAGCCTACTGGGAGCAGCTGCCCCCTAGAAAATTGGCAGATCATAATTAGGAGATTTAGAAGAACTACCAAAGGGTGGAACTCCAATGAGGAAGCTAATCTTAGAAGATACAAAAGGCTTCTCCTCCTTGAGTTTGATTCTCTAGATATTAAGGCAGAAACCACTGACCTCTCTGAGGCTGAGACTAATAGATTAAACTTTGTCCATGGAGAGCTCAAGAAAATTGCTTCAAGAAGAAATCAAAGCCAAACAAAGTCTAGAGATAGGAACATTAAGGAGGGTGATAGAAATACTGCTTACTTCCACGCAGAAGCTAACCAGAGGAGGAGGAAAACCCTGATTCACTCCCTTGATGGCCCTAATGACCCTGTTACTGAGGTAGATGAGATGCTGAAAGTGGCTAGTGACTTCTACAAAGACCTGTTTAAGAAAGAAAACCCTTCTGGGTTCTCTCTACAAAACAATTTTTTATTTGCTTCTAAAAAAGTCTCTCCTGCTGAAAATGAGCTGCTAGAAGCCCCTTTTTCAGAGACAGAGGTGAAGGAAGCCATTTTTAGCTTTTATCCTGATGGGGCCATTGGTCCTTATGGGATTCACTCCTTGTTTTACCAGCATTTTTGGGACTTGGTGAAAAATGACCTCTTAGATCTTTTCCAAGCCTTTCATAGAGGAGAGTCGGATCCAGCAACTTACTCATGGGGTCTGTTGGGGTCAAGTTAAATAACTGTGAAAGTGATTTTTTCCTTGCTGGTAAAGGCCTTAGGCAAGGTGACCCCATCTCCCCGCTTTTGTTTAATTTAGTAGTGGACGTTCTTACTAAAATGCTGAGCAAAGCTGCTGATCATAGTCTGATTGCAGGGCTCTGTCCTGAGGTCTGCTGTGGTGGCATCATGTGCCTTCAATATGCAGATGATACCATCCTTTTCTTAGACAATGACTCCACACATGCTAGCAATCTGAAAACTGTTCTAACCTGGTTTGAACAAGTCTCAGGCATGAGAATCAACTACTCTAAATGTGAACTCATCCCTATCAACATAGATGATCAGGAATTAGCTGAATTCCTGTCTATTCTAGTCTATAATAAAGGTAACTTCCCCATTAAGTACCTAGGTATCCCTCTCCACTATGATAAACTGAGGAGAGAGGATACCCAACCCCTTCTGGATAAAATCATTAAAAGGATTGCTGGGTGGAGGGGCAAACTTCTCTCTTACAGAGGTAGATTGATCCTCATACAAGCTTGTTTGGCTAGCATTCTAGTGTATCTCCTCTCCTTCTTCAAGTTCCCTAAATGGGCAGTGAACCTCATCAATTCTCAGATGTCTCATTGCTTGTGGAATGATTTTGAGGGAAATAGGAAGCTACACCTTGATAATTGGGCCCTAGTCTCTATGAAAAAAGATTTTGGAGGCCTAGGCATACCTAACCTCCAAGAAATTAACATATGTCTTCTAGGGTCTTGGATTAAAAGATTCTATGAGGAAGACCTGAAACCCTGGAAGCTTCTTATTGCCCATAAATACCTAGGAAATAAACCTAATATTTTTGTCCCTTCCTCCAACCCTAAGACCTCTAGATTCTAGAAAGTATTAAAATCTATTATGCATGCTGTGAAATTTGGCTACGGATGGAACATAGGGGATGGGAGCAGAACCAAGTTCTGGGAAGATACTTGGTTTGGCACATCCCCCCTAGCAGTCCAATTTTGGCATATTTACTCTATCCTCAATGAGTTTAACAAAAGTGTCAATGAAGTTTGGGACGGTCAATGCCTAAAACTCTCTTTTAGAAGGAACTTTAGTGATAGTCTCATGGAACAATGGTTCTAGTTGGAGGAAATTGACAAAAGCATTACCTTTACTGCTGAGCCGAATGCCCTGATTTGGCAGCTGGACAATAAGGGGAAGTATTCCTCCAGCTCCCTCTATCATGTTATCAACTTTAGAGGGGTTCAACCCGTGTTTATCCCCGTTGTCTGGAAATTGGGAGTTCCCCCTAAAATTCATGTATTTCTCTGGATTCTCTCCAAAAACAAATTGATGACTAGGGATAACCTTAGGAAGAAACACATCATCAAACCCCTTGATTGTGTTTACTGCTTGGAACAAGAGTCTTGTTCTCACCTATTTTTTGAATGTATAGTTGCTAAACATCTCTGGGCCCACATTGAGGAATATTTCTCTAGTCAGATTGGCTCATCCTTCGAATCTGTCGCCAGATTCTGGATTGCTACCAAAAAGTGCTCAGTTTTAAACACTGTTAGCTCAGCTGTCCTTTGGTGCCTCTGGAAATATAAAAATGATATGATTTTCAGTAACACCTCCTGGATTTCCATTCCGCAGGTCTTGAGGTTGATCAGGAACATGGTGAGGAACCGAGCGATTCTCTCCTCCGGATCGGACAAGGACAAGTTGATGAGCTTCATGGAAACCCTAACAAGATCCCTCCAGAAACCATTGGCGATCACTTGTGGCTGAACAAGGCTCGACCTTCTCTGGGGCTGGACCCGTGGGCTCATCTCAAGATCTCTGATGAAGATGATGGGCACCTGGTGCCGAAAAAGAGGGACATCCACCATGCTACGCCTTCCGGCCTGGTGTCTCCGCTTGCTTACTGGTCGCCGCAGGCTGACACGGCCCCTCGGTTGAAGACCATGAAGGCTTTGCTGGACCCTCCTTGTGTCATTTGAGTGCTCTATCCGCTCTGCCATTGGCACCGCTCGGGTGATTTGTGTTATTCCGAGAACTTGTTCATCCACCCCCCCAGTTTGTAGCTTTTCTACCTTTGCTTTCGAACTGCTCTTTGAGCTGCTGTATCAGAATATGTTATGGTTTCGTTCTCAGCAATGGAACCGGGGAGATGCTCCCTCTTTTTCTAAAAAAAATTATTTTATATGTTATTATATAAAGCTTGGTAAGACTGTAAATTTAAGGACGAATGTAATAATATCACTTATTATTTAAATATATTTATAACAAAATGCTCAGCCCATTTTTATTTTTTGATAACATTGCTGGCCCAACCCAACATTATAATTAGAATCAGCCCAGCAAAATCATGTATTTCGAGAAAGTGCAAATGGGCTGTAATTTTTTAGGAAATAAAATAAATGGGCCGCATAGACGCTACATTATTTGTTCACCCAGCCCGGCTAATGGCTGTAATTCAAAAAAAAAGATCAAATTGATTGTAAATTCTACCGCACAAAAAAAGACTGTAAATTCTAAAAAAATAGGTTGAATACGTGCCACATTTTTAGAGGCTGAAATGTGGGCCAATAGGTCGAAGCCAATGCAAGTCGTTGTCAATTTAGTCAACAAATGATTCTGACATGTTAGCCGTTGGATTTACATCCAATGACCAGCATCCATCTTAAATCTCCCGTCTTCTTCCTCCAGCGCCGCCGGGACCACCTCCCGCCTCCTGCTGCAAGCAGCTCTGCTTAGCACGCTTCGCTATGAAGCGCTACTCCACCGTTGGCCAGGCCATCCCTCCACCCCTCCACACCTCCTGTTCTTCTCAACTGACTGCCGAACCACACCGCACTAGAAACAGTTAACCCTCGTACACCTCTCTGTCTGCGACTATACTCCCGCGTCTTCCCATCTCCGGCTCGTTGCTGTCCAGGGCCTCGCCGTCATCCACCACCTTGGATGAGCTCGGCGCAGCGTGGTCAACGTGGTCAACGAACGACACCATCAGAAGTAGACTGTGCGTGGAGAGGCTGACAGCTGGGTCCATGGCCGCACACAAGGAAATGCCTCCTTATTACGCGCAAAATAATGATTCCTCCACCTGACATCTGGGACCCACCCGAAGGGCCCTTGTATTCCGCGAAATAAAGTGCCCCCCGCTGACATGTCGGACCCACCAGCTATCTTCGCACGCAAGGAAGTGCCTCCTTATTATGCACAAAAAATGAATATTCCCCCTGCCAGCTGGAACCCAGCATAGTGGGAGGCTGACTTGTGGGCCTACCAAGTTGACGGGGATGGAGGGCTTTGTCAACTTAGTCAATATGAATGATTCTAGCTCCTGTTACCGTACGATATTCATCCAACGACCGTAGTGCTTCTTCAACCTCTGGTCTTCTTGCTCTAGCCGCCCAAACCAGCGCCGGTCGTGCCACGTGCTCCTGCCTCCCGTGGCCGGCTGTGATGCTGCGGAGGCCTCACCGCCCCCTATTACTCCCATCATTGGCCAGGCCATCCCTCTACTCACCCACACCCCCTATTATTCTGCGGCGACAACAGCCTCACACCGCAGCCGAACCAGTGAACCCTCGTACTCCTCTTCGCGTGGGCATCCACTGCTGCGTCTTCCCCGGCTCCGAGTCATCCCCTTCCTAGTCCTCGCCGTCGTCCACCGCCCTGGTGCTGTCGACGCGGCATGGTCAACGTGGTCAACGACTGACTTCCATCAGAAGAGTACGTACGTGGAGAGGCTGACAGCTGGGTCCACGGCAGCCGCAAGGAAGTGCCTCCTTATTACGCGGAAAATAATTATTCCTCCACCTGACAGCGGGGGCCCACCGGACGGGCCACCAGTATTTTGCGAAAAAAATTGTTTCCCCCTGACTGCTGGGACCCATCGGACGGGCCATCGTATTTCATGAAAAAGAGTTCCCCCAGCTGTCAGCTCAGACCCACCGGAAGTGCCTCCTTATTACGCACAAAAAAATGAATACTCCCCCAGCTAGATGGGACCCACCTTGCTAGGAGACTGACTTGTGGGCCTACTAAGTTGACGGGGATGAAGAGCTTTGTCAACTTAGTCAATATGAACGATTCTAGCTCCAGTGACTGTACGATGTCCATCCAACGACCGTAGTGCTTCTTCAACCTCTGGTCTTCTCATTCCAGCCGCCCAAAGCAGCGCCGGTCGTGCCGCATGCTCCTGCCTCCCGTGGCCGGCTGTGTTGCCGCAAAGGCCTCACCGCCCCTACTATTCCCACCGCTGGCCAGACCCTGCGGTGACGGCAGCCTCATACCGCAGTCGAACCAGTGAACCCTCATAGTCCTCTCCGCGCGGGCTTCGACTCCCGCATCATCCCCTTCCTAGGCCGCACCGTCGTCCACCGCCGAGGTGCTCTCCGCGCGGCGTGGTCAACGTGGTCAAGGAACGACTTCGATCGGAAGAGTACTATACGTGGAGAGGCTGACAGCTGGGTCCACGACCACAGCCTAGTTTTTTTGTGATTTGCCAAGTAAGTCGCTTTGTCACGCCTGTTGGGCTGCAAATCTTTCAAGACGAGGAGAGCTCTCATTCGGCTGGCCGAGAAAATGGCCCATCAGTAATGAGCAATGGGTTGTACATTATTAAAACATATCAAACCGGCAATTAGTTTCAAATATATTTCTTTTTTCATTTCAATATTTTAAATTACATTAATTTTTATGCGTGGAGAATTTGTTGGATTTTATAGTGATATACATTTATTTTTAAAAACAGTTTGAATGTGAGTCGAAATTTCAGGATTAAAAACAGTTCGGACCGCACCGAAATATGCAAAATTTCGTATAATTTTTTAACCGTTGCCACAATATGGGCTGTAATGCTAACAAAAATAATATGGGCTCCAAAAAAACCTTAATAATTAGCAAATGGGCTGTAAATTATTAGAAACAATGGCAGATGGGTTCTATGCTGTTTTCCACAGAATTGAGGCTTTCCTAAAAAAAGGTTGATGCACAAGCACTAATTGTTGGATGTTCATCCAACGGTCGTCGTGCTTCTTCAATCTCTGCTCTTTCTGCTCCAGCCGCTCAAACAAGCGCCAGCGGGACTGCCTGCTCCCTCCTCCTCGCGGCCGGCTGTGCTGCCGCGCAGGCCTCACCGCCCGACCGTACTCCAATCGCTGGCCTACCCATCCCTCTACTCACCCACACCTGCTGTTATTCTCCGGCGACGGCAGACGAACCAGTAAACTCTCATACAGTCGTACTCCCCTCCGCGTGGGAAACAACTGCCGAGTCTTCCCTGCCTCCGTGTCGTCCCCTTCCTAGGCCTCGCCGTCGTCGACCGCCATGGTGCTCTCAGCGCGGCGTGGTCAATGTGGTAAAGGAACGACTTCCATCGGATGTGGACCGTACATGGAGAGGATGACAGCTGGGTCCACGGCTGCAGCAAGGAAGTGCCTCCTTATTACGCGGAAAATAATGATTCCTCCACCTAACAGCTGGGACCCACCGGACGGGCCACTGTATTTCGTGAAAAAAACGTTCACCCCTGACTTCTGGGACCCACCAGCTACATCTTCGCACGCAAGGAAGTGCGTCCAGGAAAAAAAAAACGATTCCCCCCTGACTGCTGGGACCCACCAGCTACATCTTCGCAGGCAATGAAGTGCCTGACAGTCGGGACCCACCTGGTCGAAGCGTACGTAGCGTTGTCATTCTGGTCGCGAACATGTATGTACATACTGTTCGATGTAGAGGCGCGCACGTGTCATAGTAGAGGCGCGCACGTGTCGTAGTAGAGGCGCGCACGTAGCATTTACACGTACGTACAGCGGCCATGGTGCAAGAAAGAAAATACGGCCATGTATGTGTACATACGGGCGGGGTCTCGAACGCCTACTCGCGCATACGTACGGCGAGGGCTCGTGTACATGGCTGGGTCAGAACGGAGAAACAGCATCGTCGCCGTGTTCATGGGGAGGCAACGGAATGCGTCGTGTTCATCGGGAGGGCTTGGACGGAACAGGCGATGGAAACAAGGCCTGGCGTACCGCAGATAGGAGGAAACGGCCTTGTCTTCGACCAGCCACGTTCGAAACGGGATCCTGTTCATCGTGAGGGGTCTGGCGTACCGCAAAATGGCGGAAACGGACCTCCTACGGTCGAAACGGGGGTCCTGTTGATCGCGAGGGGTGTGGCGTACCACAAAACGGGACTCCACGGGATATTGTTCATCTCCACCGTCGACCCCCTCCAGCCTCCACGAGCTACTGTTCATCCACCGTCGACCTCCTCCAGCCTCCACCTGCGACTGTTAATCCACGGGCTCCTGTTCATCCAGCCTCCACCACGCGCTACTCCACCGGCTACTGTTCAACCACCCCTCCAGCGTCTACTGTTCATCCAGCCCTCCACACCACGGGGTCCTGTTCAACCACCCCTCCACGGGCACCCCTCCACCGTCTACTGTTCATCCAGCCCTCCACACCACGAGGTCCTATTCAACCACCCCTCCACCGTCTACTATTCATCCAGCCCTCCACACCATGGGGTCCTGTTCATCCACCCCTCCACGGGCACCCCTCCACCGTCTACCGTTCATCCAGCCCTCCACCACACCACGGGGTCCTGTTCATCCAGAGGCAACACCACCGCTCACTGTTCATCCACCCCCCCGCAACGCTCACTATTCATCCCATCGATCGGCTTCAGTTAGCAGCAGTAGCGAAGGAATCGCTCGATCGGGTTCAGTTAACAGCCATTGATCGATCGCTCGGGTTCAGTAACGCGTAGCTTGCAGTGCAATTGCTCGGGTTCAGTTAGAGCCCAATGCCTCGCTCGGGTTCAGTTAGAGCCAACGCCTCACACACACGTGCGTACGTGTACGAGAGAAACGCGCATCGCTCGGCCCCCGACCTCCCACCGTAACCGGGAACTCCCCGAAATTTTCCTCCCCCTCGCTTCTACCACGGTTTTTTCCGTCATGGACGGCCCAAAGAATGTCATGCAGCCGCGTCTCCGGCCCGCCCAGGACGAAAAGCCCATTTTCTGTCATGATTTTTTGTCATAGAAGTAGGAGCCCACCACATCTATGATGATACCGGGTTTTGTCACAATTATCGTCATAGAAGTGTCATATGTATGACAAATTTTTTTTGTTCGGCCCAAAATGTCACGGATGTGTCTTTTTTTTGTAGTGAACTTACGGGTACAGGCATACGTGAAACAACATCGAGCATGTCGATCATCAGTGTGTGAATCCAGGCTGTAGCAACTGGGCTAATAGGACTCCGGGAATCCGGGCTGTAGCAGGCTAGCAAGACTCGGGAAGTCACCGCTTGACATTTCCCCGAAGGGACAAACACAGGAACAATTTGAATCACATGCTAGCCATTCTAAGTGTTCCGGAGCAGTAGTGCTGGGCTACCAGGACTCCGGTGAACCAGGCTGTAGCGGACTACCATGGCTCAGTGGAAGAACCAGACTACAATTCCCCATAAGAGAGGCTACGAAGGATAGACAACTACGTTGTCGGATCCCACACATAGCAATACACATCACACGTACGCATAACATGCAAGTATGTGTTATGCAACATGGCATCACAACATAACTCAAATTCACATAGATAAAGGCCCAGAAGAGTGTAACGCCCCGAGACCAATGTGCCAGGTGTCTTCCAGTTATTTGCTATGGTTGCCTTTTCATTGCTTGCGTGTCATGCATTCCATATCATGTCATCATGTGCATTTCATTTGCATACGTGTTCATCTCATGCATCCGAGCATTTTCCCCATTGTCCGTCTTGCAATCCAGCGCTCCTATGCCATCCGGTGTCCCTTTCTACCTCTTTTCGTGTGCATGTGTTAAACGTTTTCGGATTGGACCGATACTTGTCATGCAGCCTTGGTTTACTACCGGTAGACCGCCTTTCAAGTTTCATGCCATTTGGACTTCGTTTGATACTCCAACGGTTAACCGAGGGACCGAAAAGGCCTCGTGTGTGTTGCAACCCAACACCCCTCCAAAGTGGCCCAAAACCCACCTAAATCCCCTCCCGCATCTCGGACGTTCGATTACGATCGCGTGGCCGAAAACCGCACCTCATTTGGAGCTTCCTAGCTCCCTCTACCTATAAATATGTGCTCCCCTCCCAAAAATCGTGGTACAAACCCTAGTTTCCCTCCTCATCGCGCCACCGGACATTTCGTCCCCGCGCCGGACAATGTCCAGCCGTCGCCGCCACATCACTCCGATGATTCACGTCGTGCCACGCCGCCCCGCCGCCGCTCCCCTCCACTTAGCGCGCGCCACATCACCCGCGCGCCGCCCCACTTCGCCGCCGGGCCCGAAGCCGGCCCGCCCGAGCCGCTCTAGGCCCGAGCGCGCGTCGCCTTCCGCGTTGCCGAGCGCCGCCATCCGCGCCCGCCCGCGGCCGCGCTGCCCTCCGCAGCCTTCGCCGGCCACGGCTGCCGTCCGGCGCCACCGCGCCTTCCCGTCGGCGGCGCCCTTCACCGCCTGCCGCCCGCTTGCCCGCCGGCCATCGCCGGACCTCCGCGCCGCCGCATGCCTCCCCGGCCGACGCCCCTTCTCCGGCCGGCCAGATCTGGCAAGGGTCTGGCCAGTTCCGGCTGGGAGCTTCCTCGTCGGCGTCCCCGAAGCTCCCTGGCCGCCTCCTTCTTCCTCCCGGCGCAAGTCCGGCTAGATCCGCCTCCGCCTCGTATTTCGTGCCGCGGTCAACACTAATCCGCGAGGTGAAATGTCTAAGTCCCCAGATCCCAGTATTTTTTATGAGTTTTCATCGCATCATAACTTCATCACCGTTGCTCCGATTCGTGCGTGTAGCATATCAAAATGTTCGTCTCGACGAGTACATCATTTCATCTCATTGCATCATTTTCATTTGAGCTCATCGTGATGCCAGAAATGCTTTTGGAAGAGGGCTATGTGATGATTATGTCAGATCTGTTTCAGCAAAGGCACTTTTGTCATTTTTACCGTGATTAATGTGTGCATGCTATGATCCTGAGCTCTAAATGTGTTTTGATGTTCGCCATGCCATCTTTACAGGGGTGTATGCCATGTATTTTTGTGATCTATGTGGTGACTAGCACAAGCATGCAAAGTAGCTTACTCAATGATGCCGATTTCAGGGACTTAGAATTTCAATAAGTCCTTGTCCTGTTATTGTTTTTATGCCATATGTTCATGTTGTTTCCTAGTGATCCGTGCTTCTTTTGAGCATGATCAGTAAGGATGTTTTGTAGATATTGTGGTGCTCTATCGATCCATGTATTTGTTTGCATTTATGGATTAAACTAGCTTGAGTCAATCAAGCTATACTTTTGTTATAAAACGTTCCTGGCAGATTGTTAACATGTTTTGCAATTTTGCCAAGCTTGATGCTATTGATCCGTGTATGCTATGTTGTTGTTCTTGCCATGTATAGCTCCTATGCCATGTCTTCTTGCTGGTTGTATGCTTAGTTTTTCATGCCATGCTTTGTAGAGAGTGCATCGAGCTCGTAAACATGCCTACTCGTTATCTGTTTTGCCATGCTCCAGTTTTTCACTAAGTTTGAATCTGTTTACGTTTTTGCTATGTTCACAGGATTGCAATTGTATTTTCTGATCCCTATTGGCTCATGGTCACTAAGGGACTTTTGTCATATGCTTTGAGTAGCTTCATGACATGCCTTGCTTTTCCATTATATGTTCCTGTAACATGTAGTTTTCATGCTCTAAACATTGCTTCCTGATGATAAATTCCTGACTTGTTGTTTATTTCACTAAGTCTGTAACCTGTTATCTTTTGCACTTTTGCCATGCTTGTTTGAACCTGTTAATAAGTGAATTAGCCGTAGCTCACTGTTCATCTTTTGTCAAGCATCATGAGTGGATCCCTACCATGTATTTTGTTGCCATGTTTGAGTGCTGTAGCATATTTATCTTGATGCATTTAGTTGGTCACTTGCTGATTATCGCAGACCGGTGCCATATTCGTTTTGCTTGCCATTTCCAAACCGTGCATCCGATTCCGGTGATCTTTATATCGATTTCAGCCGAAATCACCTCCCCTTTCCAGTGGAACTCTTGGATTTCCAAGTTGAGGCCAGGTTCAATCATTCCTATCCAAAACATGCATATGCATCACATACTGCATCCCGCATATCATGCCATGTTCATGTGTTGGTTGTTTACTATGTTGTGTGCTTCTTTCCAGTGTTGCTTCTTCGGGTTGGTTCTGATAACTTCGCGTTTGTGAGGACCCATTCGACTACGTCCATTTGTCTACTTCATGGACTCGTTCTTCTTCCTCGCGGGATCTCAAGCAAGATGACCATGCCCTCAAAATCACTTCTATCTTTGCTTGCTAGATGCTCGCTCTTTTGCTATGCCTATGTTGCAATACCTACCACTTGCTTATCATGCCTCCCATATTTCTAAGCCAAGCCTCTAACCCACCATGTCCTAGCAAACCGTTGTTTGGCTATGTTACCGCTTTGCTCAGCCCCTCTTATAGCGTTGTTAGTTGCAGGTGAAGATTGGAGCTTGTTCCATGTTGGAACATGGATATTTTGTTGGGATATCACAGTATCTCTTATTTAATTAATGCATCTATATACTTGGTAAAGGGTGGAAGGCTCGGCCTTATGCCTGGTGTTTTGTTCCACTCTTGCCGCCCTAGTTTCCGTCATATCGGTTCGCCTTGAAAAAAACTCCTCCAGCAAGGCCCAACATTGGTTTTACCATTTGCCACCTAGCTTCTTTTTCCCTTGGGTTAGGCCAACCCAAGGGTCATCTTTATTTTAACCCCCCCGGGCCAGTGCATGTCTAAGTGTTGGTCCAAATTGAGCGATGTCCGGAGCTACCAGGGGCAACTCTGGGCTGGCCCACCCGATGTCTTACTCATCTGGTGTGCCCTGAGAACGAGATATGTGCAGCTCCTATCGGGATTTGTCGGCACATCTGGGTGGCTTTGCTGGACTTGTTTGACCATTGTCGAGGATGTCTTGTAACCAGGATGCCGAGTCTGATCGGATTGTCTTGGGAGAAGGAGTATCCTTCGTTGACCGTGAGATCTTGTGATGGGCTAAGTTGGGACACCCCTGCAGGGATTTGAACTTTCGAAAGCCGTGCCCGCGGTTATGGGCAGATGGGAATTTGTTAATGTCCGGTTGTAGAAAACCTGAAGTCGATCTTAATTAAAATGCATCAACCGCGTGTGTTACTGTGATGGTCTCTTCTCGGCGGAGTCCGGGAAGTGAACACGGTGTTGGAGTTATGCTTGACGTAGGTTGTTCTAGGATCACTTCTTGATCATAGTTTCTCGACCATGCTTTTGCCTTCTCTTCTCGCTCTCATTTGCGTATGTTAGCCACCATATATGCTAGTCACTTGTTGCAGCTACACCCCATACCTTTTACCCTACCTATAAGCTTAAATAGTCTTGATCGCGAGGGTGTGAGATTGCTAAGTCCCCGTGACTCACAGATACTTCCAAAACCAGTTTGTAGGTGCCGATGATATCGTGCAGGTGACGCAACCGAGCTCAAGGAGGATCTCAATGAAGATCTCGTCCATTATGTTGTTCTGTTCCAGTTGATCAGTAGTGGAGCCCAGTTGGGACGATCGGGGATCTGTGTAGCATTTGGGGTAGTCTTATTTTATTTTGGTTCCGTAGTCGGACCTTGTGTGTATCTGGATGATGTAATGCTTTATTCATGTATTGTGTGAAGTGGCAATTGTAAGCCAACTATGTATCTTATTCCCTTATTGTATTACATGGGTTGTTGTGAAGATTACCTCACTTGCGACATTGCTTTCAATGCGGTTATGCCTCTAAGTCGTGCTTCGACACATGTGAGATATAGCCGCATCGAGGGCGTTACAAGTTGGTAATCAGAGCCTTCCCCGACTTAGGAGCCCCCCTGCTTGATCGAATCGCTAGCGTTGTTGAGTCTAGAAAAAATGTTTTGAGTCTTTTAGGATTATATATATCGGAGAGTAGGACTTCTTTTTCCTCCTCAGTCCCCTCGTCGCTCTGGTGAGGCATCCTGGCGTAGAGTTTTGACTCTTCTCTTCTCAAATTTCACTAAAAAAATTTAGGATCACACGGGTATCTTTGAATCGTTCCGATGGTTTTGTGACGAGAACATTGTTCTTGGTGCCTCCTGACATTTAGGGGTTGTGGTAGTGTCCCGGGGAGTTGAGCTCCGAGGTGTTGTCGTCACAATTTTATCGTTGAGATTCTAGAATACCTGAGTTTCACCGACATCGAAAATCTCTTTTATGCAGTTGTTGGTGAGATAACCTCGACGCCACCCAGTACTGGGGCAGGAGGTCGGCAGTATTGCCATAACTCGTATAACGGATGCTTTTCGAAGGTTGAGGTAAACAATTTCCGAAGGTTTCTTGGTTATGTGTTGAAGGATGGATACAGCTGGATGTAGGATTTGTTAGTTTTGGGTGAGATATTATGCTTCCCCTGTATCCCCAACACTAGATTGCATAACCGGAAAGTTTCGGGAGTTTATAAGTGGTAATTCAAGTAGCTCTTAGGATATCTTTCCGACAGATGTATGATATGAAATTGGGGTTCGATGTCTAGTGGTCCGCCTATTCACGGTTGGTTTTACAGTGGTCTCGTTGTGCCTTAAATAGTCCTTGGCTATGCTAACTCGGGGACGCTTCGTATGTCATGTGCACTGCCTTGTACATGATGGTGCTCTATGATCGAGCCCGTGTCGGCCCCACCACGAAAACTTCGGACGAAATCTCTATCATATGTTTGTTTCGGTTTATTCTGCAAGCCAATCCTTTGTTTTACTTTGAGTTGTGGTATTCGAGTTGCTTCGAAGTCAAATGTTGATTCCATACATTTCCTAAGTTGTGTTCTTATACTCCTATGTGAATACTAATCCTTCATGATAATCGAGATTGTCATGTCAATCCTCTTCAACCGACGTGCTCCTCCTCAAGTGGATCCAATCATTTCAACATCCGCAAGATCAACTCAAGTCTTCTCAATGGTGTTCGTTTCATCCGTCCCAAGTTGTCTTTGTTTTCCCTCCCTCCCACCCTTTTCTTCAAGGACTCAGATTTCCTAATCAAGTATCCTTTTTATTGATGTGAAGTCTCTCCATTCTTTTCCGTCAATATTCTTATTCGGTGATTATCATGAAGATGCTCTACAAGTTCATCATCCTTCATTCTTTTTCTTCTCTGGTGGATTCCAATAAAGCTTTTGGTATTGATCATATTCCTTTCCTCGTTTCAAATGCCTTCTCATACCGGTGCACCTCATAATAATTCACTTCTCGCTATTCATTTGTTCCGGAGTGCTCAAGATATCGCAAAAGGCTCGTCTTGTCATTCAAGATCCGTTCAACCTAGTTCGAGGATGTTATCTCATTCAAGCCATTTAATTCAACCGGAGTAATATCTCTTTGTAATCTTTTCAACGGTGTATCTTTTGAGTGGGCCCTAACCCATAGGTCTTTTTCCAGGATCTTACCTGACTCTTCTTATTTTTCCGGAGCTTCTCAAATTCTTTTCTAAAGTTTGACGTAAGAATGAATTATCATCAGTCTTATGTTTTTCTCCAAGATCTTTCAAATTCTTTTCATCGTTGGCTCAACCTCTTCGTTTCTGATTCTTTTGGGGTGTCTAAATAAATTCTTGGTGGTGTTTCTCGTCGTCATTCTCAGATTTTGAAGACCGAAGAAGATTTTTCCTCTAAATCTTGCTCCTTTCTCTTCAAGATTCATGGCTCTAGCTTCGTGCCATCCTCTCATAAGTGGTTTTGATTGTGAGAATTCTTTTCACCTATCCGGAGCAATTCAAGAGTCTTCTCAGTTTGTTATCCGGAGTCCATCAATTCAGGATTATTCATTCTCAGATTTCATCTCCCTTTCTCTAAATCTTACCGGTGCATTGTTCAAATATCCTCTAATCTGCTCGTGATCTCTTCGTTCTCATGTATCTAAGTTCTCTCAAGTATCCTGATTCATTCTCTAATCCTTCCCGGTGTTCCTTCATGTTTTATTCATTTTTTCCAATTCTTACGGTGGTTTTCTCAAGATTCTACTCAATGGTTATCATATCAATTTATTCGTTGTTTCAACCCTTCCGGTGGTCCGCTGAAGAACTTCCCAAGTTGTGCATTATCTGTCTTAATCCTTTTTACGAGAATAAGTAGTATGCCAAATCCATTGTTTTTCATCAATCTAAAATGGTGAAGGATACGCATAACATAATCCTTATTTTTGTTTCATCCAAGTGATTAATTCCTTATTCCGGAGGTTCATCTAAATCGGTACAAGGATTCACCTTGTGTTTTCAACTTCTCTTTCCTTCCGTTTGATCATTCTTTTGTTTAACGGAGTTCTTCATGAAGTTTCTACATGATGTTTCATCAAGGATTTAATTCCTTCTCGAAGTGTTCATCAACATTCTTTTAAGAGGAGCCCAAGCATCCTTCATCTTGCAATCCGGAGCGCAATTCTTTTTACCTCATCTTTTGAGATGGTGCTATGTCATTCTTCATAATTTGAGTTCATGTTTCATGATTCACATGTTGTCAAGAATGAGATATTCTAAATTCATCTACCTCTTCATTGGAGTTATCTTGGGTTGTATTTCCCCTAAAGCCTTCCCTAAGGACTGTTGCTAATTATGGTGCTTATAAATAACCCAAGCCCTTCATTTATCCTCCCGGTGATATAAGTTTCTCGTCTCCTTGTTCTTATCAATCCAATCTTTTGTTTTTCCGTCAGTGGCAGAATTTCACCTCATAAATTTTGAGATGTTTCTCCATAAGCCCACTACAACCTTGTTCTTTTGTTGTTGTTAATTCAACTACTCAATTCTAGAAATTGTTGTTAGCATGCTCTCCCAAGATCTTGTTTTCCCTTCGTTCATTCCATTTCCATTCTATTCTTTCATTCGGAGGCATTGTGATGTTGCTCTCTTCAACCCATATTCTTGTTTTGTCAGGACCGTCCTCTTTTCGTGCTTATCCATTTAACCGGAGTGTGTGCATGCTGCTCAAGTTCTTCATTTTATCAAGCCTTGCATATCTTTCCAACCGGAGTGCTGGCCGAATTTGTTCTTCCTTGAAACTCTTCCCTACCGGAGTGCTTTTCAACTCTGTTAATCTTCGTTGTATTCTTTCTTTCAAATTTGCCAAACCTTGCAAGGTTCTTTGGTTTCACTCGTTTGTCAAAGAAGAAACTTAGTTTTACCTCTTCTTTTTCTCTTCCGTTGTCCCTCCGGTGCCATTCTAGATCTCGGGACGAGATCCTCGCGTAGTGGTGGAGTGTTGTAACGCCCCGAGACCGATGTGCCAGGTGTCTTCCAGTTATTCGCTGTGGTTGCCTTGTCATTGCTTGCATGTCATGCATTCCATATCATGTCATCATGTGCATTTCATTTTCATACGTGTTCGTCTCATGCATCCGAGCATTTTCCCCGTTGTTCGTTTTGCAATCTGGCGCTCCTAGGTCATCCGGTGTCCCTTTCTACCTCTTTTCGTGTGTGGGTGTTCAACGTTTTCGGATTGGACCGAGACTTGTCATGCGGCCTTGGTTTACTACCGGTAGACCGCCTGTCAAGTTTCGTGCCATTTGGACTTCGTTTGATACTCCAACGATTAACCGAGAGACCGAAAAGGCCTCGTGTGTGTTGCAGCCCAACACCCCTCCAAAGTGGCCCAAAACCCACCTAAATCCCATCCCTCATCTCAGTCGTTCGATCACGATCGCGTGGCCGAAAACCGCACCTCATTTGGAGCTTCCTAACTCCCTCTACCTATAAATATGTGCTCCCCTCTCAAAAATTGCGGTACGAACCCTAGTCTCCCTCCTCATCGCGCCACCGGACATTTCGTCCCCACGCCGGACAATGTCCGGCCATCGCCGCCACCTCACTTCGACGAATCACGTCGTGCCATGTCGTCCTGCCGCCACTCCCCTCCACTCAGCGCGCGCCACATCACCCGCGCGCCGCCCCACTTCGCCGCCGGGCCCGCGAGGCCCGAAGCTGGCCT
This sequence comes from Triticum urartu, assembly GCF_003073215.2. Lineage (NCBI taxonomy): Eukaryota > Viridiplantae > Streptophyta > Magnoliopsida > Poales > Poaceae > Triticum > Triticum urartu. The sequence continues at coordinate 316,912,778 of NC_053023.1, forward strand.
GCCCGAGCCGCGCCGGGCCTGCGAGGCCCGAAGCCGGCCTGCCCGAGCCGCGCCGGGCCCGAGCGTGCCTCGCCTCCCGCGCTGCCGAACGCCGCCGTCCGCGCCTGCCCGCGGCCGCGCTGCCCTCCGCCGCCTTCGCCGGCCACGGCCGCCGTCCGGCGCCCCGGCGCCTTCCCGCCGGCACCACCCTTCACTGCCTGCCGCCCGCTTGCCCGTCGGCCATCGCCGGACCTCCGTGCCGCCGCATGCCTCCCCGACCGACGCCCCTTCTCCGATCGGCCAGATCCGGCCGGGAGCTTCCTCATCGGCGTCCCCGAACCTCCCTGGCCGCCTCCTTCTTCCTCCCGGCACAAGTCCAGCCAGATCTGCCGCCGCCTCGTATTTCGTGCCGCGGTCAACCCTAATCCGCGAGGTGAAATATGTCTAAGTCCCCAGATCCCAGTATTTTTTATGCATTTTCATCGCATCATAACTTCATCACCGTTGCTCCAATTTGTGCGTGTAGCATATCAAAATGTTCGTCTCGACGAGTACATCATTTCATCTCATTGCATCATTTTCGTTTGAGCTTATCGTGATGCCCGAAATGCTTTTGGAAGAGGGCTATGTGATGATTATGTCAGATCTGTTTCAGCAAATGCACTTTTGTCATTTTTGCCATGATTAGTGTGTGCATGCTATGATCCTGAGCTCTACATGTGTTGTGATGTATGCCATGCCATCTTTACAGGGGTGTATGCCATGTATTTTTGTGATCTATGTGGTGACTACACAAGCATGCAAAGTAGCTTACTCAATGATGCCGATTTCAGGGACTTAGAATTTCACTAAGTCCTTGTCCTGTTATTGTTTTTATGCCATATGTTCATGTTGTTTCCTAGTGATCCGTGCCTCTTTTTAGCATGGTTAGTAAGGATGTTTTGTAGATATTGTGGTGCTCTATCCATGCATGTATTTGTTTGCATTTATGGAGTACCCTAGCTTGAGTCAATCGAGCTCTACTTTTGCTATAAAATGTTCCTGGCAGATTGTTAACATGTTTTGCAATTTTGCCAAGCTTGTTGCCATTGATCCGTGTATGCTATGTTGTTTTTCTTGCCATGTATAGCTTCTATGCCATGTCTTCTTGCTGGGTGTATGCTTAGTTTGTCATGCCATGCTTTGTAGTGAGTGCATCGAGCTCGTAAACATGCCTACTCGTTATCTGTTTTGCCATGCTCCAGTTTTTCAAAGTCTGAATCTGTTTACATTTTTGCTATGTTCACAGGCTTGCAATTGTATTTTCTGATCCCTTTTGGCTCATGGTCTCTAAGGGACTTTTTTTATATGCTTTGAGTAGCTTCATTTCATGCCTTTCTTTGCCATGATATGTTCCTATAACATGTAGTTTTCATGCTCTAAACACAGCGTCCTGATGATAAATTCCTGACTTGTTTATTTCACCAAGTCTGTAACCTGTTATCTTTTGCACTTTTGCCATGCTTGTTTGAACCTATTAACGAGTGAATTAGCCGTAGCTCAGTGTTCATCTTTTGTCAAGCATCATGAGTGGATCCCTGCCATGTATTTTTTTGCCATGTTTGAGTGTTGTAGCATATTTATCTTGATGCATTTAGTTGGTCACTTGCTGATTATCGCAGACCGGTGCCATATTCGTTTTGCTTGCCATTTCCAAATCGTGCATCCGATTCCGGTGATCTTTATATCGATTTCAACCGAAATCACCTCCCCTTTCCAGTGGCACTCTTGGATTTCCATGTTGAGGCCAGTTTCAATCATTCCTTTCCAAATCATGCATATGCATGACATACCGCATCCCGCATATCATGCCATGTTCATGTGTTGGTTGTTTACTATGTTGTGTGCTTCTTTCCAGTGTTGCTTCTTCGGGTTGGTTCTGATAACTTCGCGTTTGTGAGGACCCATTCGACTACGTCCATTTTTCTACTTCATGGACTCGTTCTTCTTCCTCGCGGGATCTCAAGCAAGATGACCATGCCCTCGAAATCACTTCTATCTTTGCTTGCTAGATGCTCGCTCTTTTGCTATGCCTATGTTGCAATACCTACCACTTGCTTATCATGCCTCCCATATTGCTAATCCAAGGCTCTAACCCACCATGTCCTAGCAAACTGTTGTTTGGCTATGTTACCGCTTTGCTCGGCCCCTCTTATAGCGTTGTTAGTTGTAGGTGAAGATTGGAGCTTGTTCCATGTTGGAACATGGATATTTTGTTGGGATATCACAATATCTCTTATTTAATTAATGCATCTCTATACTTGGTAAAGGGTGGAAGACTCGGCCTTATGCCTACTGTTTTGTTCCACTCTTGCCGCCCTAGTTTCCGTCATATCGGTGTTATGTTCCCGGATTTTGTGTTCCTTACACGGTTGGGTTATAATGGGAACCCCTTGACAGTTCGCTTGAATAAAACTCCTCCAGCAAGGCCCAACATTGGTGTTTTACCATTTGCCACCTAGCCTCTTCTTCCATTGGGTTAGGCCAGCCCAAGGGTCATCTTTATTTTAAACCCCCCCCCCCGGGCCAGTGCTTGTCTAAGTGTTGGTCCAAACTGAGCGATGTCCGGAGCTACCAGGGGCAACTCTGGGCTAGCCCACCCGATGTCTTGCTCATCTAGTGTGCCTTGGGAACGAGATATGTGCAGCTCCTATCGGGATTTGTCGGCACATCTGGGTGGCTTTGCTGGACTTGTTTTACCATTGTAGAGGATGTCTTGTAACCGGGATGCCGAGTCTGATCGGATTGTCTTGGTTGAAGGAATATCCTTCATTGACCGTGAGAGCTTGTGATGGGCTAAGTTGGGACACCCCTGTAGGGATTTGAACTTTCGAAAGCCGTGCCCGCAGTTATGGGCAGATGGGAAATTTGTTAATGTCCGGTTGTAGAAAACCTGAAGTCGATCTTAATTAAAATGCATCAACCGCGTGTGTTACCGTGATGGTCTCTTCTCGGCGGAGTCCGGGAAGTGAACACGGTGTTGGAGTTATGCTTGACGTAGGTTGTTCTAGGATCACTTCTTGATCATAGTTTCAAGACCATGCTTTTGCCTTCTCTTCTCGCTCTCATTTGCTTATGTTAACCACCATATATGCTAGTCGCTTGCTGCAGCTACACCTCATACCTTTTACCCTACCTATATTCTTAAATAGTCTTGATCGCGAGGGTGTGAGATTGCTGAGTCCCCGTGACTCACAGATACTTCCAAAATCAGTTTGCAGGTGTCGATTATATCGTGCAGGTGATGCAACCGAGCTCAAGGAGGAGCTCGATGAAGATCTCATTCATTATGTTGTTTCGTTCCAGTTGATCAGTAGTGGAGCCCAGTTGGGACGATCGGGGATCTATGTAGCATTTGGGGTAGTCTTATTTTATTTTGGTTCCGTAGTCGGACCTTGTGTGTATCTGGATGATGTAATGCTTTATTCATGTATTGTGTGAAGTGGCGATTGTAAGAGAACTATGTATCTTATTCCCTTGTTGTATTACATGGGTTGTTGTGAAGATTACCTCACTTGCGACATTGCTTTCAATGCGGTTATACCTCTAAGTCGTGCTTCGACACCTGGGAGATATAGCCGCATCGAGGGCGTTACAAGAGCCACATAACATTTAATACAAACAGTGGTCTCATGACCCATCATTCAGAGCACACAAGGAACGGTAGCATTACATGTATGAATACAGAAAACTACAAAAGAAAAAAGCTGAGAAGCCTGACTATGTACTAGTCCCTCCCAAGGGTACAAGATCGTACCTGAGGTAACAAGCTACTCGTCGAAGTCCAAGCAGAACTACTAGTGAGACAGATGTCTCATCTGCAAAACATAAATAAAGCAAACGTGAGTACAAAGTTACTCAGCAGGACTTACATTAGATCCTATCATACATGCATTAGTATCAAGAAGGCAATGTGGGGTTTGGCTGCAGCAAGCCAGCTTTCACTCAGTGGCTATCATGTTCTACGACTACAAGTAACTTCTTTGAGGTGAGAAAGCGCACACGAGTCCACTAATCACCACATCAATACACTACTACGGATTCATTCCCATCTCCCTACGAGAAAACCATCCATAGCACTCACACTTGTCTTGAGCATTTTAGAATATCCACTTCATGTTGTCTATGTACCACATAAGCATCCAAGAAGTCCATAACCGCGGACCCGACTATTCGAATAGATCACGATAACCCTGCAGGGGTGTACTTCTTCACACACGCTCTCGCCTCTTACCGCCATGTACATGTCATGTATCTCAGCAACCTTCAAGCGGAAGCCTGGAGAGGGTGTCGGCCATGACCTGACTAACCACGCAAGACTCTAGTCCAGGTTTATCACCTATTCGGGTTCCATCCGCAAGGAGATCTGGCCAGGGTGTCGCTCATGGCCCCAAACGATGTGTACAGGGTTCCCAAGCCCACAAAACGGGCGATGCTCGGTATAACCGGCCACAGTGCCTAGTCTGTCCCATGTCCACCCTGCCGGGTGCCACTTGGTAGAAAAATAGCACTACCTACAAACACCAGAAACTAGTTGCGACTCCTGGAGAGAGATCAAGTTGATTAATAAGTCGAGAGGGGTCGAGTTACCAGAACCCAATCTGTGGTAGTATCTAGTCATAGGACAACATACACAGAACTCAGTTCTTAGGGACGGTTCCAGTGAGACAACCCACCATGTGCTCCTATATGGCCTCTCACCGCTACCTTTACCAAATCATGTTCACACACTTAACTCTCAACATCAGAACATATCACTGCACTCCAATTCATTCCCAATGAATCAGACCTGACATACTCTAAGCAATAGCAGGAAATGCATGGTAGGAACACAACATGGCTCAGTCAACTCCTACACATGCTAGTGGGTTTCAACTATTTACTGTGGCAATGACAGGTCATGTAGAGGAATGGGTTCAACTACTGCAGCATAAAGTAACAATTAAATTGTTGTTGTCGTAATGCAATAAAAGAGAGCAGGAGGGAGAGAGTAGGATTGTATCGGAATGAACAAGGGGGTTTTCTTGCCTGGTAGATCAACAGAGGGGCACTGCTTCACAGACAGGTACTCTGGAACACTCTCCGGAGCAAGACCTATCGAGAAGGAACGATGTCGGCAATCAATACACAAGCATATGCAACAATATGATGCATGAACATGGCATGAATATGCGATGTTGTCGGTGCTAATGCATCTAGCAACAAGTTCAATGCAGCTCACTTGAATCAAGGATTCAAATGCAACTCCAAACATAAGCATCTTACATGCCCTTTATGTGTTTTCACTTATATGGTAGGTATAAGTTGGTTTGTCAAGCCCGAAACTAGTAGAGATGGATAGATTGAATTTTTCTAATAATTTTTCATATATAACTTATTTCAATCTGAGCTACGGTAGAATTTCTGTGAATTTTTGAAGTTTATTTCATTTTCTAGAATTTCCTGATTTATTTAAATACCAGAAAATGAATAGTTGCGTCAGCATGACAGTGGCATGATGTCAGTGTGTCAATCATGGCTGACCAGGTCAAACCTGACGTGTGGGGTCCACACGTTAGTGTCACAGTGTTAAATAGAGGGCGTTATTTCTAATCTAATTAAGATTAGTGGCGTTGGGGCCCACTGTCAGCATTAGGGAATAGTTAAATGGTGATTAGCATTAAGCTAATCACCTGACAGGAAGGGCCCGCATGTCAGGCCGGCGAGGTGATCGTCGACGACCTCTAGATGTGGCGGTGTCCGTGATTTAGGCCACAGGGGTGGCGGCTAAGGGCACTGGGCGTGGCCCGAGCTTTCGCGCATCCAGGGGAGGCGATGGGAGGACGCGGGGTGGCCATAGCTCGGCTGTGCGGAGCTCGGGGCGGCGGCTGAAGCACGGCTACGGGCGGGATGTGGCTGCAGGGCATGACAGGGGCTACAGAGGGCCTCTATGGTCTCATGGCGTCACGAGGAGCACAGTGACGCGCGCGGGGGGCGGATGGCTCAGGCTCTGGTCATGGTGGCACCATGGACGGCGGCGAGGTGCTCGCGGGTTCGACAGGTAGCAAGCCATGGTGTGCAAGCAAAGAAATGGAGAGGGGCAAACGGACGGTGAGCTCACGTGGATCCCGTAGAGGTGGACGGCGAGCTCGGGGAAGGCCGAACGATGACGAATTTGACGGCGGCGATCCGCGGCACCGACGATGAAGACGATGTCGAGGGCAGCTCTACAGGGCGTCCTGGCTTGCGTGAGTCGTTAGAGAGGTCGAGGACGGCAGCACGAAGCTAATGGACTTGTCGGAGAGGCGAGGCAGTGGCGGTGGGCGCAGCAACGGCGTGCGGCGGCGAGGGCGGTGCTTGGGCGCGGTGAGAGAGAGCGAGGGAGAGGAGGGGAAGGAATGAGAGAGAGTGAGAGAGGTGCGGGGTGGCGTGTGGTGTCGCCCAGAGCATCCAGGAGAAGAGGGGGAGGACAAGCAGGCAGGTGGCGTGGCGGCACGGCGGTGGACACGCGCCGGGCACACGCCCCTGTCCTCCAGTCGAGAGGAGAGGGACGACTGGCAGGTCCAGCTGGCTGGGCCGGCCTGCTGGGCCGCACAGTGCCAGGCCGCAAGTAAGTCCGGGTAAGGTTTTTCCCTTTTTGTTTCTTTTCTATTTCTGAAATTTGTTTCTGATTTAGTAAAAATACTAAATCAATTTATTTTCTTCTGACAATTTTTTCAGGGACCTAAGGGATTATTCCAAAGCCCCTCACCAAAATTCAGAATTTTTGGACATATTAAATATATAACATATATATATATCCAATGCAAATAATTATTGCACTAATTCCAAATGGCCAAAATAATTATTTATGAGCTCCTGAAAATATTTGTTTGAATTTTACCTCTGACCAATATTTTCAGAGAGCAACATGAACATTTTCTTGGACCTCTTTGGAGCAATTTTTATCTGGGTTATTTCCTGAAATGATTTTTTGAGGGTTTCACAAATCCCCATTTCAAATTTAAATGAAATTTAAACATGATGCACACAAGGCTACCTAGTCTAGGTCATACCAGAACTAGGGATGTGACAACTCGCCCCCACTCGAAAGAATCTCGTCTCGAGATTCAGGAGTCGCTCCCAAGTAGCTTCTCTCTCAGAATGATGAGACCACTGAACCTTGAGAAACTTGATGTTCTGACGTCGGGTAACACGCTCTGCTTGATCAAGAATGTGAACCGGATACTCTAGATAAGTGAGGTTATCTTGGAGATCAAGCGTTTTGTGGTCCACTCGGCGGATGGAATCCGAGAAGCAACGCCTGAGTTGAGAGATGTGGAAGACATCATGAACTCGAGAAAGATGTGGGGTTAGTTCCAACTGGTAGGCAACCTCTCCTCGTTTAGCGGGAATGTGAAGAGGACCAATGTAACGTGGAGCCAACTTTCCCTTGGTACCGAATCGATGGGTACCCTTTAAAGGGGTAACCTGAATGTAAGCTTTGTCGCCAAGTTCATAAGTCATATCCTTATGACGATGATCATACTGGCTCTTTTGACGAGACTGGGCTGTTTCAAAATTCTCATGAATAATGCAAACTTTCTATTCTGCTTCCTGAATCATATCCGGTCCAAAGAATTGTCTTTCACCAGTTTCTGACCAGTTCAAAGGTGTTCGACATCTTCACCCATAGAGAATCTCAAAAGGATCTTTCTTGAGACTGGATTGGTAGCTGTTGTTATAAGCAAACTCGGCAAAAGGAAGACACTTCTCCCAATCGATATCGAATGAGATAATGCAATCTCTAAGCATGTCTTCGAGAATTTGGTTGACCCTTTCCACCTGACCACTTGATTAAGGGTGGAAAGCGGTACTGAAAGAAAGATGGGTTCCCATGGCAGCCTGGAAACTCTCCCAGAAATGAGATGTGAAAAGACTACCATGGTATGAATTGATCTCTAGTGGTATAGCATGAAGTGACACTATTCGACAAATATATAAGTCAGCGGGCTGACTAGCAGTGATATTCTCTCGAACAGGTGGGAAGTGAGACACTTTGGAAAGACGGTCAATGACTACGAAGATAGCATTATTCCCTCTCTTGGTCCTAGGAAAACTGATGATGATGTCCATACCAACCTTGTCCCATTTCCACTCAGGAATAGCTGAAGGCTGAAGGGTGCCAGCAGGTCTGTGATGTTCTGCCTTAACGCGACGACAAACATCGCAGTTAGCAATGAACTCAGCAATTTCTCTCCATCCTAGTCCACCAGAACCTCTGGCGTAGGTCCGGATACATCTTAGTACTACCGGGATGAATCGTGAGAGGAGATTCATGAGCCTCCTTAATGATTAATTACCGAAGATTCTGCTTCTTGGGAACCACCATGCGATTCCCGAAGTAAACAGCACCTCGGTCATCTATGGAGAAACTACCAGCAATGCCCTTGGCAATGTTTCTCTTGATCCAGGTAATCCCCGTATCATGCTTCTGGGCTTCTATGATATGATCCACAAGAGTAGGTTTCACCACCAAGGTAGAAAGGAATCCGTAAGGAGCAATGTGAAGGTTAGGCCTACAGAATTCCTCATGGAGAAGTGGTTGGCCCTGCTGCAACATGAGATTGTTGCAATAGGACTTACAACTTAGTGCATCAGCCATGACATTGGCTTTGCCTGGGGTGTAGGTAATCCCTAAATCATAATCTGAGATCAACTTCAACCAACGTCTTTGTCTAAGGTTCAAATCTGGTTGGGTGAAGATATACTTGAGACTCTAGTGATCGGTGTAAATCTCGCAACGCTTACCAAGAAGGTAATGTCGCCAGGTCTTAAGTGCATAGACTATGGCTGCAAGCTCTAGATTATGTGTAGGATAATTCTCCTCATGTGGATGCAACCGTCGAGATGCATAGGAAATCACATGGCGATCTTGCATAAGAATGCAACCTAGTCCCGTCGTGAGGCATCACAATAGATAATAAAGTCCTTAGTGAAATCCGGTGGCACAAGTATGGGAGCAGAAGTCAAGCGTCTTTTCAGTTCCTGAAAACTGTGCTCACACTATGGGGACCACTCAAACTTTTTATCGTCCTTGAGAAGTTCCATTAGAGGTTTGGCCACTTTGGAGAAGTTTTCAAACAAAGCGTCGACAGTAACTGGCTAGGCCAAGGAAACTCCTAACTTGCTTAATTGTTTCAGGTGGAGTCCAATCAAGAACGGCCTGAATTCTCTTGGGATTGATAGGAATGCCCTTACCAGAGATTACGTGGCCGAGACCTTGGCATAAAGGCGGTGCTCTCTGAGTTTTTCTAACACAAGTCTAAGATATTCGGCATGCTCTTCCTCATTTTTCGAGTAAATAAGAATATCATTGAGGTAAACCATGATGAACTTATCTAAGTACTCCATGAAGATCAAGTTCATCAAGCGTGAGAATGTAGCTGGACCATTGGTTAGACCAAAGGACATGACAGTGTACTCGTACTAGCCATAATGAGTGAAAAAATCCCTCTTAGGAATGTCCCCATTTCTGATCTTGATTTGGTGGTAGCCTAACCTCAAATCAATCTTTTAGAAGACTGAGGATCTAGTGAGCTAACCATACAAGTCGTTGATACTGGGGAGCGGATACTTGTTCTTTATCATGACCAAATTAACGGGACGATAATCTACACCATTCGATCCATACCATCCTTCTTCTTGACAAAGAGGATGGGACAAGCCCAAGGAGAAGAACTAGGACGGATGAAACCCTTTTGCAAGGACTCATCAAGCTGTTTCTTAAGCTCAGCTAGCTCTAAGGGTGCCATCTTGTATGGTCTCCTAGAAATTGGGGCGGTTCCAGGGATAAGATCTATGACAAACTCTACATCTCTGTCAGGTGGAATTCCTGGAAGTTCCTCTGGAAATACATCTGGGAAGTCACGGACTACCGGGATATCCTCAAGGTCTCGAAGAGGGCTGGCATTAAGAGAATAAAGCTGACGCTTAGCAACTCTAGTGCAGATAGTGACTCTCTTGCCAGATGGATGTGTAAGCTAAACAGACCTGGTGAAACAATCAATCTTGGCATAATGGGCTTTCATCCAGTCCATACCCAAGATGATGTTAATATCTATAGACTTGAGGGCTACAAGTGAGGCAAGGAATACAAGTCTGTTAACAAGGATTTCATTACCATGGCTTATTTTCGTAGTTTGCCATCTAGACCCTAGAGTTTGGATTTCAAGTGGAGTTGGCATATCACAAAATGACATCTCGTGCAAACGAGCATAGCCTTCAGAGATGAAGGAGTGAAATGCTCCGGTATCAAATAGAACCGAAGCTGGATGACAATTGACAAGGAGTGTACCAAGAACGACATGTGGATCATCATGAGCATCTTTAGCTGAGACATGATGCACATGTCCACGTTCACTGGAAGCTGACTTGACACTGATCGTCTTGTGTGATGGCTTACCACGGCCAGCAGACTTCTCGGGCTAGGATGGAGCATAACAAGCCTGAGAGCAGTCACGTGCATAGTGTCCTGGCTCTCCACATGTGAAGCAAGTCCCTGAAGTAGGACGTGGACCAACATTGAAAAGCGGTCTACCAATAGGCCTGGGTGGAGCATACTTCTTAACCGGGTGAGCAGCCACATATGATGGCCTCGGTGAATATCCGGGTGGAAGAGCGGAGTTCGGAACCCAAATCCGACGCTTCTGGGAACTAGAACCGGAGGAAGAACCCATATCACGGGTGTGCTTATGAGACTCCTCATAAGTGAAGTGAGCTGTCTCTGCATTAATGGCCTTGTTCACAAGAGCCTGGAATGTATTGCAATGGTGCAAGTGGAGATCACGACGCAACTTGGGGTTGAGACCCTTCCGGAACCTAGCCTGCTTCTTGGCATCCGTGGACACTTCTTCTGTTGCATAGCGAGCAAGGTTCCCAAACTCTCTACTGTAAGCATCAACAGCCATCTTATCCTGGGTGAAACTACAGAACTCTTCTCTCTTGCGGTCAATCAGAGCCTGAGGAATGTGATGTTCACAAAAAGCCTCAGTGAAATCTCTCCAGGTAGGTATCTGGCCAGCTGGAAGCATGGCCTCATAGTTCTGCCACCAAAGACTAGCAAGACCTTCCGGGTGATATGTAGCATAGGTGACCTTGTCATCTTCAGCTATGCTCGTGGAACGCAGCTTGTGAGTGATGCTACGGAGCCAGTCATCTGCATCGAGTGGCTCGATGGAATGATGGAAGGTAGGTGGTTTAAGGCCAATGAAGTCGGTAATGGAAACCAACTCATTACGCCGGTGTGTGGTGTTCTGCTCAATCCATGCCAACAAGCGGTTGGTCTCACGCTTGTTCATCTCAACCTCTAACAGGAACTCTGCCAACAAAGATTGATCGGGAGGATCCTCATCCCTACCATCTCCGTGGTTCCGGCTATGAGCAACAGAACTTCGGGTAACCGACGAAATCCTGGGAAACGAAACCAAGGACGGGATCAGCATCAACTATAGGATGGAGAATGTAGTACAAGGGAATTAGTATCTCTCGAACTCCTAGGACAATTTCAGCAGCATAACGGCAGTAAAATGCTCAAAATGAGACATCCTGTAAACGATGGGGTAGTACCATCCTCAACATCACCACTCAAGGTTTTGAGGATAATAGTAAACAGACTACACCAGAAGTACTTGAAAACTGGAATATGACTCTGATCAACCAATCCTAAGAGACTACGGAGTAGTAACTCGTGATCCTGATAGACGAAAGAGAAAGCCTAGTTCCTTAACCCAGTAAAAAGAGCCTTACGTTCCCTTCCACAATCAATTCCCTTATATAACTAAAGAATTTCTAGACTCAACTTCGACCAGTTTGGCTTGGTAATCCTACAGGCAGTCAAGCTCTAATACCAAAGCTGTCAGGACCCCGATTCTAAGTCAGACCGATCTAGCATGTAACACGTCATATCACTCTGCGGCCTCACGCACGGTATTCCCACGGGTGTTGCCTTACCTGGCCCGGGACCGTTTGCGCCTTTTGGCTCACGTATATGATAGTGTCACTAGCATCCATATGATAGAGAAACCGGGCCGGCATGACTAGTCATGAACCCAAAGTGGCACTAACTTACGGGGACAGGCATACGTGAAACAACATCGAGCATGTCGGTCATCAGCGTGTGAATCCAGGATGTAGCAAGTGGGCTAAAAGGACACTGGGAATCCAGGCTGTAGCAGGCTAGCAGGACTCTGGAACTCACCGCGTGACATTTCCCCGAAGGGAGAGACACAGGAATGATGTGAATCACATGCCGACCAGTCTAAGTGTTCTAGTGCAGTAGTGCTGGGCTAGTAGGACGCCGGTGAACCTGGCTGTAGCAGACTACCATGGCTCAGTGGAAGCACCAGACTACATTTCCCCGTAAGAGAGGCTACCAAGGATAGACAACTAGGTTGTCGGATCCCACACATAGCAATACACGTCACACGTACGCATAACATGCAAGTATGTGATGTACAACATGGCATCACAACATAACTCAAACTCACATAGATAAAGGCCCAGAAGGGCCACATAACATTTAATACAAACAGGGGTCTCATGACCCATCATTCAGAGCACACAAGCAATGGAAGCATTACATGTCTGAGTACAGACAACTACAAAAGAAAAAAGGATGAGAAGCCTGACTATCTACAAGTCCCTCCCAAGGGTACAAGATCGTAGCTGAGGTAACAAGCTACTTGTCGAAGTCCAAGCGGAACTACTAGTGAGACAGATGTCTCATCTTCAAAACATAAATAAAGCAAACTTGAGTACAAAGGTACTCAGCAACACTTACATCAGATCCTATCATACATGCATTAGTATCAAGAAGGCAATGTGGGGTTTGGCTGCAGCAAGCCAGCTTTGACTCAGACTCTATCATGTTCTATGACTACAAGTAACTTCTTTGAGGTGAGAAAGCGCACACGAGTCCACTAATCACCACATCAATACACTACTATGGATTCATTCTCGTCTCCCTACGAGAAGGCCATCCATAGCACTCAAACTTGTCTTGAGAATTTTAGAGTATCCACTTCAAGTTGTCTATGTACCGAGTAAGCATCCAAGAAGTCCATAACCACGGACCCGGCTATTCGAATAGATCATGATTACCCTACAGGGGTGTACTTCTTCACACACACTCTCGCCACTTACCGCCATGTACATGTCATGTATCTCGGCAACCTTCAAGCGGAAGCCTGGTGAGGGTGTCGGCCATGACCTGACTAACCACGCAAGACTCTAGTCCAGGTTTATCGCCTATTCGGGTTCCATCCACAAGGAGATTCGGCCGGGGTGTCGCTCACGGCCCCAAACGATGTGTATAGGGTTCCCAAGCCCACCAAACGGGCGATGCTCAGTATACCCGGCCATGGTGCCTAGTCTGTCCCAAGTCCACCATGTCGGGTGCCACTTGGTAGAAAAATAACACTACCTACAAACACCATAAACTAGTTTGGACTCCTGGACAGAGATTAAGTTGATTAATAAGTCGAGAGGGGACGAGTTACCAGAACCCAATGTGTGGTAGTATCTAGTCATTTAACAACATACACAGAACTCAGTTCTTAGGGACGTTCCAGTGAGACAACCCACCATATACTCCTACATGGCCTCTCACCGCTACCTTTACCAAATCGTGTTCACACACTTAACTCTCAACATCAGAACATAGCAATGCACTCCAATTCATTCCCAATGAATCAGACCTGACATACTCTAAGCAATAGCAGGCAATGCATGGTAGGAACACAACATGGCTCAATCAACTCCTACACATGCTAGTGGGTTTCAACTATTTACTGTGGCAATGACAGGTCATGCAGAGGAATTGGTTCAACTACCGTAGCATAAAGTAACAGTTGAATCGTTGCTTTCCTAATGCAATAAAAGGGAGCAGGAGCGAGAGAGTAGTATTGTATCGGAATGAACAAGGGGGTTTGCTTGCCTGGTAGATCAACAGAGGGGCACTGCTTCGCAGACAGGTACTTTGGAACACTCTCAGGAGCAAGACCTATAGAAAAGGAACGATGTCGGCAATCAATACACAAGCATAGGCAACAATATTATGCATGCACATGGCATGAATATGTGATGTTTTTTGTGCTATTGCATCTGGCAACAAGTTCAATGGAGCTCATTTGAATCAAGGATTCAAATGGAACTCCAAACTTAAGCATCTTACATGCCCTTTATGTGTTTTCACTTATATAGTAGGTATAAGTTGGTTTGTCATGCATCAAACTAGTATAGATGGATAGATTGAATTTTTCTGATAAGTTTTCATATATAACTTATTTCAACCTGAGCTACGGTTGAATTTCTGTGAATTTTTGAAGTTTATTTCACTTTCTGGAATTTCCTGATTTATTTAAATACCACAAAATGAATAATTGTGTCAGCATGACAGTGGCATGATGTCAGCGTGTCAACCATGTCTGATAAGGTCAAACCTGATGTGTGGGGTCCACACGTCAGTGTCACAGTGTTATATAGAGGGGGTTATTTCTAATCTAATTAAGATTAGTGGCGCTGGGGCCCACTGCCAGCGTCAGGGAATAGTTAAATGGTGATTAGCATTAAGCTAATCACCTGGCTGGTTGGGCCCGCACGTCAGGCCAGCGAGGTCATCGTCGGCGACCTCTGGATGCGGCGGTGTCCGCGATTCAGGCCACGGGGACAGCGGCTAAGGGCACCGGGGCGTAGCCCGGGCTTTCGCGCATCCAGGGGAGGCGACAGGAGGATGTGGGGTAGCCGGAGCTCGCCGGAGCAGAGCTCATGGCAGCGGCAGAAGCACGGCTCTGGGCGGGATGTGGCTGCAGGGCACGACAGGGGCTGCGGAGGGCCTCTACGGTCTCCTGGCGTCACCAGGAGCACGGTGACGCGCGCGGGAGCGGCTGGCTCAGGCTCTGGTCACGGTGGCGCCATGGACAGCGGCGAGATGCTCGGGGCTTCGACAGGTAGCAAGCTACGGCGTGCAAGGAAAGAAACGGAGAGGGGGGAACGGACGGTGAGCTCACGTGGATCCCGTAGAGGTGGACGATGAGCTCGAGGAAGGCGAAGGACGACGAATTTGACGGCGGCGATCTGCGGCACCGACGAGGAAGACGACGTCGAGGGCAGCACTGCAGGGCGTCCCGGCTTGCGTGAGTTGTCAGAGAGGTCGAGGACGGCAGCGCAGAGCTAATGGACTTGTCGGAGAGGCGAGGCAGTGGTGGTGGGCGCGGCAACGGCGTGCGGCGGCGAGGGCGAGGGAGAGGAGGGGAAGGAAGGAGATAGAGTGAGAGAGGTGCGGGGCGGCGCGTGGCGTCACGCAGAGCATCCAGGCAACGACGGGGAGGACAGGCAGGTAGGTGGCGTGGCGGCACAGCGGTGCGCGCGCGCCGAGCACACTTCCGTGTCCTCCTGTCGAGAGGAGAGGGACGACTGGCAGGGCCGGCCTGCTGGGCCGCACAGTGCCAGGCCGCAGGTATGTCCAGGTAAGGTTTTTTCCCTTTTTGTTTCTTTTCTATTTCTGACATTTGTTTCTGATTTAGTAAAAATACTAAATCAATGTATCTTCTTCTGACAAGTTTTTCAGGGACCTAAGTGATTATTCCAAAGCCCCTCACCAATTTTTGGACATATATAAAATATATAACATATATAAATATATATATCCAATGCAAATAATTATTGCATTAATTCCAAATGGCCAAAATAATTATTTATGAGCTCTTGAAAATATTTTTTTGAATTTTACCTCTAACTAATATTTTCCGAGAGCAACATGAACATTTTCTTGGACCTGTTTGGAGTAATTTTTATCTGGGTTATTTACTGAAATGATTTCTGAGGGTTCCACTAATCCCCATTTCAAATTTAAATGAAATTTAAATATGATGCACAGAAGGCTAGGTAATCTAGGTCATACCAGAACTAGGGATGTGACATTTTTGTCCTACGTTCTCTGATAGAAGCTTTGGAGTGATTCTTCGTTGCACGTTGAGGGATTGTTATATGATTCAATTATGTTATCATTGTTGAGATAACTTGCACTAGTGAAAGTATGGACCCTAGGCCTTGTTTCCAAGTATTGCAATACTGTTTTCGCTCACTTTTGTTACTAGTTACCTTTCTGTTTTTATATTTTCAGATTACAAAAACCTATATCTACCATCCATAGAACACTTGTATCACCATCTCTTTGCCAAACTAGTGCACCTATTGTTACGACACATAGCATACAATTTCAAAAAAATTCCTACGCTCACGCAAGATCTATCTAGGAGATGCATAGCAACGAGAGGGGGAGAGTATGTCCACGTACCCTCGTAGACCGAAAGTGGAAGCGTTTGACACCACGGTTGATGTAGTCAAACTTCTTCTCGTTCTGACCGATCAAGCACCGAATGTACGTCACCTCCGAGTTCTGCATACGTTCAGCTCGATGGCGTCTCTCGAACTCTTGATCCAGCAAAGTGTCGAGGGAGAGTTTCGTCAGGATGACAGCATGGTGATGGTGATGGTGAAGTGATCCGCACAGGGCTTCGCCTAAGAACTACGTCAATATGACTGGAGACGTAAACTATGGAGGGGTGCGCCGCACACGGCTAGGAATCAATGTTGTGTGTTCTAGCAGTACCCCCCAACATATATATAGGTGGGAGAGGGAGAAGGGCTGCAAGGGCGCCCCAAGTAGGAGTAATCCTACTTGGGCGCCTCCTCCAAGTCGGCCTTCCCCCTTCCATATCCATCGGAGGGGGAAGGAAAGAGAGGGGGAGGGGAAGGAAAGGGGAGGCCGAATCCTCCCCTTTCCTTCTCCTTTCCTTTCGGCCTATAGGGGCGCACCAGCCCTTTTTGGGGCTGGTCTGTCCCTCTCTTGGCCCATTAGGCCCATATAGCTTGCCGGGGGTTGCCCGGAACCCCTTCCGGCGACTCGATACGTACCATGTACCCCCGGAACACTTCTGGTGCCCAAATATTATCGTCCTATATATGAATGTTTACATCTCGACTATTTCGAGACTCATCATCATGTCCATGATCTCATCCGGGACTCCGAACAACATTCGGTCACCAAATCACATAACTCATATAATACAAAATTGTCATCGAACGTTAAGCATGTGGACCCTATGGGTTCGAGAACTATGTAAACATGACCGAGACACCTCTCCGGTCAATAACCAACAGCGAAACCTGGATGCACATATTGGTTCCCACATATTCTACGAAGATCTTTATCGGTCGAACCATAATGACAACATACGTTATTCCCTTTGTCATCGGTATGTTACTTGCCTGACATTCGATCGTAGGTATCATCATACCTATTTCAATCTCATTACTGGAAAGTCTCTTTACTCATTCCGTAGTACATCATCCCGTAACTAACTCATTAGTCACATTGCTTGCAAGGCTTATCATGATGTGTATTACCAAGAGGGCAGATACCTCTCCGATACTCGGAGTGAAAAATCCTAATCTCGATCTATGCCAACCCAACAAACACCTTCGGAGATACCTGAAGAGCATCTTTACAATCACCCAGCTACGTTGTGACGTTTGATATCACACAAGGTATTCCTCCGGTGTACGGGAGTTGCAAAATCTCATAGTCAAAGGAATATGTATATGACATGAAGAAAACAATAGCAATAAAACTGAACGATCAATATGCTAAGCTAACGGATGGGTCATGTCCATCACATCATTCTCCTAATGATGTGATCCCTTTATCAAATGACAAATCATGTCCATGGTTAGGAAACCTTAACCATCTTTGATCAACGAGCTAGTCAAGTAGAGCTCACTAGGGACTCGGTGTTTTGTCTCTGTATTCACACATGCATTAAGGCTTCCAGTCAATAAAATTCGTGCATCAATAATAAAAATTTATCATGATATAAGGAAATATAAAATAACAACTTTATTATTGCCTCTAGGGCATATTTCCTCCAGTCTCCCACTTGTAATAGAGTCAATAATCTAGTTCACATCGCCATGTGATTTAACACCAACAGTTCACATCTTCATGTGATTATAGTTCACATCACCATGTGACCAACATCCAAAGGGTTTAGTAGAGTCAACAATCTAGTTCACATCACTATGTGATTAACACGCAAAGAGTACTAAGGTGTGATCAGGTTTTGCTTGTGAGAGAAGTCTAGTCAACGGGTCTGCCACATTCAGATTCGTATGTATTTTGCAAATTTCAATGTCTACAATGCTTTGCATAGAGCTACTCTAGCTAATTGCTCACACTTTCAATATTTATCCAGATTAAGACTCAGAGTCATCTGGATCGGTGTAAAATCTTGCGTGGACATAACTCTTTACAACGAACTCTTTATCACCTCCATAACCGAGAAATATTTCCTTAGTCCTCTTAGGTAACTAAGGATAACTTTGACCGCTGTCCAGTGATCCATTCCTGGATCACTATCGTACCCCCTTTCCAAACTCATGGCAAGCTACACAATAGGTTTGGTACACAACATAGCATACTTTATAGAACCTATGGCTGAGGCATGGGGAATGACATTCATTCTCTTTCTATTTTCTGTCGTGGTCGGGTTTTGAGTCTTACTCACCTTGCAACATAAGAAAGAACTCCTTCCTTGACTATTCCATTTTGAACTACTTCAAAATCTTGTCAAGGTATGTACTCATTGAAAAAACTTATCAGGCATCTTGATCTATCTATATAGATCTTGATGCCCAATATGTAAGCAGCTTCACCGAGGTCTTTCATTGAAAAATTCTTATTCAAGTATCCTTTTATGCTATCCAAAAAATTTATATCATTTCCAATCAATAATATGTCATCCAGACATAATATCAGAAATGCTACAGAGCTCCCACTCACTTTATTGTAAATACATGCTTTACCGTAAGTCCGTATAAAACCATATGCTTTGATCGCCTCATCAAAGCACATATTCCAACTCCGAGATGCTTGCACCAGTCCATAGATGGATCGCTAGAGCTTGCACACTTTGTTAGCACCTTTAGGATTGACAAAACCTTTTGGTTGCATCATATACAACTCTTCTTTAAGAAATCTATTAAGGAATGCAGTTTTGATATCCATTTGCCAGATTTCATGAAATGCGGCAATTGCTAACATGATTTGGACAGACTTAAGCATCGCTACGAGTGACAACATCTCATCGTAGTCAACACCTTGAACTTGTCGAAAACCTTTTGTGACAAGTTGAGCTTTGTAGATAGTAACACTACCATCAGCGCTCATCTTCCTCTTGAAGATCCATTTAGTCTCAATGGCTTGCCGATCATCGGGCAAGTCCACCAAAGTGTACACTTTGCTCTCGCACATGGATCCTATCTCAGATTTCATGGCCTTAAGCCATCTATCAGAATCTGGGCTCATCATTGCTTCTTCATAATTTGCAGGTTCGTCATGGTCTAGTAACATGACTTCCAGAATAGGGTTACCATACCACTCAGGTGCGGAAGGTGCTCTGTTTGACCTATGAGGTCATGTAGTAACTTGATCTGAAGTTTGATGATCATCATCATTAGCTTCCTCTCTAGTTGGTGTAGGAATCATGGGAACGAATTTCTCCGATGAGCTACTTTCCAATATGAGACAAGGTACAATTACCTCATCAAGTGTACTTTCCTCCCACTCACTTCTTTCGAGAGAAACTCCTTCTCGAGAAAGGATCCATTCTTAGCAACAAAGATCTTACCTTCGGATCTATGGTACAAGGTGTACCCAACAATTTCTTTTGGGTATCCTATGAAGACACACTTCTCCGATTTGGGTTTGAGCTTATCAGGCAGAAGCTTTTTCACGTAAGCATCGCAACCCCAAACTTTAAGAAACGACAACTTAGGTTTGTTGCAAAACCACAGTTCATACTGTGTTGTCTCAACGGATTTAGATGATGCCCTATTTAATGTGAATGCAGTTGTCCCTAATGCATAACCCCAAAACAATAGTGGTAAATCAGTAAGAGACATCATAGATCACACCATATCTAATAAAGTACGGTTACGATGTTCGGACAGACCATTACGCTGTGGTGTGCCAAGTAGCGTGAGTTGTGAAACTATTCCACATTGTTTTAAATGAAGGCCAAACTAGTAACTCAAATATTCTCCTCCGCGATCAGATCATAGAAACTTTATTTTCTTGTTACGATGATTCTCCACTTCACTCTGAAATTCTTTGAACTTTTCAAATGTTTCAGACTTGTGTTTCATTAAGTAAATATACCCATATCTGCTCAAATCATCTATGAAGGTTAGAAAAAGACGATTCCCGCCGTGAGCCTCAACACTCATCAGACCGCATACATCGGTATGTATTATTTCCAATAAGTCATTTTCTCGCTCCATTCTTCCAAAGAACGAAGTTTTAGTCATCTTGCCCATGAGGCATGGTTCGCATGTATCAATGATTCATAATCAAGTGATTCCAAAAGCCCATCTGCATGGAGTTTTTTCATGCACTTTACACCAATATGACCTAAATTGCAATGCCACAAGTATGTTGCACTATCATTATCAACTTTGCATCTTTTGGCTTCAATATTATGAATATGTCTATCACTACGATTGTCATTCAATAAACCATTAACATTGGGTGTATGACCATATAAGGTTTTATTCATGTAAATAAAAGAACAATTATTCTCTGACTTAAATGAATAACCGTATTGCAATAAACATGATCCAATCATATTCATGCTCAACGCAAACACCAAATAACATTTATTTAGGTTCAACACTAATCCGAAAGGTAGAGGGAGTCTACGTTGGTGCTCATATCAACCTTGGAATCACTTCCAACACACATCGTCGCCTCGTCCTTAACTAGTCTCTGTTCATTCTGCAACTCCCGTTTCAAGTTAATAATCTTAGCAATTGAACCGGTATCGAATACATAGGGGTTGCTACAAACACTAGTAAAGTACACATTGATAACATGTATATCGAATATACCTTTGTTCACTTTGCCATCCTTCTTATCCGCCAAGTATCTGGGGCAGTTCCGCTTCTAGTGATCATTCCCTTTGCAGTAGAAGCACTCAGTTTCGGGCTTGGGTCCAGCTTTGGGTTTCTTCCCGAGAGTGGAAACTTGCTTGCCATTCCTCTTGAATATCCCTCTCTTCCACTTTTGCCCTTTTTCTTGAAACTAGTGGTCTTGTTAACCATCAACATTTGATGCCCTTTTTGATTTCTACCTTCGCCGATTTCAGCATCGCGAAAAGCTCGGGAATCATTTTCGTCATCCCTTCCATATTATAGTTCATCACTAAGTTATAGTAACTTGGTGATAGTGACTAGAGAACACTGTCAATCACTATCTTATCTGGAAGATTAACTCCCACTTGATTCAAGTGATTGTAGCACCCAGACATTCAGAGCACATGCTGACTAGCTGAGCTATTCCCATCCATCTTGTAGGCAAAGTACTTTTAAGAGGTCTCATACCTCTTAACACGATCATGAGTGAGAGAGTCCTGGATTAGGGGGTCTCCGGACAGCCGGACTATATCCTTTGGCCGGACTGTTAGACTATGAAGATACAAGATTGAAGACTTCGTCTCGTGTTCGGATGGGACCCTACTTGGCGTGGAAGGCAAGCTAGGCAATACGGATGTGTATATCTCCTCCTTTGTAACAGACCTTGTGTAACCCTAGCCCTTTCCGGTGTCTATATAAACCAGAGGGTTTTAGTCCGTAGGACGACATACAATCATACCATAGGCTAGCTTGTAGGGTTTAGCCTCTCCGATCTCGTGGTAGATCAACTCTTGTAATACTCATATCATCAAGAATAAATTAAGCAGGACGTGGGGTTTTACCTCCATCAAGAGGGCCCGAACCTGGGTAAAACATCGTGTCCCCTGCCTCCTGTTACCATCCGCCTTAGACACACAGTTCGGGACCCCCTACCCGAGATCCGCCGGTTTTGACACCGACATTGGTGCTTTCATTGAGAGTTCCTCTGTGTCGTCGCCGTTAGGCTTGATGACTCCTACGATCATCGATAGCGATGCAGTCCAGGGTGAGACTTTTCTCCCCGGACAGATCTTTGTGTTCGGCGGCTTCGCACTGCGGGCCAACTCGCTTGGCCATCTGGAGCAGATCGAAAGTTATGCCCCTGGCCACCAGGTCAGGTTTGGAAGCCTAAACTACACGGCCGATATCCGCGGAAACTTGATCTTCGACGGATTCGAGCCCCTGCCTTGTGCGCCGCGCGGTCACAATGAGTACGATTTAGCTCTACCATCGGACCGTATTCAGGAGATCGCACCGGCAGCCGCTCCGACCCTCAATTCGGAGCCAGTCTCGCCATCCGTGGACGGGTGGATAGACCCCGTCACGGAGGCCGCACCCTCAGCGGCGATTGAGCTGAATATCGACCTTACACTTCACGAGAGCCATGTTGCCAAACTGCCAGATCCTTCTCCGGCCTAGGACTCCGAACAGCCTGCGCCCGTACCTATCGAATCCGATTGGGCGTCGATCATGGAGTTTACCTCCATGGATATTTTCCAGCACTCGCCCTTCGGCGACATACTGAACTCATTAAGGTCTCTCTCCTTGTCAGGAGGATCCTCGCCGAACTACGTCCGGCAGGATTGGGATGCGGATGACCAAGAAATTTGCCGCCCACCCACCACCCACTTAGTAGCCACTGTCGATGACTTAACCGACATGCTCGACTTCGACTCCGAAGACATCGACAGTATGGACGACGATGCAGGAATCGAAGAGGAACCACTGCCCACAGAGCACTAGACGCCCACTTCATCACATGACGTATACATGGTGGACACACCCAAAGAAAATAACGACGAGGAATGGAAGGACGCAGCGAAGGGTGGTTCCCTTGAGCAGCAGTTAAAGCGGCGGCGTAAACGCCGACCCAAATCCCGCCCCGGAAAAAATAACGATCACATAGACCCAGCGTTAGAGCAGGGTGAACCATTGCCCGACCACGGTAACATGGAAAATCAAGCCAAACAACCCAACCCCGTTGAAGATAACAGTCCAGACGACATCACACCGGACAGGCGCCAGAAGCAACATAATGCCCACCTAAGGCTTGTTGCCACGGCGAGGAGTCTGAAAAAACAGAAGCAAAGTCTCAAGGCTGCACAAGACACACTCAAAATCAAATGGAGTGAAGTACTCAACACAGCAGCGAAGCACGACAGTAATCGCCACACCAAGAGCTACCCGAAGCGGAAGTTGCTACCTGAATTCGATGAGGAGGCCTTAGATCCCCCGCAACCAAAAATTAAAATGGCCATCCGGCCGGATAGACGACCTCACGACCAACATAAAGCGGCGAACAATGCCACACATAAGCCAATACGCGACCCACGCCAGGGCTTGCATCAAACGGAAGGCATAACCAGATCTATTTATGGACCACGCAAGCGCGCTCCAGCATACGATGCAACACAAAAAACATCCGAACACCATGGTACACCCAGATACAGGGGTGCCGCACACCCCCTATGTTTCACCGATGAGGTGCTGGACCATGAATTTCCAGAGGGATTCAAACCCGTAAACATAGAGGCATACGACGGAACAACAGACCCTGGGGTCTGGATTGAGGACTATATCCTCCATATCCATATGGCTCGAGGAGATGATCTCCACGCCATCAAGTATTTACCCCTCAAGCTCAAAGGGCCAGCTCGGCACTGGCTTAAGAGCCTCCCCGAAAGCTCCATTGGAAGCTGGGAAGAGCTCGAAGACGCCTTTCTGGAAAATTTTCAAGGGACATATGTCCGACCACCAGATGCAGACGATTTAAGTCATATAACTCAACAGCCTGGAGAGTCAGCCCAAAAGCTTTGGAACAGGTTTCTTACTAAAAAGAACCAAATAGTCGACTGTCCGGACGCCGAAGCCTTGGCAGCCTTTAAGCACAGCGTTCGAGACGAATGGCTTGCCAGGCACCTCGGCCAAGAAAAGCCGAGAACAATGACAGCATTAACAAGCATCATGACCCGCTTTTGCGCGGGCGAGGACAGCTAGCTAGCCCGATGCAGCACCAGCGACCCAAGTACATCCGAAGTTAGAGATGGAAACTGGAAATCACGACGCAGCAAAAATAATAAGCGCCGAAATAAATAAGACTGCCCGAAGAGCACGGCGGTAAATGCCGGGTTCAGAAGCTCTTGGCCAGGTCAGCAAAAGCCGCCTCTAAAGGCGCCAGAGATGAATTGTCCAGCTTAAACAAAATTCTGGACCAAATATGTCAGATCCATAGCACCCCCGATAAGCCTGCAAATCATACCCACAGAGAATGTTGGGTCTTCAAGCAGTCCGGCAAGTTCAACGCCGAACATAAGGGGCAGGATACACCAAGCGAAGATGAGGATGAAGCTCGCAAGCAAAACACTGGGGAACAGAAGAAATTTCCACCAGAAGTCAAAACAGTAAACGTGTTACACGTGATAAAGGGGAGATGCAAAGCGGCACTCCCAGACAAACATGCCCAAGGGCCTATCACCGTGGAGTTCATCCACTGGCCGTCTCAACTGATCACCTTCGACCATCAGGATTACTCAGCAAGTATCCAGAACGCGGGGTGGGCTGCCTTGGTATTAGATCCAATAATTGACGGATACCACTTCACACGAGTCCTAATGGACGGCGGCAGCAGCTTAAACCTGATATATCAGGACACAATCCGCAAAATGGGGATAGACCCAACGAAAATTTACCACAACAATACTACCTTTAGAGGAGTAACACCAGGCCCAGGGCTCATTGCACGGGCTCCCTGCTACTGGAGGTTATATTCGGCTTCCCCGATAACTTCCATAGAGAAAATTTAACCTTCCACATTGCTCCGTTCCAAAGTGGCTATCAAGAACTACTTGGAAGCGAAACTTCGCTCGCTATAAGGCAATACCGCATTACACTTCCCTCACACTTAAGATGCCCGGTCCACATGGCATCATTACAGTAAATGGAAATATTGAGTGATCCCTGCGGGCCAAAGAGAGTGCGGCTGCCTTGGCAGCCACACACTAAAACGGCCTCACCAATTAAAGCATTTGATAGGTCGTCAAGACCACGGACACGGTTAGACGAGTCCGGCGCAGCTATATGAAATTCACACTGGTTTGATGGCCACACCCCTATTACAAATACAAGGGGCTCAATGTGCGCGGACAAGTGGCAATTTCTACTCATCTTGAACTATAAATGGTTTCTTTAAACCCACCTTTTTGCACGACAACTTTTCACCTCAGTTCCTCTCTTTTACAGATGACAATCATACTACACCCGTCCAGGATATGGCACAACGGAGACACAGGCACAGACGTGCAGCAGGGACCCGTTCCAAGGATTCTTTTTAGATTAAGACCCTGCGTCAACCTTTTTTACTGTCTCTTGTTGATACACTTCCCTTGGATTCTCAGTACAATTGAGAAGGATGCTGACGTCTTGGCATGTGGCCACGTCAGTACAATGCACGTACCTGGACAATGGGGGTTTCTTACAAAGGGCAATGTTTAGGCCCGGTGTACACCATAAAGATCAAATTCCTTAGGGAGTGTTCGGCGTCGCGAGTTTGGCCATATATGCATCAGCTCCGAATCATGTCTTGGGTCAAATGTTGGGTTTGCCCGGCTCCTGTGTTTTGCTGCCTTACGTTCCACTCTATTGGCTAAGGCGGCACCAAGAGAACTACTGCGATTGTTACCTAGTTCATCCGGACGAGCACCTCAGTAGAGAAAGCCGAAAACTGACTGTCATGATATAGCGCGAGACTGGTCAACCAGTCGATGACCTATCAGAATCCTAGAATTCCTCCGCCTTAACGAAGGGCCGTTTCCCGGCCGGGCATGTACGCACCCGAACTCGGGTGAGTGCGGAGCCACCAGGGGCTATATAGTAGCCCCACTGTCAAACTCCTATAGCTAAGTGAAAGTGTTAAAGCATTATAGTCCAGTTGCCTAGCTCGCTGCGCTATCATCTCCTTATTACGACCAAGATGTTGGATTAAGTGTGAATATGCGCCTTCTGCGAACACCCCCCGCATTATATGTATGGGGGCTGAAGCCGATGACTGCGATCTTCCAGGTTATATACATGTATACATAAAATGGCCGAACAGGAGGCATCACAATACTTTCGGGCAAAAGTATAAATATAGCCTTGATAACATTAATAAAACATTGTTTTTACAATGGGAATACATGTCACTCAAACATAATATTCTTCGAGCACTGGGCCTCTATCAAACAAGCACCCTCAAGAACTTCTTCAAAACAGTGCTTGGCAGCCACTCGGCCTATGGCCGAACCCTGCGCCGCGACAGTGTTAGCATCCATCTCCACCCAGTATGCTTTAACACGGGCAAGGGCCATCCGCGAGCCTTCTATGCACGCCGACCTCTTCATCGCATTGATGCGCGGAACTGCACCAAGGAAATGCTGCACCAGGCTAAAATAACTGTTCGGCTTTGGCCTTTCCGGCCACAGTTGATCCACGACAGACCTCATGGCGAGTCCGGACAACCTATTGAGTTCGGCCCATTCGGCTAGCTGATCGGTCAATGGAAGCGGACGCTCTGTAATGTTAAACTGCGACCAGAACAGCTTGTCCACTTCCCGATCCGTTTGATTTCGGAAGTATTCGGCCGCATCGACAGCGCTCGCCGCCAAGTCTAGATATGCGTCTGTCGAACTCCACAGCTAACCCAGAGAGGCATACCGCGGATCTCTGAACTTCCTCCGCAGCAAAAAGGGCTTCCCAGCCACAATGTCACAGGCTTCACGCAGCTCCTCCTTCTTCGCTCTCATGGCAGAACGGGTGTCTTTGGCCGCCATCGTGGCCTTTTCAAGGTCCGTCGCCTTCGCTCGGTTTTTCTTACTCAAGGAACTGGCAACAGTCGGCAGTGTCTTTTAACTTTACAACCATCTTGGCCATTTTCTCTTTGCTCTCGCAATGCGCGGCCTTATCGGCTCTTAACTCTTCGGCCGCCTTCAAAGCAGCCGCATTACTACTCCTTGCTTGTTCTTTGGCTCGAACAAGTTCCGCCCGAAGGGTCTCCACGGTGGCAGCTCCATCTGCAGTCAAAAAATATTAAAGATACTGGCATCACGCTGCTCTTACTACATGACATTCACCAGAAAATATCACTTACCCTGTGCCTCGTCAAGCCGCTTGTTAACAAGCTCGATGTCAGCATCCGCCACATCCAGTTGCCGCTTTAGTTTGGCAAACTCATGAGTCCAGCTAGCCACCGGAGCTTCCACTACCTGCACGTAAAGGCGGTATGGTTACCTTGGACTACGATCCTCTGATTTCTGCCATTCTCGGTGACAACCAGAGTCTTAGGGGCTACTATCTACACAGGGCACACCTAAAAATGTGATGTACTATCACAAAGGTATATCATTTCACGTACCTCCAAGCCCGTTAGTAGACTCATAAAGGCGTCATGCAACCCGCTTTCGGCGAATGAAATCCTTTCCATCACCGTACCCATCAACGCACGGTGTTCTTCCGAGATGGTCGCTGCTTTAGCAGATCCCTCAGCACGTCTGACCGCATACTAGACGGTGCCGGACTCTTTTGTCTGCCCTCTTTAAGAGCCGGATGCTGGGGACTTCGGGTGACTATGAGATTATCTTCTGGCCTCACCGGATTTGGAGAGGCCCTCCGTGAAGGCACTTCATGGTCACCCGCTTCTTGAGCGGGGGAGTCCGGGGGAGGTGTTTCGTTCTCCATCATCTCCGGAAGAAGGTCCCCTGAAGATGAGCTCTGTTGAGAAGATCTAAGATCCGAACTGCAAGATAAATGCTTTGGTTATTTTCCTTGGAAGTAAGGTAGAATATCTGTGCTATTAAGTAAATTTTGATCACTTACGACTCGTTAGAGGGCTGATCCCCGCACGAACTTTGTGCAGCAAAAGCACCCTCCGAGACGGGATCCTCTGGTGAAGTTTTCTTCTCCCGTTTGGAAACCTTGGTTTCCGGATCACCAGAGGTAGTCCTCTTCCTCCCCCGGGGCGAAGGAATATCAGACTCCTCCTCTTGGCTATCCTCCCTCACGGAGGCACTCGTTCCCTCAGTTGTAACAAATAGCGATGAAGGCCCGCTTTGGCCCTCTTTATTCCCCCCTTCATCCTCCTTTGTGGGCACCAAGCAAGGTGCTGGCTCGAGCATCTTTTCCAGCACCGGATTGTCCAAGCCTTCGGGAAGGGGAGCCGAACACCGGATCATCTTCGCCTTTGCTATCCAGTCCTGGTCAAAGAGCGATCCTTCAGAATGATGTCATGATAAAAGAAAGACAGTGTGTTCGGCTAGAGGGTTACTTACTTGGGTCGCGGTACGGTTCCTGCTTAGGCCCACGTCTTCGGAGGTGTCCAGACACTCTATCTGGGGTCCGAAGAACGACTTGTACATCTCCTCATGCGTCAGGACGAGGAAATTCTGAATAGCGCGCGGCCCTTCTGGGTTGAATTCTCATAAAAGGAGGGGCCGGTGTTTGCAAGGCTGGACTTGACGAACCAGCATGACTTGCACCACCATAACCAAACTAAAATCTCCCTCGAAGAGATCCCGGATGTGGCTCTGCAGTATGGGAACATCCTTGGCTGGACCCCAGCTCAGCCCCCTGCTGATCCATGACATCAGTTCTGGTGGAGGGCCCGAGCGAAAGGTGGGGGGAGCTACCCACTTGGCACTTCTAGGAGCGGTGATGTAGAACCACTCCCTTTGCCATAATCCGGACACCTCTGAAAGGAACCTTTTGGCCACGGAGCTCCAGCAATCTTGCTTATTAATGCACCTCCGCACGCTGCATACTGCCCTCGACCGTCTTCGGTTTCACATCAAAGGTCTTGAGCCACAGGCCGAAGTGAGGGGTAATGCGGAGGAAGGCCTCACATACGACAATAAATGCCGAGATGTGGAGAAAGGAATCCGGGGCTAGATCGTGGAAATCAAGCCCGTAATAGAACATCAAACCCCTTACGAAGGGATCCAGAGTGAGGCCTAGTCCTCGGAGGAAGTGGGAGATGAACATGACGTCTTTGTTGGGTTCGCGAGTAGGGACGACCTGCCCTCAGGCGGGCAGCCGATGCGAGACTTCGGCGGTCAAGTATCTTGCCTCCCTCAACTTCTTGATATCCTCCTCGTTGACGGAGGAGGGCATCCACCGGCCCTAGAGGCTGGATCCGGACATGATTGAAGGTCCGAAGCACCTGACCTGGGCTTTGGGTGTTAGAACTCAAGGCAGGGGAAGGATTCAATTGAGCACGGGAGGAAAAAAGTAAAAACCTTGACCCTTTATAAAGAGGGTGAATATCAGGCGTCCTCCTCGTGGCCGTTTGGGACTTGCCTAAAATCTAGGAGTCCTAGGCGCGGTTGGGTTACCCACGCCCGTATTGATGAGAATCCCGTAATAAGGGGGACATGATCTCTTCTTTGACAAGGCGTGTCAAAAAACTGCGTCGCGTTATGTGCGGGGCTAGTTAAAGGAAACGGTTTGAATAATCACCGGGCAATGGCATAATGTCATGTTGCCAAAACAAGTCAGCAGATTAGATTTGTGGAAATATTATTCTCTCTACGGTGGTATGTGGAACTTATTTTGTAGGGTCGGACACTATCCTTGTATTCGAATTCTTCCTTGGTGTATACGGAGGAAGAACCCGCCTTGCAATGCCGAAGACAATACTGCGCACCGGACTCATCGTCATTGAAGCCTGGTTCAGGGGCTACTGAGGGAGTCCTGGATTAGGGGGTGTCCGGACAGCCGGACTATATCCTTTGGCCGGACTGTTAGACTATGAAGATACAAGATTGAAGACTTCGTCTCGTGTCCGGATGGGACCCTACTTGGCGTGGAAGGCAAGCTAGGCAATACAGATGTGTATATCTCCTCCTTTGTAACTGACCTTGTGTAACCCTAGCCCCCTCCGGTGTCTATATAAACCGGAGGGTTTTAGTCCGTAGGACAACATACAATCATACCATAGGCTAGCTTCTAGGGTTTAGCCTCTCCGAAATCGTGGTAGATCAACTCTTGTAATACTCATATCATCAAGAATAAATCAAGCAGGACGTAGGGTTTTACCTCCATCAAGAGGGCCCGAACCTGGGTAAAACATTGTGTCCCCTGCCTCCTATTACCATCCGCCTTAGACGCACAATTCGGGACCCCCTACCCGAGATCAGCCGGTTTTGACACCGACAATGAGTCTGAAATATCATTTTCAGCTCTTGTAACATCTCACATGCTCCATGGCGTTTAAATTTTTTTAAGTCCCGGTTCTAAGCCGTAAAGCATGGTGAACTAAACTATCAAGAAGTCATCATACCAAGCTTGTCAAACATTCATAACGTTTGCATCTGCTCCTGCAATAGGTCTATCACCTAGTGGTGCATCAAGGACAAAATTCTTCTGTGCAGCAACGAGGATAATCCTACATCACGGACCCAGTCCGCATCATTGCTACTATCATCTTTCAACTTAGTTTTCTCTAGGAACATATCAAAAATAAAACAGGGGAGCTATGCGCGAGCTATTGATCTACAACATAGACATGCAAATACTATCAAGACTTAGTTCATGATAAATTAAGTTCAATTAATCAAATTACTTCAGAACTCCCACTTAGATAGACATCCCTCAAGTCATCTAAATGATACGTGATCCAGATCAACTAAACCATGTCCGATCATCACGTGAGATGGAGTAGTCTTCAATGGTGAACATCTCTATGTTCATCATATCTACTATATGATTCAAGTTCGACCTTTCGGTCTCGAGTGTTTCGAGGCCATTTCTGTACATGCCAGGCTCGTCAAAGTTTAACCTGAGTATTCCGCATGTGCAAAAGTGTCTTGCACCCGTTGTATGTGAACATAGATTTTATCACACCCGATCATCACGTGATGTCTCGAAACAAAGAACTTTTGCAACGATGCATACTTGGGGAGAACACTTATACCTTGAAATTTTAGTAAGGGGTCATCTTATAATGCTACCGCCGTACTAAGAAAAATAAGATGCATGAAAGATAAACATTACATGCAATAAAAATATGTGACACGATATGGCCATCATCATCGAGTGCCTTTGATCTCCATCTCCAAAGCACCGTCATGATCTCCATCGTCACCGGCTTGACACCTTGATCTCAATCCTAGCATCGTGGTTGTCTCGCCAACTATTGCTTCTACAACTATGGCTAACGCATAATGATAAAGTAAAGCAATTACATGGCGTTTGCTTTTCATAGAATAAATAGACAACCATAAGGCTCCTGCCAGTTGCCGATAACTTTTACAAAACATGACCATCTCATACAATAACATATAACACATCATGTCTTGACCATATCACATCACAACATGCCCTGCAAAAACAAGTTAGATGTCCTCTATTTTGTTGTTGCAAGTTTTACGTGGCTGCAACGGGCTTCTAGAAAGAACCGTTCTTACTAAGCATCAAACCCACAATGGTGATTTATCAAGCTTGCTATTTTAACCTTCAACAAGGACTCACGCAGTCAAATTCGATTCAACTAAAGTTGAGGAAACAGATACCCGCCAACCACAATTATGCAAAAACTAGTTGAATGTATGTCAGTGGAACCAGTCTCACGAACGTGATCATGTAAGTTTGGTCCGGGCCGCTTCGTCCAACAATACCGCCGAATCAAAATAAGACATTGGTGGTAAGAAGTATGACGATCACCGCTCACAACTCTTTGTGTTCTACTCGTGCATATCATCTACACATAGACCTGGCTCGGATGCCACTGTTGGGAAACGTAGCATGAAATTTCAAAAAATTCCTATGCTCACACAAGATCTATCTAGGAGATGCATATCAACGAGAGGGGGAGAGTGTGTGCACGTACCCTCGTAGACCGAAAGCGAAAGCATTTGACAATGTGGTTGATGTAGTCGAACTTCTTCTCGTTCCGACCGATCGAGCACCGAACGTATGACACCTCCGAGTTCTACACACGTTCAGCTCGATGACGTCCCTCGAACTCTTGACCTAGAAAAGTGTTGAGGGAGAGTTTCATAAGCACGACGGCTTGGTGACGGTAATGGTGAAGTTATCCGCGCAGGGCTGCTCCTAAGCACTACGACAATATGACCGGAGGCGTAAACTGTGGAGGGGGCACCACACACAGCTAGGAATCAATGTTGTGTGTTCTAGCGGTGCCCCCCCATATATATAGGTGGGAGAGGGAGAGGGGCTACAAGGGGCACCCCAAGTAGGAGTAATCCTACTTGGGCGCCTCCTCCTAGTCGGCCTCCCCCCTTCCATATCCATTGGAGGTGGAAGGAAAGAGAGGGGAGAGGGGAAGGACAGTGGAAGGCCGAATCCGCCCCTTTCCTCCTCCCTTCCCTTCGGCCTATAGGGGGCGCACCATCCCCTTTTGGGGCTGGTCTGTCCCTCTCTTGGCCCATTAGGCCCATATAGCTTGCCGGGGGTTGCCCGAAACCTCTTCCGGTGACCCGATACATACTCGGTACCCCCGGAACACTTATGGTGTCCAAATAGTATCGTCCTATATCTGAATCTTTACCTCTCAACCATTTCGAGACTCCTCGTCATGTCCTTGATCTCATCCGGGACTCCGAACAACATTCGGTCACCAAATCACATAACTCATATGATACAAAATCGTCATCTAACGTTAAGCGTGCGGACCCTACGGGTTCATGAACTATGTAGACATGACCAAGACACCTCTCCGATAAACAACCAACAGCGGAACCTGGATGATCATATTGGTTCCCACATATTCTACTAAGATCTTTATCGGTCGTACCGTAATGACAACATACGTTATTCCCTTTCTCATCGGTATGTTACTTGCTTGAGATTCGATCGTCGGTATCTTCACACCTAGTTTAATCTCGTTATCGGCAAGTCTCATTAATTGTTCTGTAATACATCATCCTATAACTAACTCATTAGTCACATTGCTTGCAAGGCTTATCATGATGTGTATTACCGAGAGGGCCCAGAGATACCTCTCTGATACTCAGAGTGACAAATCCTAATCTCGATCTATGCCAACCCAACAAACACCTTCGGAGATACCTATAGAGCATATTTATAATCACCCAGTTACGTTGTGACGTTTGATAGAACACAAGGTATTCCTCCGGTGTCCGGGAGTTGCATAATCTCATAGTCAAAGGCATATGTATATGACATGAAAAAGCAATAGCAATAAAACAGAATGATCAATATGCTAAGCTAACGAATGGGTCATGTCCATCACATCATTCTCCTAATGATGTGGTCCCGTTATCAAATGACAACTCATTTCCATGGTTAGGAAACCTTAACAATCTTTGATCAACAAGCTAGTCAAGTAGAGGATCACTAGGGACTCAGTGTTTTGTCTATGTATTCACACATGTATTAAGGTTTCCGTGCAATACAATTCTAGCATGAATAATAAACATTTATCATGATATAAGGAAATATAAAATAACAACTTTATTATTGCCTCTAGGGAATATTTCCTTCACCTATACAATTTACCATTATATTGGGTGTGTTAGGGACACAAGAGACTCTTTGTTATTTGGTTGCAGGGTTGTTTCAGAGAGACCATCTTCATCCTACGCCTCCCACAGATTGACATCCACTTGAGCAAAATTTGCTACTGTCCTACAAAACTCTCCGCTTGGAGGCCCAACACGGGTCTACAAGAAGAAGGTTGCTTAGTAGACATCAGGGCAGTAGAAGCACTCCTAGCAACTTGCCAAAAGCTGCTACCAGACAGAGGAAGAAGAGGAATTCTGCCAGTGAAGATGAGGATTTTGTGATTGAGGAAGAAGTGACTTCCAAGAAGAAAGTGGTCAAGAAGGAATATGTTGGTGCTGCTGCCACCACCAAGTCAGGTCTGCAAAATAAACTTCCTGCCAAGAGAGCTCCCATGTCCAAAGTCAGAAAATCAACTGCTGCACATTACACTATGGAGTTCACACTTGAGCCCAGAGAGGAAGATGAAGCTCCTGGTGGGAAGCAGAAAAGGAAGGGAAGAGTCAAGAAGACCATTGGCAGAGTTATTGATAGACCGTCCATGATGAGGGATGAGGATGAACATGAGGATGAGGAGGAAGCTGTTGCACCACCTGCAAAGTCTCAAAAGCTGATGGCTGATGCCATCAATACTGGTGCTGCTCTCTCCAAGCCCAAGACAAAACCTCCACCTGCTGCACCCAAGCCTTCTGCTCCAAAGAGATCCACTAGGAATATATCAGCTGTAGAGAAGAACAAGGCCCTAGTGCCCGAGGTCCAAGAGGATGATGAGCCACTAGTGCTCAGGAAACTGAAGCTAAAGATTGCAGACCACAATAATGATCAACCAGTGGCCGAGAACATGAAGTTGAGGAAAGATCATGGACTGAGACTATGGAGGCAAACAAATCCGTATGCAACAAGGAGGAGGACTACTGTTTACTATCGTTTCCATACCAGGGAACAGCAGGACTTCTATGAGACTATGTTGCTCGACAAGAAGACCATAGTGTGTGATATGAAATGGGTTGATTAGGAATATATTGATTTAAACAAAGACTATTTCACCCATGTTCATGAGAGCTTCAGGATGAATGAAGTTGATGATTTTGTTGGATAGAAGCTCACCAAGTGGAATGATGAGATGATTATGCAATTCTACCCCACTGCACACTTTTACCCAGATGGGAAGATTGTCTGGATGACTGAGGGCACCAGGTACCAGTCATGAATCTCTGAATGGGCTGAGCTCATCAATGCTCCAAAGGTAAAAGAAGATGATCTTGATGTTTATGGCAAACCCAGGAAGGATCACAACTCCATGGCTAACATGTATAAGTCTATTCCTGATGCAGCCCTAGAGATCACAAGCTTGGATCAATCTACTGTCTGCTTGCTGGATTGACCACCATGAACACCATCTTGAGGCATACTTTGTTGCCCAAGTTTGGAGATCACAAAATGGTACATGGCCATTCCATCAACTTGCTACACATGTTTGATGTTCCCCAAAAGTTCAAGGTCATGAGCTAAATAGTTGAGACAGTCAAGAGGATATCAGCTGACCAAAAGAGGTCATGTGGATATGCTCCACACATCCAGATGTTGATCAACTACAAGGTTGGAACTAGAACATATCTACTTGACAAAGAGCATCTACCTCTTAGGCCTTATTTTGAGGACAATGAAGTTGTCATGGATGCATCACATCCCACTTCGACAGAGGCCCAGGAGAAGATTGAGAAGGCAAAGGTTGCGAAAGTAGGAAAGGAAGCAAGTGCTCCAGATGCTTCAATAGTGAATCTCGAGACTAAGCAAGATCAACTCACATATCTTCTAGAGGCTACCATGAGGATTGAGAAGATCTTGGCCACCTTGACTCAGAATCAGGAGAGCCTAGAGAGGATCGTGGAAGATAAAATGTACAACCTTGATGTGAAGGTCACAGAGATTCAGACAATAGTTGAGAAGCTGAGAGATGATGTTGAGGACAATGATGCTAGAACTACAACAGACAGATTTCAGACAGTGCCAAGGGCATGGAGGTATACTACTAAGCCAGTTGCAGATGTGAGACCTCCTCATTCTGCTCACGCCACCACAACCATAGTTTCTCCAGCAGTATCTACTCCACCAGCTCCACAGACTTCAGCAGAAGCATTTGCAGATGGACTCCTCTCCACGCCGTCTACAACCCAGAAGACCCCTTCAGGAGCTCCTGGAGATCATGCCTAGAGTGTCGTATAGCACTATATGTTTTCAAATTTTTTTGTAACTTGTTGCCAAAGGGGGAGAAAGTTTATATATCATAGGCTTCGAGAGAGAGAGAGAGTGTGTGTGTGTGTCTTTTGCTTTTGTTGATTTCATTTGCCTTGCTACTTTGGTTTGGTTGGTTGTCACTACTTATGCGACTTGTGTGTTATCCTCATGAGATACCTTGTATGATCATGTGTTTGATCATACTACACTTCATGTGTGCTTGCATGATTATACCTACGAATGTTCGTGTATGATCAATCACTTGTATTCTTGGCGATGGGCGCATGTTGTTTAATTATTATCATTTTGTGAAGATGTATGTGACATGGAAGAGTGACCCATGATCCTAATCAATTGTGCATTTGTATTCAAACACAAATTTTAAATAATGCACAAATTTAG
Organism: Triticum urartu; assembly: GCF_003073215.2. NCBI lineage: Eukaryota > Viridiplantae > Streptophyta > Magnoliopsida > Poales > Poaceae > Triticum > Triticum urartu. The sequence goes on from NC_053023.1 coordinate 316,948,973, forward strand.
GGGGGCTCTTGCTTATCACATACTTCTCAAAGCGACGATGTATTTCATTCATATTATCATTTATCGAATCTTTGATCTATATGTTGTCATGAATTACCAAAAAAGGGGATATTGAAAGTGCAACTAATCCCCGAGTGGTTTTGGTAATTCATAACAACATATAGCTCATTGAAGTAATATCTATTCAAGTCTAATATTTTAGAAAGTTCAATGAATGGCATGGCATGGACTAGAGATGTGGACCACTCTAAATGCTAAGGACACATATTGGCAAAAGCTTAAGACACTTCATTTCATTTTTAGTGATCCAAGATCACATTGAGTCCATAGGAAAGCCAATACTATTAAAAGGGGATGAGGTGTTGCTTAATGGCTTGCTTGCTCAAATTCTTAGTGATATTGCTCCAAATCCCTCAACTACTTCCTCATTCCAAATATGTCAAAACCCTAAACTCCAACCAGCCTACCGATGAGTTCATATGACATAGCCACCACCAGAAACCCTAACAGTTCGGTCACACCGATACGGATCTTGGTCTTACCGAGACGGCTTGTCAATTCTCTGTTGCCTATTGCAATTATTTCGGTCTCACCGAAATAGCAATCGATCTCACCGATATGACTTGACCAATTCTCTATTGCCCTATTGCTTCACTTCGGTCTCATCGAGTTGATGCAATTGGAGCCACCGAGATGAGGTTTTCCCTATGCCCTAGCATATCGGTACCACCGAGTTGTTCAGTCGGTCCCAGCAAGATTCCTAGCATTCACATTTTGAACTAATTCGGTCTCACCGAGTTCAACTATTTGGTCTGACCGAGTTAGGTCAAATGTGTGTAATGGTTGGATTTTGTGTGGCGGCTATATATACCCCTCCACCCCCTTCTCCATATGCGAGAGAGCCATCAGAACGTGCCAACACTTCCAGCATACATTTTCTGAGAGAGAATCATCGACTTACATGTTGAGATCAAGATATACCAATCCTACCACAAGAATCTTTATTTCTAGCCTTCCCCAAGTTGCTTTCCACTCAAATCATCTTTCCACCATATCCAAATATGTGACAGAGAGTTGAGTGTTGGGGAGACTATCATTTGAAGCATAAGAGCAAGGATTTCATCATCAACACAACATCTATTACCTTTTGGAGAGTGGTGTGTCCTAGATTGGTTAGGTGTCGCTTGGGAGCCTCCTACAAGTTGTGGAGTTGAACCAAGAAGTTTGTAAGGGCAAGGAGATCGCCTACTTCATGAAGATCTACCCGAGTGAGGCAAGTCCTTTGTGGGCGATGGCCATGGTGGGATAGACAAGGTGGCTTCTTCATGGATCCTTCATGGCTGGAGCCCTCCGTGGACTCGCGCAACTGATACCCTTCGTGGGTTGAAGTCTCCAATGTGGATGTAAGATAGCACCACCTATCGGAACCACGCCAAAAATCTCCCTGTCTTCATTGCGTTTGCACTCTCCAAACCCTTCCCTTTACCTTCATATGCACTGTTCTACTTTCCACTCCTACACTCTTAGAATTGCATGTGTAGGTTGATTGCTTGACTTGTGCTAATTGCCAAAATTTGCGCACTACTAAGATTAGGAAAAGGTTAGATTTTTATTTGGTCAAGTAGTCTAATCACCCCCTCTAGACCTACTTTTGATCCAACAAATGTTTTTTGGAGTCATGGATGAGATCACGGACATGACGAGGAGCTCCAGAATGGTCTAGAGGTAAAGATTGACATATAGGATGATGCTATTCGGTCATCGGAAAGGTTTCAGAAAGTACTGGGTATTTATCAAAGTGCTGGAAGTGGTTCTGGTAGGCCGCCCATAAGTGGTGGGCCTTATGGGCCAAAGGGGGGAAGCACACCAGCCCACAACGGGGCTGGCGCGCCCCTCCACCCCCTGCCCACGCACCAAGGAGGAAGGGAAGGAAGAGGGAGGCGCCCCTAAGACAGGCAGCCTCCCTTTCATTGCCCCCATGTCCATATATGGAAGGGGGGCTAGGCAGGCCTCTAGGGCAGCCGCCGACGACTTGGGGGCGCCCTAGGGCTGCCTCCTCTCCCCCATCCACACACACACACACACACACACACACACACACACACATATATATATATGAGAGGAGGGAGAGGGGCAAGATACACCATGATCCCCAAGCCGTGTGCGGCGCCCCTCTCCCTCTAGTTCATCCTTGGTCATAATTTTCATAGTGCTCGGCGAAGCCGTGCGGAGATAGTTGCACCACCACCATCACCACGTTGTCATGCTACCGGAACTCGTCTACTACTTCGCCTCTCTTGCTGGATCGAGAAGGTGAGGACGTCATCGAGCTGAACGTGTGCTGAACGGGGAGGTGCCGTGCGTTCGGTACTTGATCCATTGGATCATGAAGGTGTACAACTACATCAACCGCGTTGATAAGCGCTTCTGCTAAATGGTCTACGAGGGTACATAGACATACTCTCCCCTCTTGTAGCTATGCATCTCCATGGATAGATCTTGCGTGTTTGCATATTTTTTTTGTTTTCCATGCAATGTTCCCTAAAAGTGGCATCATGAGACAGATCTATGCGTAGATGATATGCATGAGTAGAACACAAAATAGTTGTGGGCGGTGATGTTCATACTTCTTACCACCAACGTCTTATGTTGATTCGGCAGTATTGTGGGATGAAGCGGTCTAGACCAACCTTACATGTCCACGCACATGAGACCGGTTCTTCCGACTAACATGCAACTTGTTTTTCATAAAGGTGGCTGGCGAGTGTCTCTTTCTCCTACTTTAGTTGAATCGAATTTGACTACGGTCGGTCCTTGAAGAAGGTTAAAACATCAAACTTGATGATCACTGTTGTAGTTTTGCGTAGGTAGGAACTGTTCTTGCTAGAAGTCCGTATCAGCCACATAAAACTTGCAACAACAAAGTAGAGGACGTCTAACTTCTTTTTGTAGGGCATGATGTGATGTGATATGGTCAAGATATGATGTGATATATGTTGATGTATGAGATCATCATGTTTTGTAATAAGTTCATGACTTGCATGTCGATGAGTTCGGCAACCAGCAGGTGCCTTAGGATTGTATTTAATTATTGTATGACCTGCATGTCAATCACTAAGCGTTGTGTAATTGATTTACTTTATTGCTATGAGTTAGCAATAGTTGTAGAAGCAACGGTTGGCGAGACGACCCCGATTCTATCATGGAGATCAAGGTGTCGAGCCGGTGATGATGGAGATCATGTAGATGCTTTGGAGATGGATATCAAAAGCACAAGATGATGGCCATATCATGTCACATATTTTGCGTGTGATGTTTATCCTTTATGCATCTTATTTTGCTTAGAACGACGGTAGCATTACAAGATGATCCCTTCAATAAATTTCAAGATAAACGTGTTCTCCCTGAGTATGTACCCTTTCCAAAGTTCGTCGTTTTGAAGCACCTCGTGATATTCGGGTGTGATAGACTCTATGTTCACACACAACGGGTGTAAGAATTTTTTGCACATGCAGAATACTTAGGTTAAACTTGACGAGCCTAGCATGAACAGACATGGTCTCGGAATACTGGAGACCAAAAGGTCGAACGTGAGTCATATAGTAGATATGATCAACATAGAGTTGTTCACCATGGATGACTACCCCATCTCGCGTGATGATCGGACACGGGTTAGTTGATTTGGATCATGTATCACTTAGATAACTTGAGGGATGATAATTAAAGTGGGAGTTCATTAGTAATTTGATTAACTGAACTTAATATATCATGAACTTAGTCTTAATAGTTTTTGCATATCTATGTTGTAGACCAATGGCCCGTGCTATCGTTCCCCTAAATTTTAACGCGTTCCTAGAGAAAGCTAAGTTGAAAGATGATGGTAGCAACTACACAGACTGGGTCCGTAACTTGAGGATTATCCTCATTGCTGCACAGAAAAATTATGTCCTTGATGCACCACTAGTTGATAGACCAGTTGATCACCCACAAGTATAGGGACCAATTGTAGCTCTTTTCGATAAGTAAGAGTGTCGATCCCAACGAGGAGCAGAAGGACATGACAAGTGGTTTTCAGCAGGGTAATGTCTACAAGTGCTGAAATTGTAAGTAACAGAGTAGTTTGATAGCAAGATAATTTGTAACGAGCAAGGGATGATAAAAGAACTAAAAGTGCAGGAAGGTAGTGATACGTCCATATTGCATCATGTTTTTATGTCGATAATTATCGCAATATGGGCTGTTATTACACATTATGTCACAATACTTATGCCTATTCTCTCTTATTTTACAAGGTTTACATGAAGAGGGGGAATGCCGGCAGCTGGAATTCTGGGCTGGAAAAGGAGCAAATATTAGAGACCTATTCTGCACATCTCCAAAAGCCCTGAAACTCCACGGGAGTTATTTTCATAATATATAAAAATACTAAGTGAAGAAAGTACCAGAGGGGGGCCACCCACCATCCATGAGGGTGGGGGCGCACCCTACACCCTGGGTGCGCCCCCCTGCCTCGTGGGCCCCCTGGTGGCCCTCTGATGCTCATATTTGGCTATATGGAGTCTTTCGTCGAGGGAAAAATCATAAGCAAGCTCACGAGACGAAAATCCACCGCCACGAGGCAGAACCTTGGCGGAACCAATCTAGGGCTCCGGTGGAGCTGTTCTACTGGGGAAACTTCCCTCCGAGAGGGGGAAATCACCACCATCGTCATCACCAACGATCCTCTCATCGGGAGGGGGTCAATCTCCATCAACATCTTCACCAGCACCATCTCATCTAAAACCTAGTTCATCTCTTGTATCCAATCTTTGTATCCAAACCTCAGATTGGTACCTGTGGGTTGCTAGTAGTGTTGATTACTCCTTGTAGTTGATGCTAGTTGGTTTACTTGGTGGAAGATCATATATTCAGATCCATTATGCATATTAATACCTCTCTGATTATGAACATGAATATCCTTTGTGAGTAGATATGTTTGTTCCTGAGGACATGGGAGAAGTCTTGCTATAAGTAGTCATGTGAATTCGATATTTTGATGAGATGTATGTTGTCTTTCCTCTAGTGGTGTCATGTGAACGTCGACTACATGACACTTCACCATTGTTTGGGCCTAGAGGAGGGAATTGGGAAGTAATAAGTAGATCATGGGTTGCTAGAGTGACAGAAGCCTAAACCCTAGTTTATGCGTTGCTTCGTAAGGGGATGATTTGGATCCATATGTTTCATGCTATGGTTAGGTTTACCTTAATACTGCTGTTGTAGTTGCGGATGCTTGCAATAGGGGTTAATCATAAGTGGGATGCTTGTCCAAGAAAGGAAAGTACCAAAGCACCGGTCCACCCACATATCAAATTATCAAAGTACCGAACGCGAATCATATGAGCGTGATGAACACTAGCTTGACAATAATTCCCATGTGTCCTTGGGAGCGCTTTCCTTCATATTAGAGTTTGTCCAGGCTTGTCCTTTGCTAAAAAAGGATTGGGCCATCTTGCTGTACCTTATTTATTTTCATTACTTGTTGCTCGTTACAATTTATATTATCACAAAAATATCTATTACCGATAATTTCAGTGCTTGTAGAGAATACCTTGCCGGAAACCACTTATCATTTCCTTCTGCTCCTCGTTGGGATCGACACTCTTACTTATCGAAAAGGCTACGATAGATCCCTTTCACTTGTGGGTCATCAAGACTCTTTTCTGGCGCCGTTGGTGGGGAGGGAAGTGCGTTTTGTAGGTGGAATTTGGTAAGGAAAAATTTATATGGCGTGCTGAAATTTACTGTCACTTGTTACTAAGGAACATAATTCTTTCAGGGGCTTGTTCGGGGTACCTTCACCCCGACTAGTAGAGCAAAAAGTTGCTCCTCAACCTACTGAACCTACTGAAAATGTTTACTTTGAAATCCCTCCGAGTATGATAGAGAAACTGCTAGCGAATCCTTTCATAGGTGATGGAACATTACATCCCGATTTGCACCTAATCTATGTGGATGAAGTTTGTGGATTATTTAAGCTTGCAGGTATGCCCGATGATGTTATCAAGAATAAGTTGTTCCCTTTATCTTTTAAGGGAGAGGCATTGACATGGTTTAGGCTATGTGATGATATGGGATCATGGAACTACAAACGATTAAAATTGGAATTTATTAGAAGTTTTATCCTATGCATCTTGTTCATCGTGATCGTAATTATATATATAATTTTTGGCCTCGCGAAGGAGAAAGGATCGCTCAAGCTTGGGGGAGGCTAAAGTCAATGTTATATTCATGCCCCAATCATGAGCTCTCAAGAGAAATGATTATTCAAAATTTTTATGCTCGACTTTCTCTTAGTAATCGCTCCATGCTCGATACTTCTTGTACTGGTTCTTTTATGATGAAGACTATTGAATTCAAATGGGATTTATTGGAGAGAATTAAACGCAAATCTGAAGATTGGGACCTCGACGAAGGTAAGGAGTCAGGTACAACACCTAAGTTTGATTGTGTTAAATCTTTTGTGCATACCGATAGTAGTTGCACCTATTAAAGTTGAAGAAAAGACTATCACTTATAATGATCATGTTGTTCCTACAGCTTATATTGAGAAACCACCTTTCCCTGTTAGATTATGGGATCATGGTAAAGCTTCAACTGTGGTTAACAAAAGCAATATTAAGATACCCAAACCCCCTGAGCAAATTAAATTTGAACCTAGTGTTGTTATGGTTAAAGATCTCTTAGCCAATATTAGTGATGGGCATGTTATTTACTTCTGCAATGAATCGGCTAGGATTGCTACACCCGATACTAAAAATAAACATGGACCAGTTGTAGGCATGCCTGTTATTTCTGTTAGAATAGGAGATCATTGCTATCATGGTTTATGTGATATGGGTGCTAGTGCAAGTGCAATACCTCATTCCCTATACAAAGAAATTATGCATGATATTGCACCTACTGAGATAGAAGAGATAGATGTTACAATTAAGCTTGCCAATAGAGATACTATTTCACCAATCGGGATTGTTAGAGATGTTGAAGTCTGGTGTGGGAAAGTTAAATATCATGCTGATTTTCTTGCTCTTGGTTCCCCACAAGATGACTTTTGTCCCATTATATTTGGTAGACCCTTCTTGAATATTTTTAATGCTAATATAGACTGCAATAAATATATTGTTTCTGTTAATTTGGGGGTATGTCTCATGAGTTTAATTTTGCTAAGTTTCGTAGACAACCCCATGATAAAGAATTGCCTAGTAAAGATGAAATAATTGGTCTTGCTTCTATTGCTGTGCCTTCTACTAATCCTTTAGAACAATATTTGCTAGACCATGAAAATGATATATTCATGAATGAAAGAAGGGAAATAGATGAAGTATTCTTTAAACAGGGACCTATTTTGAAACACAACTTGCCTGTTGAAATTCTAGGAGATCCTCCTCCACCCAAGGGCGATCCCGTGTTTTAGCTTAAACTTTACCTGATACTCTCAAATATGCTTATCTTGATGAGAAAGAGATATATCCTGTTATTATTAGTGCTAACCTTTCAGAGCATGGGTAAAATAAATTATTGAAAACTCTGAAGAAGCATCGTGCTGCTATTGGATATACTCTTAATGATATTAAGGGCATTAGTCCCACTTTATGCCAGCACAAAATAAAATTGGATAAAGACACTAAACCGGTTGTTGATCACCAACGATAGTTAAATCCTAAGATGGAAGAAGTGGTAAGAAAAGAAATACTAAAGCTTCTGGAGGCAGGTATAATTTATCTCGTTGCAGATAGCCAGTGGGTAAGTCTTGTCCATTGTGTCCCTAAGAAGGGAGGTATTACTGTTGTTCCTAATGATAAAGATGAATTGATCCCACAAAGAATTTTTACAGGTTATAGAATGGTAATTGATTTCCGCAAATTAAATAAAGCTACTAAAAAGGATCACTACCCTTTACCCTTTATTGATCAAATGCTAGAAAGATTGTCCAAACATACACATCTTTTCTTTCTAGATGGTTACTCTGGTTTCTCTCAAATACCTGTGTGAAAAGAGGATCAAGAAAAGACAACTTTTACTTGCGCTTTCGGTACCTTTGCTTATAGACGTATGCCTTTTGGTTTATGTAATGCACCTACTACCTTTCATAGATCTATGACTGCTATATTCTATGACTTTTGTGAAAAGATTGTTGAGGTATTCATGGATGATTTCTCTATTTATGGGACTTCTTTTGATGATTGCTTAAGCAATCTTGATCGAGTTTTTTAGAGATGTGAACAAACAAATCTTGTTTTGAATTGGGAGAAGTGCCACTTTATGGTTAATGAAGGTATTGTCTTGGGGCATAAAATTTCTGGAAGAGGTATTGAGGTTGATAAAGCTAAAGTTGATGCTATTGAAAAGATGCCGTGCCCTAAGGACATTAAAGGTATAAGAAGTTTCCTTGGTCATGCCGGTTTTTATAGGAGGTTCATTAAGGACTTATCTAAAATTTCTAGGCCTCTGACTAACCTCTTCCAAAAAGATGTTCCTTTTGTTTTTGATGATGACTGTGTAGAATCATTTAAAATACTTAAGAAAGCTTTGATTTCTGCACCTATTGTTCAACCTCCTGATTGGAATTTACCATTTGAAATCATGTGTGATGCTAGTGGTTATGTTGTAGGTGCTATTCTAGGACAAAGGGTTGATAAGAAACTAAATGTTATTCAATATGCTAGTAAAACTCTAGACGGTGCCCAGAGAAATTATGCCACTACTGAAAAAGAATTTTTAGCAGCTATATTTTCTTGTGATAAGTTCAGACCTTATATTGTTGATTCTAAAGTAAATGTTCACACTGATCATGCTGCTATTAAATATCTTATGGAAAAGAAAGATGCTAAACCTAGACTCATTAGATGGGTCCTCTTGTAACAAGAATTTGATTTGCATATTATCGATAGAAAGGGAGCTGAGAACCCATTGCAGACAACTTGTCTAGGTTAGACAATATTCTTGATGACCCACTACCTATTGATGATAGGTTTCCTGATGAACAACAAGTTTTCATAAATTCTTCTCGTACTGCTCCATGGTATGCTGATTATGCTAATTACATTGTTGCTAAATTTATACCACCTAGTTTCACATACCAGCAAAAGAAAAAGTTCTTCTATGATTTAAGAAATTACTTCTGGGACGACCCACATCTTTACAAAGAAGGAGTAGATGGTGTTATTAGACGTTGTGTACCTGAGCATGAACAGGAACATATCCTACTATAGCGACCGACCTCAAACGGTCAAGTCTTTGTGCTTCAGTGTCATCCCTGGATCGGTAATACTGAGACACACAGTACTCGAGGATTTATAACAGAGTAGAAATCACACACTTATTACATCGAATGTCTCAAAAGAGAACTTATTACAATAAATATGGCTTAATGCCATCTAATACGATAACAGTGGAACGCTTGGAAGATAAAGTGAGTCCATCAACTCCAATAGCATAGCTGAGCTACACGGCAACGACCTAACGAACCTTACTCCTCGTCTGTAAAGTCTGCAACATAATACGTTGCAGCCCGAAAATGGGTCAGCACATGGAATATGCTGGCAAAATAACATGGTAGAGCAAGAGCAGAATAATGCTATCACTACATGCATATTTGGTTGGTGGAAATATCTATGGTTATAGTTTTTGCGAAAAGCCAATTTTTCCCTACAACAAAGGAATAGATTTTTATTTAACTATCATGGTAGTTGAAACATCATTGAGAAGGTTCCTCCAACTCAATCCCAATTAAAGTAATTAGCAACCCAACAATATTATTTAATAGTGATGAGATACTTATGATACTCCAAGTACTAGATACTCAAGATGTCCATAACCGGGGACACGGCTAACAATGATTAGTTTATACACTCTGCCGAGGTTTGCGCACTTTTCCTCACAAGACTCGATCTCCTCCGTTGGATTTCTCACACTTCATGGTGTTTGAGAAAGGGATGACCGAGACACAGTCTTTCAGAAGCATTAACCCCTTACTCCGGGCAGACCATACCAACCTACATCCCTCTACCTGCTAATCCACCTCTTCAGGAGCGTCATGCAACTTACTCAACTATGCTAGAGCCCACAATAGCTTGTGGCTGCACACGGAAGTTTCTAGCATGAAAATATCTCAGTTCCTTTTGAGCCTAGGTGGCGGACCATAGGATTATCACGCGGGTACTCCGGGATATCCTAGGACAACACTGGATTCCCCAGGTGCCCAACAAACAATCCACCCAGATGTGTATTCAAGTTGCCACCTTAAGTTGAACCATTAATTAACAATCTCACATCTGTCATGGATTTCACTCACCCAACCATGTCTACGAGCATAGCATAGGAATATAAGCAATACATAGAAGTAACTCCCAAGGGTTTGCTAAATAACAGGGCAATAGGTTCTACCTCATCAACCACTTCCCAGCCCACATGTTAATGACATCCTAACCATGCAATCTTTGAGGATTGGAACTAATGCATAAAAACTGGGTGATAAAGGGGTATGATCAAAGTGTTACTTGCCTTGCTGATGATCCGCAAAACCTAGGGACTCGTAGTAGCACGCTTTGCACTCCGGATGTTCTATCGCAAACAAACAAAAGCATACATAAGCAATCAAGCAAAGAAACATGGGTAAATCTCAAATAAGAAGATCTAACCAAAAAGTTCAACTCAAGAACTCCGGTTTGCGAAAAGAATCAAATCAAATGGAGCAACGAAACTCAAACTGTGAAAGAAACAAGATCCGTTTACTAATCTAGGCTAAGATCAAATTTTACAGTACCAAAATCATGTTCAAGTTGAGTAAACGGAAAGAGGGTTTCGATACGAAGATCTAGGCGCTTGAATCGCCTGATTCCGATAAACGAGCGAAAAGATAAACTGAAATGAAAATCGGATCAGAAATCTTGATTGAGAAATAGTCGCGGAAAATCCGAGAAAAAAGAAAACTGACGAACAGGCTAATGAACGAACGTTTGTTGTCTGCGGCTAACGAGTGAACATTGTTAGTTAGAACGAACGTACGGACAAACGTCCGCAAAGTAACTAAACCGAGAAAAACTGGTGAACCGATTTAAAAAAAACAAACTAGGGTTTCTAAAAAAACCGGATCGGTTTTCTAGAGAAAACCGGCGGCGGCGGCGTATACCTTCGGCGGCTTCCGCGGCGGGGCGGCGAGGTGCGACATGCGGCGGCGGGGCGGCGGCAGCGGCGTGCAGCAGCAGCGGTGAGCGGCGGTGGCGTGCGGCGGCGGGGTGCGGCTTCGGAGCTCCAAGGGGGGCCCCGGGGTGGCTTATAAGGGGGGTGGCGTGGCTTGGGGAAGGAGGCGGGGCGCGTGGCCGACTCGGCCACAGCGTGCGGCGGCGGCAGGCGCGGTCTCCTGCTAGGAGACAGTGGCGCAGGGAGGTGGGCCGGCGACCTGGCTCGGCTAGGCCTCGGCCCAATCGGGCGCTGCGTTTTTTTAATAATTTCTTCAGAACTAAATAAATCCTAGAAAATAAAATAAAAATCTAAAAATGCCAAAACAAATTTTCACCCTCTAAATAAAATATTTAGAATAAGATGAACATTTTCTTGGCCCTAAAATGCAACTTTGAAAAACGTGCAATTTTTCTAATTCAAATAAAATAGCAATAAACTCTGAATAAAATCAAATATTTGATTTTAATATTTTTCCTCCAATATTTCATTTATTTTGGAGAAGTCATATTATCTCCTCTCATATATTTTAATATGAAATATTTTCGGAGAGAAAAATAATTAAAACCAAAAATCCTCGTTTGAATATTTGATAAAACTCAAATATGAAAACAGGGAAATCCCCAACTCTCTCTCCGAGGGTCCTTGAGTTGCTAAGGATTTCGAGGATTCACGAAACGAAGTGCAATAAAATATGATATGCATGAATGTTCTATGTATAACATTCCAAATTGAAAATTTGGGATGTTACAAACCTACCCCCCTTAAGTTGAATCTCGCCCTCGAGATTCGGGTTGGCTAGAGAATAGGTGTGGGTGGTCTTTGCGAAGATCATCCTCTTGTTCCCAGGTGGCTTCATCCTCCGTATGGTGGCTCCACTGAACTTTGCAAAACTTGATAACTTTGCTGCGGGTGACTCGGCTGGAAAACTCAACAATCCTGACAGGCTTCTCCTCATAGGTCAAATCACTGTCCAACTGAATCGCCTCCAAGGGTACTGTATCTCTTAATGGTACATCGGCCATCTTAGCATGACACTTCTTCAGTTGTGAAACATGACATACATCATGAACTCCTAACAGTCCTTCAGGTAACTCCAATTTGTAGGCAACTTCTCCCATACATTCCAAAATTCGGTACGGTCCTACAAATCTCGGTGCTAATTTTCCCTTAACTCCAAAACGTTTCACTCCTCGCAGGGGTGACACTCGCAGATATGCTCTGTCTCCAATTTCATAGGTTATTTCCTTGCGTTTCGAATCTGCATAACTCTTCTGCCTGGATTGAGCTACCTTCAGTCTATCTCGGATTAACTTAACCTTTTCTTCAGACTCCTTGATCAAATCTGGTCCAAACAACTGTCGGTCTCCAACTTCATCCCACATCAACGGTGTTCTGCACCTTTGTCCATACAGGGCTTCGAACGATGCCATCTTCAAACTGGCTTGGTAGCTATTATTGTATGAGAACTCCGCGTAGGGAAAATTTTCATCCCAACTAGATCCGTAATCTAGCGCACAGGCTCTCAACATATCCTCCAGAATCTGGATGACTCTCTCAGTATATCCATCTATCTGCGGGTGGAATGTTGTACTGAACTCTATCCTTGTCCCTAAAGTTTGGTGCAGCTGATGCCAAAACTTTAAAGTAAACTGTGTTCCTTTATCTGATACGATGGTACTCGGGACTCCATGCAGACATACGATCCTGGTCATATACATCTTGGCCAACTTTGCACTTGTATAGGTGGTTTTCACCGGGATAAAGTGAGCTACTTTGGTCAAGCGATCAGCTACTACCCATATAGAATCATATCCTAATTTCGTCCTGGGTAATCCGGTGATAAAATCCATGCCAAGTTTATCCCACTTCCATTCGGGTATCGGCATAGGTTGTAACAATCCTGCTGGCTTTTGATGCTCAGCCTTCACTCTCTGACATACATCACATACGGCTACATACTCGAAAATATCCTTCTTCATACCAGTCCACCAGAAACATTCCTTCACATACAAATACATCTTGGTGTTTCCGGGGTGTATCGAGTATGGAGAGTCGTGAGCCTCTTGAAGTATTAACTTCCTGATCTCTGGGTTATTGGGCACATAAACGTGGTCCTCAAACCATAAGGTGTCATGCTCATCCTCACGAAAACCTTTGGCCTTTCCTTCGCTCATTCTCTATTTTATCTCGGCAATCTATTTGTCATCCTTCTGAGCTTCTCGAATCTTTCCTAACAATGTAGACTGCACTTCCATTATTGCAACAAAACCTCTAGGAACAATCTCCAATCGAAGCTCCCTGAGATCATCTGCTAACTCCTTTGGTAATCCCGTGCTCACTGAGGTATTAGCATAGCTCTTTCGACTCAAAGCGTCGGCTACGACATTAGTCTTGCCGGGATGATAGTGAAGCTTCTTGTCGTAATCCTTGATAAGCTCCAACCATCTTCTCTGCCTAAGGTTCAGCTCCTTCTGTGTGAAAATGTACTTCAAACTCTTATGATCTGTGTACACATCACAACGATTTCCAATAAGGTAATGTCTCTAGGTCTTCAACGCATGCACTACGACTGCTAACTCCAAATCATGCGTGGCATAATTCAATTCATGCGGTTTTAGTTGTCGTGAGGCATACGAAACAACTCTTCCGTCCTGCATAAGCACACTTCCAAGTCCTAGGCGAGAGGCATCGCAATACACTTGAAACTCCTAGCGTATATCCGGCAGAATCAGCACTGGGGTTGTAGTCAAACATTTCCTTAACTCCTGAAAACTCGCCTGACATTCTTCTGTCCATTTAAATTTTGTATCTTTTTTTCAATAACTCCGTCATCGGCTTCGCAATTTTGGGAAAATTCTCAATGAATCTTTGATAGTATCCTGTGAGTCCAAGAAAACTACGGATCTCACTAACTGAAGTGGGTGCCAACCATTTAGTGACTGACTAAACCTTGGTAGGATCTACTGCTATACCTTCTCCTGATATAACATGTCCAAGGAATCCAACTTCCTTTGGCCAAAACTGGCATTTGCTGAACTTGGCATACAACTGATGTTCCCTGAGTTTCTCGAGAAATAAGCGCAAATGCTCTTCATGCTCCTCCTCATTCTTTGAGTATACCATTATATCATCAATGAATACCACAACAAACTTATCCAAATATTCCATGAACACCTTGTTCATCATGCTCATGAAATAGGCAGGGGTGTTAGTCAGTCCAAATGACATGACCGTATACTAATATAACCCGTACCTTGTGGTAAATGCTGTCTTTGGTGTATCCTTCTCTCAAATCTTCAGCTGGTGATATCCAGATTGCAGATCAATATTTGAAAACACCTTGGCTCCTTGCAGCTGGTCAAACAAATCATTGATCATTGGCAGTGGGTATTTGTTCTTGATTGTCACCTCATTTAACGCACAATAGTGAACAACCATTCTTAGAGACTTATCCTTCTTCTCGACCAAAAGCACTGGGGCTCCCCATGGTGATGAGCTCCGTTGAATGTAACCCTTCTCCAATAACTCCTTGATCTGTTTCTTAATCTCCTCCAGATCATTTGCGGGCATCCGATATGGTCGCTTCGATATAGGCCCGGTACCTAGCAATAGCTCTATCAAAAACTCGATGTCTCGGTCCGGTGGCATGCCTGGTAACTCCTATAGAAAAACATCCGAGTAATCCTTGACTATAGGCACTTCCTCCTGAACAATTCCCGTGAGGGTATTTACTTGGCTACTCCTTGGCACATACCTAGATACATACTTGATCCTTTTTCCCTTCGGGGTGGTGAGAAAAATTAACTTACTAACACAGTCAGTGCTTCCTCCATACTTTGACATCCAGTCCATGCCTAATATCACATCCAATCCTTGTGACCTCAAGATTATTAGGTCAGACGGGAAAACATGGCTACCAATGGTTAAGGGTATCTGGTCGCACCATCGACTAGCCATATACTCTGCTCCGGCTGAACTCACTAACAGATGGGTCCTAATGGTTTGGGTTGGTAGTTTAAACTTATCCACAAATTCCCTTGATATGTATGAATGCGATGCACCAGTATCAAAAAGAATAAGGGCGGTAAAAGACTTAACCAAAAACTTACCAATAACTGTGTCTGGCTGCTCTTCAACCTCCTCCACGTTGACGTGGTTCACTTGTCCTTTGTTGAATGGATTGGGCTTCTTTCCAGCGCTCCCATTGTCGTTTCCATTCTTTGCTTCAGGGCAGTCCGTGGCATAATGTCCAGTCTTCCCGCACTTGAAACAAGTAACGTGGCTTAGGTCTCTCTTGGTGGGTGTGGCTGGGTTGGAACGGTTCTGATTGTTGCTTGCTCCATTCCCATTCCCATTCCTTGGGCCAGTATGATTATGGTTACTTCCTCCATTGTGGGTGTCGCCTCCATGGTTATGAACAAGTCCTCCCGAGTTCGGGGTTAGGCGAGGTTTCTGTTGAGCTCCTGAATTATACCTTCCTTGTCCACACTTCCTCTTACGGCTCTCAATATGTTGCTGCTTCCCTTCAATCATAAGAGCCTTATCTACCAACTCCTGGTAGTTGTTGAATGTTGCCACCATCAACTGCATGCTCATCTCATCATTCAGCCCTTCCATAAACTTCTCCTGCTTTGCGGCATCTGTGGCCACATCATCAGGGGCATAGCGATACAACTTGCAAAACTCATCCGCGCACTGAGCCATAGTATGGTTCCCCTGGCATAAGTTGCGAAACTCACGCTTCTTCATACTCATAGCTCCAGTTGAGACATGGGCTGTATGGAAAGCTTGCTGAAACTGATCCCATGTAACAATGGCTATAGGGTAGGTGACAGTGTAATTCTCCCACCATGAGGCTGCTTGTCCATCCAACTGATGTGCGGCAAAACGCACCTTCTCAGCATCTGTACATCCTGAAGTGGTTAAATCCCTCCCAATCATGTGGAGCCAATCATCTGCCACTATCGGCTCGGTGCTATTGGAAAACACCGGCGGCTGCAGCCTCAGAAAACGGGCTAAGTTATCAACTGGTGGTGGTAGCAGTGGATTGTTGTTGTTGTTGTTGCCTTGGTTCTGAACTAACAACTACATCAAGGTATTCTGCTGCTGGATCAATTGAGTGAACTCCGGTGGGAAAGTAAATCCGGGGTCACGTCTCGGAGGCATCTGATGAGTTTAGAGGGGAGAGATTAGAATAGAATGAGGTATAATGAGAAAACACTACCCATATGCACATGAGACAAACACAATCATTTCACTCAATCAATCAAGCAAGGGCATACAATCGATCTAACTATCGTTACAAAAGTGCTCGGACTATACTATATACATGGTGGAATACTACTACTGATGTGGTGGTCTACTAAAAATATTCCTCGGTTGAAGACTCCATGATGTTTGCTCCAGCTTCGTCTTCATAGTCATGATCGCTATCGTCGGGGTCCGTGTCGGTGTCATCGATGATAATGTAGTCCTCCGGGCGAATCTCCTTGGGTTCTTTGTCTTCTCCTCCTGGTGTGGGGTCTCCCATGAATACTCCTAGCCTCCTTTCCAGATCGTCATTCTTCTCCACTAGTACGATGATTTCCTCCTCATAATTGAGGGAGTCCTGGATTAGGGAGTGTTCGGGTAGCCGGACTATACCTTCAGCCGGACTCCAGGACTATGAAGATACAAGATTGAAGACTTCGTCACGTGTCCGGATGGGACTTTCCTTGGCGTGGAAGGCAAGCTTGGCGATGCGGATATTCAAGATCTCCTACCATTGTAACCGACTCTGTGTAACCCTAACCCTATCCGGTGTCTATATAAACCGGAGGGTTCTAGTCCATAGGACAACTTCATCATACAACAATCATACCATAGGCTAGCTTCTAGGGTTTAGCCTCCTTGATCTCGTGGTAGATCTACTCTTGTACTACCCATATCATCAATATTAATCAAGCAGGAGTAGGGTTTTACCTCCATCGAGAGGCCCGAACCTGGGTAGAAACATCGTGTCCCTTGTCTCCTGTTACCATCCGCCTAGACGCACAGTTGGGGACCCCCTACCCGAGATCCGCCGGTTTTGACACCGACATTGGTGCTTTCATTGAGAGTTCCTCTGTGTCGTCACTTTTAGGCCCGATGGCTCCTTTGATCATCAACGATGATGCGGTCCAGGGTGAGACTTTTCTCCCCGGACAGATCTTCGTCTTCGGCGGCTTCGCATTGCGGGCCAATTCGCTTGGCCACCTGGAGCAGATCGAAAGCTACGCCCCTGGCCATCATGTCAGGTTTGGAAGCTTAAACTACACGGCAGACATCCGCGGGGATTTGATCTTCGACGGATTCGAGCCACAGCCAAGTGCGCCGCACTGTTTTGAGAGGCATGATCTTGCTCTGCTGCCGAACAGTGCCCTGGAGGCCGCACGTGCACCGGTTCCTACCCTTAATCCGGAGCCTATTGTGCCAATCGAGGATGAGCGACTGGACGTCACCTCAGGGGCTACGATCTCAAAGGCGATCGAGCCGAACGTCAGCCCCGCGTTCTGCGTGACCCGTGACTCCGAGGATCCGGATTCCTCTCCGGACTCCGAACCCCCCACGCCCCTACCGATCGAATCCGATTGGGCGCCGATAATGGAGTTCACTGCAGCGGACATCTTTCAGCACTCGCCCTTCGGCGACATCCTGAACTCACTAAAGTCTCTCTCTTTATCAGGAGAGGCATGGCCGGACTATGGTCAACAAGGATGGGATGCGGACGACCAAGAAATTCGAAGCCCACCCACCACCCACTTTGTAGCCACTGTCGATGATTTAACCGACATGCTTGACTTCAAATCCGAAGACATCAACGGTATGGACGACGATGCAGGAGACAAACAGGAACCAGCACCTGTAGGGCGCTGGAAGGCCACCTCGTCATATGATATATACATGGTGGATACTCCAAAAGATGGAGATGGCTATGGAACAGCGGAGTATGACACCTCCAAGAAACAGCCAAAGCGCTGGCGTCAGCGGCGCCGCTCTAAATCCCGCCAAAGCAAAAAACGGTGATTCCGGCACGGGAGATAATACTACCTCGAATAGCGCCGAAGAACACCCCCTACAGCAAGATTCGGCACAGGAAGATGGAGAAGCTAGCCCTCATGAGAGAGCGGCAGACCGAGAGGTTGAGGATGATAATTATATGCCTCCCTCCGAAGACGAGGCAAGCCTCGACGACGACGAATTCGTCGTACCATCGGACCCCGCAGAACAAGAGCGTTTCAAATGCAGGGTTTTAGCCATGGCAAGCAGCCTCAAGAGAAAGCAGCAACAGCTTAGAGCTGATCAAGATTTGCTAGCTGACAGATGGACCGAAGTCCTTGCAGCCGAAGAGTATGAACTCGAACGCCCCTCCAAGAGTTACCCAAAGCGCAGGCCGCTACACCAATCAGAGGAGGAAGCACCTACATCACCAACGCACGACATGGCCGACCGGCCACCTCGCAGCCGCGACAGAGAGGCCTCTCGGCCCTCCACCCAAGCCATGCCCCGACGCCGTTCAACCAAGGCACGAGAAAATGCGCCAGATCTGCGAGACGTACTGGAGGACAAGGCAAGACAAACAAGATCGATCTACGGATCGAGCAGGCGCCCCACGGCACGTGACGGTGATCTTCATTCCGGATACAACAAATCCGGCCGGGCCGAACACAACAGACATAGCTCCTTCGAGCTGCGTCGTGATATAGCGCAGTATAGAGGCGCCGCACACCCATTATGCTTCACAGACGAAGTAATGGATCGTAAAATCCCAGAGGGTTTCAAACCCGTAAACATCGAATCATATGATGGAACAATAGATCCTGCGGTATGGATTGAGGATTATCTCCTCCATATCCACATGGCCCGCGGCGATGATCTACACGCCATCAAATACCTCCCGCTCAAACATAAGGGACCGGCCCGGCATTGGCTTAATATCTTGCCAGCAGACTCAATCGGTTCTTGGGAGGACCTGGAAGCCGCATTCCTCGACAACTTCCAGGGCACTTATGTGCGACCACCGGATGCCGATGACTTAAGCCACATAATTCAGCAGCCAGAGGAATCGGCCAAGCAATTCTGGACACGGTTCCTAACAACGAAAAACCAGATAGTCGACAATCCGGACGCAGAGGCCCTAGCAGCCTTCAAGCATAATATCCGCAACGAGTGGCTTGCCCGGCACCTGGGATAGGAAAAGCCGAAGTCCATGGCAGCCCTCACGACACTCATCACCCGCTTTTGCGTGGGAGAAGACAGCTGGCTAGCTCGTAGTAACAACTTAGCAAAGAACCCTGGTAATTCGGATACCAAGGACAAAAGTGGCAGTACACGTCGGAATAAGCAAAAGCGCCGCGTTAGCAGCGACAGCAACGAAGACATGGCAGTTATGCCGGATTCAGAGGCTATAAATCCGGTCAGCGGAAAAATCCATTCAAAAAGAATACTCAGGGCCCGTCCAGTTTGGACCGAATACTCGACCGCTTGTGCCAGATACATGGCACCCCCGAAAGGCCAGCCAATCACACCAACAGGGATTGTTGGGTGTTCAAGCAGGCAGGCAAGCTAAGAGCCGAAAATAAAGACAAGGGGCTGCATAGCGATGACGAGGAGGAGCCCAGGCTGCCGAACAACAGTGGACAGAAGGGTTTTCCCCCACAAGTGCGGATGGTGAACATGATATACACAACCCACATTCCCAAGAGGGAGCGGAAGCATGCGCTACGGGACGTATACGCGATGGAGCCAATCGCCCCAAAGTTCAACCCATGGTCCTCCTGCCCGATCACTTTTGATCGAAGGGACCACCCCACTGGCATCCGTCACGGCGGCTTCGCCGCATTGGTTCTTGACCCAATTATCGACGGATTTCATCTCACAAGAGTCCCCATGGACGGCGGAAATAGCCTGAACCTGCTTTACCAGGATACAATGCGGAAAATGGGCATAGATCCCTCGAGGATTAAGCCCACAAAAACGACCTTTAAAGGCGTTATACCAGGTGTAGAGGCCAACTGTACAGGCTCGGTAACACTTGAAGTGGTCTTCGGGTCCCCGAACAATTTCCGAAGCGAAGAGTTAATCTTCGATATAGTCCCGTTTCGTAGTGGCTATCACGCCCTGCTCGGGCGAACCGCATTTGCAAAGTTCAATGCGGTACCGCACTACGCATATCTCAAGCTCAAGATGCCAGGCCCTTGAGGAGTAATCACGGTCAACGGAAACACCAAACGCTCCCTCCGTACGGAGGAGCACACGGCGGCCCTCGCAGCGGAAGTATACAGCAGCCTTCTTAGGCAATTCTCCAGTCCGGCCGTTAAAAAGCCAGACACTGCCAAGCGCGCCCGGAGTAACCTACAACAAGACCGCCTGGCACGTTCTGAGCAGGCGTAGCAATGCGGCCCCAACCCCAGCCCCCGCGACATAGCGAAACCAGTGCCTCGCGTACATAACTACGCTCTTGAAATACCATGGGTGCAGGGGAAGGGGCACAATAACGGCAAACCCAAAATACGGCTTAAAATGTACTAGGGGCTGTCGAATTCTTTTTTTAATTTTCTCTTACATTCAGGACTCCATACTTCGGACGACCTGTTCGGCAATTCAACTGCCGCACAAATGATGCAAGATCCAGGGAAGCAGACAAGTCATGCCACATTATGGAACTCCCAGGTGGTCTCTGTTACGAGCAGTATACCTGTTTTGGCATACAATTCCGCGGCTTGCTCCTGGCCAGGACATGTTAAATAGCCCAATATCTTTTGCTTATCGCACTACTTGTATCGTTCTGCTTTGATAGCAGCCTTTCTATTAACAATGCATAGCTTTTTGTCTATTTTTTGCATTATCCTCCTTTCATATATATGTTTATTAAATGACATGTTGCACCCATACACCATGGTACGGCAAACACGCCAGGGGCTTCAGTACCCCTCAATATGGTGTGAGAAGCCCGTACACTTTCACAAGTGCGGCACCCCGAACTTATAGCACTATATGCATCGACTCCGAATCATGATTTGGGTCAATAGTTGGGTTTGCCCGGCTCCTATGTTTTGGTGCCTTACGTTCCGCTATATCGGCTAAGGTAGCACTAGGCGAACCACTTCGATTGTGCCCCAGTTGAGCTAGGTTAAGCACCTCAGTGGAGAAAGCTAAAACTGACTGTTATGATGAGGCAAGAGATCGGTCGCTGTTCGAGAGGTGTTTCGAGTCCCTAAAGAGCGAGGAGCCGGCTTTGTCCGGCCAATGCATGGATAGCGCCCCGAACTCGGTCTTCCGAACTAGGGGCTTCGCCGAAATTTAAAATTATAGAGTTCTATGGCTAAGTGAGAGTGTTCACGCATTATAGTCCGATTGCCTGGTTCGTTGTGCTGAGCGCCTCCCTCGAAGGACCCAACTATGGGAAAAAGAGCGCTCAGGTTTATCCCGAACAACCCCAGCACTAGTGGCATGGGGGCAGAAGCCGACGACTGGCCATCTCTCAATTTTTTGATAAACGGCCGCACAGAAAGTAATATTTTAAATTCAACAAGCATTGCTTAGTGCATATGAACAAGTTTTCAGTGCACAGGATAAACACGAGTGAGTTCATTCAAAAATTACATCCTTGGTACACTCATCCGCCACAAGGCGGGCACCTGCAAGAACATCCTTATAGTAGTTCTCGGGCTTGCGATGTTCCTTCCCCGGCGGCGGCCCGTCCCTCACAAGCTTCTCACCGTCCAGCTTACCCAAGTGCACCTTTGCACGGGCAAGGGCCCTACAGGCACCTTCGATGCAGACGGAGCACTTGATGACCTCGAGCCTTGGATAGGCCTCCACCAGCCGCCGCATCAGCCCGAAGTAGCTCCCAGGCAGGGCCTCTCCGGGCCACAGCCGAACTATGAAGCCCTTCATGGCCTGTTCGGCCACCTTGTGGAGCTCGACCAGCTGTTTCAGCTGGTCGCTCAAGGGCACAGGGTGTCTGGCCTCTGTATACTGAGACCAGAACACCTTCTCCGTCGAGCTGCCCTCTTCAGCTCGGTAGAATGCGGCGGCGGCGGATACGCTGCGGGGAAGATCTGCGAATGCCCCGGGAGAGCTCCGGATTCGGGTAAGTAACAAGTAGTTTACTTTTATATTTCTGCTTTGCATAAAGAATGCCTTACCCGCTGCTATCTTTTTCATCTCCTCCAACTCTTGGAGGGCCTTTTGGGCTTCGTCCTTGGCAGACTTGGCAGTCTCAAGGGCCACCGCGAGCTCGGACGCTTGCGTCTTTGACTCAAGCTCCAAACTCTCATGTTTTTTCATGAGAGCCTGAAGCTCTTGCTGCACCTCGCCGACCCGGGCCTCAAGTTTCTCTCGCTCGGTGCGCTCCGCGGATGCTTTCTTTTCGGCCTCGGATAGCGCCTACTTGAGGGTCGCCACCTCAGTCGTGGCCCCTACAATAAGCAGTACAATCCTGTTATTTTTTGCAATCATGTCTTTTTATAGGCACTTTTTCTGTAAGGTATTTCTTACCTTCTTTCTCCTCGAGTTGCCGCTTGGCAAGGACGAGCTCTTGCTCGGTCCGCTCGAGTCCCTGTTTCAAGGCACCCACCTCCGCAGTTAGTGCGGCGGTGGCTAGCAGCAAAGCCTGCATACGCATATTGACTTTTTGTTGTTAGACTCCTGCGAAATTTAATAGATCCTCTATTCAGCTTTTCTTTCCGAACGCCAAACAGAGCATCAGGGGCTACTCTCTATGCGGTTATATTCTTACATATCTTTTACTTACCTCGAAGCCTGTTAGAAGGCTAGCGCAAGCTTCACTCAGTCCGCTCCTGGCGGACTGAACCTTCTGGATCACCGTACTCAAGCACCTCCAGCAGATTGTCCGGCACCTCCGGTTGGACGGAGGCCGCCGGCTCAGAAGGCTTGCTCCTCTTGGAAGGAGTTCGCCTACCGCGGTCCGGAACTGTTGAAGATTCCAGCGCGGTGTCCGGCACAAAGCCGGACATGGAGCCCTGGGGGGTCTTGTCCCCTTTACTCCTGGGGTCCGGGAGGTCGCCCTGCGGCTCCTCCAGGACCACCTCCTCCTGCCTTGGAGCTTGTTGCGACGCCACTTCGGTGTCATCCGCAGTGCGGGGGGAGACAGCGGGCGGAACTGAGTTCACGTCCGATGAATCCAGGGAGCCGCTCGACGACTCGTCGTGTTCGGCCCGGGGCGGGCTGTATAATTATGTTCGACATTAAGGAAAGTTGTGCGACAAAGGAACGTCATGAGTTACTCTGATATTCGAATACTTACGATTTCGCCGGACGCTTGGCCCTATCTGGCCACTCCTCTTCGTCCTCTTCGGCGTCGAGGGAGTAGTACAGCGGAGGGGTCTTCCTCTTCCTAGACCCTTCGGCCTCCCCCGTTGGGGCGGCCTTCCTTTTCTTTCCTCCCCCCGTTGGAGGGGGAGAGTTTTCTTCTTCCTCCTCCTCGTTCTAACGGGAGGAGAGCATCTCGGACTCGTCGGATGAAGAGTCCGACACCACCACATTACGGGCACTCTTTCGAGTCCCCGTGGCCTTCTTCTTCTCGGACTTCTTCTCCGACACCACATAAGGCGCCGGAACCATCAGCTTCACTACGAGAGCAGGGGCTGGGTCTTCGGGCAAGGGAGCTGGACAGTTAATTGATCCGGACTGCGCCTGCCAAGCCTGTCAAAGGTGAGGGAGTTTAGATCCCGCATAGAGTCAAACTATGGAAAAACTTAACATCCTGTAAAAGGTGAAAATAGCTTACCTCGCTAGCGTGCCGCTGCGATCTATATCCTCGGTCCTCGGAAGCGGATGTGGGTGCCTCGTCGCCTTTGGTTAGCACCTTCCAGACGTCTTCATACGTCGTGTCGAAGAGCCTGTTAAGGGTTTGGTGCTGCGCCGGGTCGAACTTCCACAGAGTAAAGTCCCGTTGTTAACACGGGAGGATCTGGCGGACAAGCATGACCTGGACTACATTGACAAGCTTGATCGGCTTGCTCACCAGGTACTGGATGCATGTCTGCAATCCGGTCACCTCTTTTTCGTGGCCCCACGACAGGCCCGTCTCTTTCCAGGACATAAGCCGCGTCGGGGGTCCGGATCGGAACTCGGGGGCTGCGATCCATTTCGGATCGCGCGGCTCGGTGATGTAAAACTACCATGATTGCCACCCCTTCAGGGTCTCCACGAAGGAGCCCTCGAGCCATAGGACGTTGGCCAATCTTGCCCTCCATGGCGCCTCCGCACTCCGCCTGGCTGCCGCGCACCACCTTGGGCTTGACGTTGAAGGTCTTGAGCCAGAGGCCGAAATGGGGGCGGATGCGGAGGAAAGCCTCGCACACGATGATAAACGCCGAGATGTTGAGGACGAAGTTCGGGGCCGGATCATGGAAATCTAGGCCATAGTAGAACATGAGCCCCCAGACAAATGGGTGGAGTGGGAAACCCAGTCCGCGGAGGAAGTGGGGAAGGAATACTACCCTCTCATGGGGCCTTGGGGTGGGGAGAAGCTGCCCTTCCTCGGGAAGCCGGTGCGCGATGTCCTTGGACAAGTATCCGGCCTTCCTTAGCTTTTTGACATGGCCCTCTGTGACGGAGGAGACCATCCACTTGCCTCCCGCTCCGGACATTGCTGGAGGAGGTCGAGGTAGGAAGTGCGGACTTGGGCGCTGGAGCTCGAGTGCGCAGGAGATGGATAGGCAAAGGAGGAAGAAGGCGTAGGTAAGAAGGTGGATCCTTATCCCCTTATATGGGCGGATGCGGTTGTGCGTCCCCACCAGCCTAGTAAAATTCGCTTGCCTCCCAAGCGCCGTGATAAATGGCGCAGTTGGGTTACCCACGTCCGTATTGATGAGAATCCTGTAAAAGGGGGGACACAATCTCTGCTTTGACAAGACGTGCCAAGAAAACCGCCTCGCTAAACGTGCTGAGGTGGAAAAGTAAAAACTCTTCGAGTAAAGGACTTGGCCGTAGTGTGATGTCACGCTGCGGAATACGTCAGCAGATTAGATTTGTGTTGATATTATTCTCTCTATGGCAATATGTGGAAACTTATTTTGCCGAGCCGGACACTATCCTTGGTGTTTAAAATCTTCTTGAAGGACTTGGAGGAGGAACCCGCCTTGCAATGCCGAAGACAATCTGCGCACCGGACTCGTCATTATTGAAGCCTGGTTCAGGGGCTACTGAGGGAGTCCTGGATTAAGGGGTGTTCGGGTAGCCGGACTATACCTTCAGCCGGACTCCAGGACTATGAAGATACAAGATTGAAGACTTCGTCCCGTGTCCGGATGGGACTTTCCATGGCGTGGAAGGCAAGCTTGGCGATGCGGATATTCAAGATCTCCTACCATTGTAACCGACTCTGTGTAACCCTAACCCTATCCGGTATCTATATAAACCGGAGGGTTCTAGTCCGAAGGACAACTTCATCATACAACAATCATACCATAGGCTTGCTTCTAGGGTTTAGCCTCCTTGATCTCGTGGTAGATCTACTCTTGTACTACCCATATCATCAATATTAATCAAGCAGGAGTAGGGTTTTACCTCCATCAAGAGGGCCCGAACCTGGGTAAAAACATCGTGTCCCTTGTCTCCTGTTACCATCTGCCTAGACGCACAGTTCGGGACCCCCTACCCGAGATCCGCCGGTTTTGACACCGACAGGAGGCTTCTCGAAGACCGTCTCCATTCCCTCCAGGACGATGCGGTGCCTGGCCTCTTGAGCCGTTAGGTCACGCCGCGCGGGGCGTTGATAGGCCGACGCCATACTCGGCAAGCCGAGGGGCATGCGAACGTAGCTGTGTGGCGGGCCCTCGCAACGGCCCACACGCGAAGGCCAGGAGCGCTCATGAGACGCAGCCCTGTTGAGCCCTGGGACGTCGATGCAGACACGCAGCACAGCACCCTCGCCTAGGTGGTGAGTCGCGCCCAGTGAGCGGCTGTCGCCATGCATGACTCTTGCGTCTTGCAGTTCCTGTGTGGTCTTGGCGATGGACTCCTGAGCGGTGGGCACCCCTTGCACTGCGTCTTCTTGAGGAAAACATGCCACGTGGCACGCCTCCAAGTGGCGCCCAAGCACCTCCCTCGTGAAGTAGGCAAGGCCTGAGGCCCTCTAGAAGAGAGCCCCTGAGCCTTGCTCGAGGAGGGCGCTGGGCGCGCCATCCTACGCGATGGAGGGATGCGCCCCTAGGACAGACGCTGATCCTGACGAGGCTCCCGCCCTGACGCCATCCTCCTGAGGTCTTGCATGGCGCAGCTGCTTCTTCTTGGGGATGGCCTCCGGAGGGCCCTCACTTCTGCTGTCGTGGTCGTCGATTGCTGCAGCTTCGAAGGCGCGCTCGAGGGAGCACACCGCATCCCTTTCTTCACACGGGACCGTGATGACCCCACCACTTCCAGGCATCTTGAGGATGTTGTAGCCGTGGTGGGTGACCGTCATGAACTTTGCCAGCGGCGAATACCCGAGGATGGCGTTGTACAGCAGGAGGATGTGCGCGACGTCGAAGTGGATGAGCTCGGTGCGATAGTTGTTGCGTGTGCCGAAGGTGACAGGCAGGCGGACCCTGCCCTATCGGCGTGTTGGAGCCGTCGGTCACTCCTGAGAAAGGTTTGGTAGGATGGAGTTGCTCATATGGCACCTGGAGGTTGTCGAAGGTGTCGATGGACAAGACATTGAGCCCTGCACCACCGTCGATGAGAGTCTTGGTAACCTGCACATTGCTGATGTCTGGGGAACACAACATCGGGAGGACGCCGGCGGTGGCCGCGCACTTGAGCTGATCTGCCGAGTCGAAAATGATGGCGCACTGGGATCACTTGAGCGGGCGAATGGCGTCAAGCTTGGGGAGCGCCGCATTCACCTCGCGAGTGAACCGTTTGAAGATGCGCTGAGAGGCTGGGGCCTGGGCGCCGCCCAAGATGCAGGCGATTGCACGCGGCTCCTGGAAGCCCCCAGCCCCCTCGTCCTGATGATGGTCGTCGTTCCTTCATGGTGGCAGTGGAGGAAAACCTGCATTGCCTTGGGGGCGATCCTCACGTGGCTGGTCCCTCCATGGCCCCTTGCGAGGATGGTCCTGCCAGCGGTCCTCACGAGGCCTATCGCGCCATTCCTGGCGTGGGCCACGGTCATCCCAACGTCCGCTTCCTCATCCTCCTCCACGGCCATAGCCCCGGTCGCTGCGCTCGGGGCATCGACCATAGCGTCCCTCGCGAAGGGCTCGGAGCTCTTGGCAGTCGCTGGTGTTGTGGGTGTTAACGTTCTGGAAGGCGCAGAACGGTCGGCTGTTCTTGGATGACTCAGGTTGATCTCTGCCCCGTTTGGTGTCGGGCTCCGCAGCTAGCACTACCGCTTCCTTGCGCTTCACGTCCTTGGCCTTGGCTTTCTTCTCCTCTGTGCCTGCGGCTGGCAGCTCAAGGAGGGAAAGCCGCCCCTCCTCATCTCTCGCGCACTTGGTTCCTAGGTTGAACAGCTCCTGAGACGTGCAGAGCTCCTCGTGGATGGCTAGCTCTTCCTTCATCTTGACGTCACGGACGCCGTCGGAGAATGCGGAGATGATGGCCTCATCCGTGACCTTCGGGATCTTGAGGCTGGTGCTGTTGAAGCGCTAGATGTACTTCTAGAGGGTATCCCCTGGTTGTTGCTTGATGCGGCGCAGGTCGGTCGCGGCCAGTGGGCAGTCGCGAGTGCCCTGGAAGTTGGCGATAAAGTGGTTGCGCATCTCGTCCCAGGAGGAGATCAAGCCGTGCTGCAGGTTCAGGAGCCAGGTGCGGGCCCCATCCTTGAGAGCCATGGGAAACCAGTTCGCCATGACTTTCTCGTCACCGTTGGCTGCTTCGATGCTCAGCTCATATAGCTGCAGGAACTCTGCGGGGTCGGCGGCGCCGTCGTAGCGAGGAGGCTGATCCGGCTTGAACTTGCCTGGCCAGGCGACACTGCGCAGCTGGGGGGTGAAGGCGCAGCAGTCGGCCGTGGTTACTGGGGCCCGCCTTGGAGGTGGAGCTTGGTCTTGTCAAGGTCCGCATGGCGCCGTCGCAAGCGGCACATGGTCTTGACGAGGCGGCGTGGGATGTGCGGGTGCAGTTTCACACGGCCTTGGGATTTCTTGGCAACTTCTCTCTTCGCGCGCGGGCACCGGTCGTGGCGGGTCGCACCGCAGGGCCGCACGCCTTGGTGCGAAGGCACCATCTTTGGGCTAGGGTGGTGGAGGCGCGCCTCGGGCCTCGTCACCCGTGGCTGGCTCAGGGTGAGGCCGAGAGAGGGACGGTGCCGGGGAGCCCCCTACGGCCCGGACGAGCTCCCGATGCGGTCAAGCCACTCCTCGTAGAGGTCGTCGACTAGGCGGTAGCACAGGAGCTCGTTTGCGGCGATGAGTGCGGCCCGCGCCTCCATGGGAGCGCGGTGTGCATGAGACGAAGAGCCGGCTGGGGCCAGCGATGGAGTGGCGGTGTGGCTGTCCTGCCGTACCGAAGGATGCATCGAAGACGCTTGCTACTCGTTCCCCACCGGGCCGGTGGCAGCGTTGGCGGCAGGAGACTGAGAATGACGTGGTGGCCCGCCAATGGGAGCCATCTGAGCGACCCGGGCGGTGAGGGCAGCCCGACGCTCTGCTCGAGCACGGCGAGTGTCCGCCATGGAGACGATGGAGCGACGAACTGATGGAAGGAAAGCTACGGCGCACCCCTACCTGGCGCGCCAAAAGTCGAATGTGGGGTTCCGGCAAACCCTTAAGGTTCGAACACTGGGGTGCGTGCGAAGTCTTTTCCTCCCATCGTGGATGAACTCGATGAACCCGATGAACCATCATTACCTGCGATCGTGGGAGGAGCCGGTTGGCCTTCTCTTGCTATAAATGGGGAGGGGGCAGAGCCCCCGTTGGCCATCACTTCCTTGCTTGCTTGCTTCTTCCTCCTCGCTCCACTGCTAGCTTCTTTTCCCTCGCTTCGTTGCTAGCACCAATGGCGCCCATCAGAAGGTTCTATGCCGAAGAAAAGGGGAAGGCCCCCCGAGATGTCCCGGAGCAACTTCCACCGAAGAAGAGGTCGATCCATCACCGTGAAGAAGTGGCGATGCAGGTGGTGATGAGGCCTTGGTGCGAGCGGCCTCCCCCAGGGTATCCGCTACCCCTGTATGCCCAAGCAAAGGACTCGGGAAGGCGGAGCGATGAGAAGCGCTGCCGGCGCCACGCCCGGGGTCGCCGCGCCGCGGCGACACGCGCTGTCGCCCCAAGAATCCACACTGGGGACTCCTCGCGTGAGCTGGTGCTGTGGGCACCAATGCCCCCAAGCTCTTGGATTCGCTTCCCGCGGTTCTTCTCCGACGTGATGCCGCCGAGGGGGCCTCTTGAGCACTGGTTGCAGCACACCGACTACGGCGCTCCGGCGACGGGTGCGAAGATCGAAGTGGTCCCCACCGCCAAGATCTTCATGACTCGCGGCTGGGGCGAGATCGCGCGGGTTTGCCGCGCGAGGGGCGCCCTCGCGATCCATCTTGAATACGACGGCGTCTCCACGCTCTTCTTCAAGGTCTTCGATGCCGAGGGCCACCGCCTGGAGTGCTGCTCCGGAGAGGAGCGCGAGGCTGATGCGCGCTCCGCTCGCGAGCACTCCAGCAGTAGCAGCCCTTGGGAGTCCAGCAGCTCTCCTGAGCTCTACGAGTCTCCGGAGACGAGCGACGACAGCTACGTGCCCCCGAGCTCTCGCCGCGCTCGGAGCAGTGCTGCCACGTCCCACCGTCGCTGCCGCTAATCTGGATGGGGTTGGCGCCAGCCTCCCGTGGCCCACTGTTGATGATGGCGTCTGCCACGGGAGGGGTGTAGGTAGGTTCCTCCTTAGCTCTAGCTTTTGTTTCGGGCGAAGAATCATGAAGCGCCCCGTGGGGGCATGTAAGGGTCTGTAATGTCTTTTGTGCTTAGCTTCCCTGTTATGAAGATTTGATGAACGCGCGTCCTACTAAGGCTCGGTCCGCCCTTTCTTTCCTTGCGATAACTTGTTGCTCTACGCCGACAGGTCCCGGTCCCCAGGCAGGCTACAGCCGTCGCTAGTATGCCAGGTCGCGTGCCGTGGTCAAGGCCAGGAGGTGTGCGGCCTGAGGTCCAGTAAGAGCCCCTGAGGCGCGATGCTCAGGAGGTACCCTTAGCGCTGAAGTGGCCATGGTAAGGGAAGAAAGGGATTTGACGTGGCCGCAACGGGATTGCGGCAAGGCGTGAGTATCCCTAAGGCCCAGACATTTAGCCGATCCGGGGGCGAGACTTATCTTGTGAACTTCGCAGCGATTCCTGACGTCGCGATGGGGCTGCGCGCCACCTTGTGCGGCATAGCCAAGCCGGCCCATACAAGTTTCCCTCCTCCCATGCTTTTCATTAGTGCTCTGCCGCCTCAGGTCCCGGTCCTCAAGCAAGCTCTGCCGCCACTGGTATGCCAGGTCGCGATGTCATGGTCAAGGCCAGGGGGTGAGGGCTGGAGAGCCAGTAAGAGCCCCTTTTAACACGCAAGCAAATTGCACGAGAGAAAAATGAGACTCGTGGTGCCGCCTGCTATCCTCCCCGCGGGGTCCCTGTGAACAGGCACAAAAAGAACATGGTTTGCCGTTATAGCCATCAGCCTACCGCTGGTTGGTCTGGATGAAGTGAGGGCACTAAGGGCCTAGTGAGGTGACGTGCGCGGGGCGTGCCGCGAGCCAGAGCTCGACCGCTCAGATTTGTTGACGTGGCAGGGACGGACCCATGCACCAGCGCCGTGCCTGTGAGGAGGCCCCGTGGGAGGCGATGATCGTGCAAGTGATAACCGCGGGTAGGTTAAGCTGGGAAGGCAAATCAGCTTGGGTAAATGCAGGAAGATACATGCCACTGGGTCCGGCCCGGGAGGCTTGGGGATGATGCAGCCCGAGGGGCGCCCCCAGCAAGGTAAGCTGAAGACATAAGCAAATGGAATACATGCCGTAGGGACGGACCCACACGGCCTGGGAATAATGCAGCCCAAGGGGCGCTCCCAGCTTAGCGTGCTTGGAAGATGTCACCTGGTTCTGTAGATGAAGCAGAGTTGGTGCAGCTCAAGGCGTGCGTCGGAGAAAGGACTCCTCATGAGCCACCGGAGCCCTGAGCCTCTGGAGGCTCTGGGGGCTCAGGAGGTGAGGGTGTCCTAGATTAGGGGGTGTTCGGGTAGCCGGACTATACCCCCAGCCCTCGCGACATAGCGAAACCAGTGCCTCACGTACATAACTACGCTCTAGAAATACCATGGGCGCAGGGGAAGGGGCACAATAACGGCAAACCCAAAATACGGCTTAAAATGTACTAGGGGCTGCCGAATTCTTTTTTTAATTTTCTCTTACTTTCAGGACTCCATACTTCGGATGAACTGTTTGGCAATTCAACTGCCGCACAAACGATGCAAGATCCAGGGAAGCAGACAAGCCATGCCGCATTATGGAACTCCCAGGTGGTCTCTGTTACGAGCAGTATACCTGTTTTTGCATACAATTCCGCGGCCTGCTCCTGGCCAGGACATGTTAAATATCCCAATATCTTTTGCTTATCGCACTACTTGTATCGTTATGCTTTGATAGCAGCCTTTCTATAAACAATGCATAGCTCTATGTCTATTTTTTGCATTATCCTCCTTTCATATATATGTTTACTAAATGACATGTTGCACCCGTACACCATGGTACGGCAAACACACGAGGGGCTTCAGTACCCCTCAATATGGTGTGAGAAGCCCGTACACTTTCACAAGTGCGGCACCCCGAACTTATAGCACTATATGCATCGGCTCCGAGTCATGATTTGGGTCAATAGTTGGGTTTGCCCGGCTCCTATGTTTTGGTGCCTTACATTCCGCTATATCGGCTAAGGTAGCACTAGGAGAACCACTGCGATTGTGCCCCAGTTGAGCTGGGTTAAGCACCTCAGTGGAGAAAGCTAAAACTGACTGTCATGATGAGGCGAGAGACCGGTCGCTGTTCGAGAGGTTTTTCGAGTCCCTAAAGACTTATGTCGCTTCGAGCGAGGAGCCGGCTTTGTCCGGCCAATGCATGGATAGTGCCTCGAACTCGGTCTTCCGAACTAGGGGCTTCGCCGAAATTTAAAATTATAGAGTTCTATGGCTAAGTGAGAGTGTTCACGCATTATAGTCCGATTGCCTTGTTCGTTGTGCTGAGCGCCTCCCTCGAAGGACCCAACTATGGGAAAAAGAGCGCTCAGGTTTATCCCGAACACCCCAACACTAGGGGCATGGGGGCAGAAGCCGACGACTGGCCATCCCTCAATTTTTTTTGATAAACGGCCGCATAGAAAGTAATATTTAAAATTCAACAAGCATTGCTTAGCGCATATGAACAAGTTTTCAGCGCATAGGATAAACACGAGCGAGTTCATTCAAAAATTACATCCTTGGTACACTCATCCGCCACAAGGCGGGCACCCGCAAGAACATCCTTATAGTAGTTCTCGGCCTTGCGATGCTCCTTCCCCGGCGGCGGCCCGTCCCTCACAAGCTTCTCACCGTCCAGCTTACCCCAGTGCACCTTTGCACGGGCAAGGGCCCTACGGGCACCTTCGATGCAGACGGAGCGCTTGATGACCTCGAGCCTTGGACGGGCCTCCACCAGCCGCCGCATCAGCCCGAAGTAGCTCCCAGGCAGGGCCTCTCCGGGCCATAGCCGAACTATGAAGCCCTTCATGGCCTGTTCGGCCGCCTTGTGGAGCTCGACCAGCTGTTTCAGCTGGTCGCTCAAGGGCACATGGTGTTCGGCCTCAGTATACTGAGACCAGAACACCTTCTCCGTCGAGCTGCCCTCTTCAGCTCGGTAGAATGCGGCAGCGTCGGATACGCTGCGGGGAAGATCTGCGAATGCCCCGGGAGAGCTCCGGATTCGGGTAAGTAACAAGTAGTTTACTTTTATATTTCTGCTTTGCATAAAGAATGCCTTACCCACTGCTATCTTTTTCATCTCCTCCAACTCTTGGAGGGCCTTTTGGGCTTCGGCCTTGGTAGACTTGGCAGTCTCAAGGGCCGCCGCGAGCTCGGACGCTTGCTTCTTTGACTCAAGCTCCAGACTCTCATGTTTTTTCATGAGAGCCTGAAGCTCTTGCTGCACCTCGCCGACCCGGGCCTCAAGTTTCTCTCGCTCGGTGCGCTCCGCGGCCGCTTTCTTTTCGGCCTCGGACAGCGCCTGCTTGAGGGTCTCCACCTCAGTCGTGTCCCCTACAATAAGTAGTACAATCCTGTTATTTTTTGCAATCACGTCTTTTTATAAGCACTTTTTTCTGTAAGGTATTTCTTACCTTCTTTCTCCTCGAGCTGCCGCTTGGCAAGGCCGAGCTCTTGCTCGGTCCGCTCGAGTCCCTGTTTCAGGGCACCCACCTCCGCAGTTAGTGCGGCGGTGGCTAGCAGCGAAGCCTGCATACGCATATTGACTCTTTGTTGTTAGACTCCTGCGAAATTTAATAGATCCTCCATTCTGCTTTTCTTTCCGAATGCCAAACAGAGCATCAGGGGCTACTGTCTATGCGGTTATATTCTTACATATTTTTTACTTACCTCGAAGCCTGTTAGAAGGCTAGCGCAAGCTTCACTCAGTCCGCTCTTGGCGGACTGAACCTTCTGGATCACCGTACTCATAATAGTACGGTGCTCCTCGTCGATGGAGGCACCGTCAAGCACCTCCAGCAGATTGTCCGGCACCTCCGGTTGGACGGAGGCCGCCAGCTCAGAAGGCTTGCTCCTCTTGGAAGGAGTTCGCCAACCGCGGTCCGGAACTGTTGAAGCTTCCGGCGCGGTGTCCGGCACAAAGCCGGACTTGGAGCCCTGGGGGGTCTTGTCCCCTTTACTCTTGGAGTCCGGGAGGTCGCCTTGCGGCTCCTCCAGGACAACCTCCTCCTGCCCCGGAGCTCGTTGTGACGCCACTTCAGCGTCATCCGCAGTGCGGGGGGAGACAGCGGGCGGAACTGAGTTCACGTCCGATGAATCCAGGGAGCCGCTCGAAGACTCGTTGAGTTCGGCCCGGGGCGGGCTGCATAATTATGTTCGACATTAGGGAAGGCTGTGCAACAAAGGAACGTCATGAGTTACTCTGATATCCGAATACTTACGATTTTGCCGGACGCTTGGCCCTATCTGGCCACTCCTCTTCGTCCTCTTCGGCGTCGGGGGAGTGGTTCGGCGGAGGGGTCTTCCTCTTCCTGGACCCTTCGGCCTCCCCCGTTGGGGTGGCCTTCCTTTTCTATCCTCCCCCCCGCTGGAGGGGGAGAGTGTTCTTCTTCCTCCTCCTCGTTTTCACGGGAGGAGAGCATCTCGGACTCGTCGGATGACGAGTCCGACACCACCACATTACGGGTACTCTTTCGAGTCCCAGTGGCCTTCTTCTTCTTGGCCTTCTTCTCCGGCACCACATAAGGCGCCGGAACCAGCAGCTTCACTAGGAGAGCAGGGGCTGGGTCTTCGGGCAAGGGAGCCGGAGAGTTAATCGATCCGGACTGCGCCTGCCAAGCCTGTCATAGGTGAGGGAGTTTAGATCCCGCATAGAGTCAAACTATGAAGAAACTTAACATCCTGTAAAAGGTGAAAATAGCTTACCTCGCTAGCGTGACGCTGCGAGCTGTATCCGCGGTCCTCGGAAGCGGATGTGGGAGCCTCGGCGCCTTTGGTTAGCACATTCCAGACGTCTTCATACATCATGTCGAAGAGCCAGTTAAGGGTTTGGTGCTGCGTCGGGTCAAACTCCCACAGATTAAAGCCCCGTTGTTGACACAGGAGGATCCAGCGGACGAGCATAACCTGGACTACATTGACAAGCTTGATCGGCTTGCTCACCAGGGACTGGACGCATGTCTGCAATCCGGTCACCTCTTTTTCGTCACCCCACGACAGGCCCGTCTCTTTCCAGGACATAAGCCGCATGGGGGGTCCGGATCGGAACTCGGGGGCTGCGATCCATTTTGGATCGCGCGGCTCGGTGATGTAAAACCACCATGATTGCCACCCCTTCAGGGTCTCCATGAAGGAGCCCTCGAGCCATAGGACGTTGGCCATCTTGCCCGCCATGGTGCCTCCTTACTCCGCCTGGCTGCCGCACACCACCTTGGGCTTGACGTTGAAGGTCTTGAGCCAGAGGCCGAAATGGGGGCAGATGCGGAGGAAAGCCTCGCGCACGACGATAAACGCCGAGATGTTGAGGACGAAGTTCGGGGCCAGATCATGGAAATCCAGGCCATAGTAGAACATGAGCCCCCGGACAAATGGGTGGAGTGGGAAACCCAGTCCGCGGAGGAAGTGGGGAAGGAATACTACCCTCTCATGGGGACTTGGGGTGGGGAGAAGCTGCCCTTCCTCGGGAAGCCGGTGCGCGATGTCCTTGGACAAGTATCCGTCCTTTCTTAGCTTTTTGACATGGCCCTCCATGACGGAGGAGACCATCCACTCGCCTACCGCTCCGGACATTGCTGGAGGAGGTTGAGGTAGGAAGCGCGGGCTTGGGCGCTGGAGCTCGAGTGCACAGGAGATGGATAGGCAAAGGAGGAAGAAGGCGTAGGTAAAAAGGTGGATCCTTATCCCCTTATATGGGCGGACGTGGTTGTGCGTCCCCACCAGCCTAGTAAAACTCGCTTGCCTCCCAAGCGCCATGATAAATGGCGCAGTTGGGTTACCCACGTCCGTATTGATGAGAATCCCGTAAAAAGGGGGCACACGATCTCTGCTTTGACAAGACGTGCCAAGGAAACCGCCTCGCTAAACGTGCTGAGGTGGAAAAGTAAAAACGATTCGAGTAAAGGACTTGGCCGTAGTGTGATGTCACGCTGCGGAATACGTCAGCAGATTAGATTTGTGTTGATATTATTCTCTCTATGGCAATATCGGGAAACTTATTTTGCAGAGCCGGACACTATCCTTGGTGTTTAAAATCTTCTTGAAGGACTTGGAGGAGGAACCCGCCTTGCAATGCCGAAGACAATCTGCGCGCCGGACTCGTCGTCATTGAAGCCTGGTTCAGGGGCTACCGAGGGAGTCCTGGATTAGGGGGTGTTCGAGTAGCCGGACTCCAGGACTATGAAGATACAAGATTGAAGACTTCGTCCCGTGTCCGGATGGGACTTTCCTTGGAGTGGAAGGCAAGCTTGGTGATGCGGATATTCAAGATCTCCTACCATTGTAACCGACTCTATGTAACCCTAACCCTATCTGATATCTATATAAACCGGAGGGTTCTAGTCCGTAGGACAACTTCATCATACAACAATCATACCATAGGCTAGCTTCTATGGTTTAGCCTCCTTGATCTCGTGGTAGATCTACTCTTGTACTACCCATATCATCAATATTAATCAAGCAGGAGTAGGGTTTTACCTCCATCGAGAGGGCCCGAACCTGGGTAAAAACATCGTGTCCCTTGTCTCCTGTTACCATTCGCCTAGACACACAGTTCGGGACCCCCTACCCGAGATCCACCGGTTTTGACACCGACAGGAGGCTTCCCGAAGACCGTCTCCATTCCTGCGCACATCTGGTTCTCCTGGCGACGAATGTGTTGGTTTAACTCCTAGATGAAAGCTGTAATTGATTTATCCTTCCTGGTGCTGATCATCTCCCATTTCTCATCTCGGCGCCCACATATCTGATAGATAGTATCCTTAAGCTTCTTATGATAAACTTCTCCAATGCGTCCCATGGTGATGTGAACTGGCACACTCTTTCCTAGACTCCAGGTTGGTGCATCGAAGGAAAACTCTATGGGTTTAGTGACTGGCATGAATGTCCTTCCTGGAACTTGAACTTGAATCATCCATCGCTCCTCTTCTGGTAAGGAGGCATTATAAGTCCCGGTGAAGCTTGGTATTCCAATGTTCAGGTAGCTAGTGACTTCCTACAAGTGTCGTCCAAAGGGGGCGTCTTCATCTGGTTGTGCAAACTTGTTACTTGCGTCTGCCATCCTAAAGAGTAGCAAATGGAGAGGAGTCAGAAATGAGAAGAGAATAGTGATCTAGGGCTTTAGCTTAGTGGTTGTGTCCTACACTCAGTGTGTGCTCTGATACCATCTTGTAGCGACCCGACCTCAAACGGTCAAGTCTCTATGCTTTAGTGTCATCCGTGGATCGGTAATGCTGACACACACAGTACTCGAGGATTTATAACAGAGTAGCAATCACACACATACTACATCGAATGTCTCAATAGAGAACTTATTACAATAAATATGGCATAAGGCCATCTAATACGATAATAGCGGAAGGCTTGGAAGATAAAGTGAGTCCATCAACTCCAACGGCATAGTTGAGCTGCACGGCAATGACCTAATGAACCTTACTCCTCGTCTAAAAAGTCCGCAAAATAATACGTTGCAGCCCGAAAACGGGTCAACACATGGAATATGCTGGCAAAATAACACAATAGAGCAACAGCAGAATAATGCTATCACTACATGCATATTTGGGTGGTGGAAAGCTCTATGGTTAACGTTTTTGCGAAAAGCCAATTTTTTCCTACAACAAAGGAATAGATTTTTATTTAACTATCATGGTAGTTGAAACATCATTGAGAAGGTTCCTCCAACTCAATCCCAATTAAAGTAATTAGCAACCCAACAATATTATTTAATAGTGATGAGATACTTATGATACTCCAAGTACTAGATACTGAAGATGTCCATAACCGGGGACACGGCGAACCATGATTAGTTTATACACTCTGCAGAGGTTTTCGCACTTCTCCCCAGAAGGCTCGATGTCCTCCATTGGATTTCTCGCACTTCATGGTGTTTGAGAAACGGATGACCGAGACACAGTCTTTCAGAAGCATTAACCCCTTACTCCGGGAAGACCATACCAACCTACATCCCTCTACCTGCTGATCCACCTCTTCGGGAGCTTCACGCAACTTAATCAACTATGCTAGAGCCCGTAATAGCTTGTGGCTGCACACGGAAGTTTCTAGCATGAAAATATCTCAGTTCCCTTTGAGCCTGGGTGGCCGACCATAGGATTATCACACGGGTACTCCGGGATATCCTAGGACAACACTGGATTCCCCAGGTGCCCAACAAACAATCCACCCAGATGTTTATTCAAGTTGCCACCTTAAGTTGAACCATTAATTAACAATGTCACATCTGTCACGGATTTCACTCACCCAACCACGTCTACGAGCATAGCATAGCAATATAAGACATACATAGAAGTAAGTCCCAAGGGTTTGATAAATAACATTGCAATAGGTTCTACCTCATCAACTACTTCCCAACCCACATGTTAATCACATCCTAACCATGCAATGTTTGAGGATTGGAACTAATGCATAAAAACTCAGTGACAAAGGGGTATGACCAAAGTGTTACTTGCCTTGCTGATGATCCGCAAAACCTAGGGACTCGTAGTAGCACGCTTCACACTTCGGGTGTTCTTTGCAAACAAACAATAGCATACATAAGCAATCTAGCAAAGAAAGATGGGTAAATCTCAAATAAGAAGATCTAACCAGAAAGTTCAACTTAAGAACTCCGGTTTGCGAAAAGAATCAAATCAAACGAAGCAACGAAACTCAAACTGCGAAAGAAACAAGATCCATTTACTAATCTCGGCTAAGATCAAATTTTACAGTACGAAAATCATGTTCAAGTTGATTAAACGGAAAGATGGTTTTGAGACAAAGATCTAGGCGCTCGAATCGCCTGATTCCGATAAGCGAGCGAAAAGATAAACTGAAACGAAAATCGGATCAGAAATCGCGATTGGGAAATAGTCGCAGAAAATCCGAGAAAAAGAAAACTGACGAACAGGCTAACGAACGAATGTTCGTTGTCTGCGGCTAACGAGTGATCACCGTTCGTTAGAACGAACTTATGGAAAAACGTCTGCAAAGTAACTAAACCGAGAAAAACCGGTGAACTGATTTAAAGAAAAACAAACTAGGGTTTCTAAAAAAACCGGATCGGTTTTCTAGAGAAAACCGGTGGCGGCGGCATATACCTCCGGCGGCTTCCGCGGCGGGGCGGCGAGGTGCGGTATGCGGCGGCAGCAGCGAGCGGCGGCGGCGTGCGGCGCAGGCAGCGGGCGGTGGTCGCTTGCGGCGGCGGGCGCGGCGGCGGGGTGCGGCTCCAGGGCTCCAACGGGGGCCCCGGGGTGGCTTCTAAGGGGGATGGCGTGGCTTGGGGAAGGGGGCGGGGCGCGTGGCCGACTCGGCCATGGCGTGCGGCGGCGGCGGGCACGGTCTCCAGGTGGGAGACGACGGCGCGGGGAGGTGGGCCGGCGGCCTGGCTCGGCTGGGCCTCGGCCTAGTCGGGCACTGCGTTTTTAAAAAAATAATTTCGCCGAAACTAAATAAATCCTAGAAAATAAAATAAAAATCTAAAAATGCCAAAACAAATTGTCACCGTCTAAATAAAATATTTAGAACAAGATGAACATTTTCTTGGCCCTAAAATGCAACTTTGAAAAACGTCCAATTTTTCTAATTCAAATAAAATAGCAATAAACTCCGAATAAAATCAAATATTTGATTTTAATATTTTTCCTCAAATATTTCATTTATTTTTGAGAACTCACATTGTCTCCTCTCAAATATTTTAATATGAAATATTTTCGGAGAGAAAAATAATTAAAACCAAAATTCCTCGTTTCAATATTTGATAAAACTCAAATATGAAAACAGGGAAATCCCCAACTCTCTCTCCGAGGATCCTTGAGTTACTTAGGATTTCGAGGATTCGCGAAATGAAGTGCTATAAAATATGATATGCATCCATGTTCTATGTATAACATTCCAAATTGAAAATTTGGGATGTTACACCTACGTAAGTGTCACTCCAAGGCTTATGGAGGAGACCATGCTAGAGATAGAACTGCGCACAAGGTATTGCAATCCAGTTTTTATTGGCTTACTCTCTTCAAGGATTCCCATAAGTTTGTTTTGTCCTGTGATGAATGTCAAAGAATTGGTAATATTAGTAGACGTCAGGAAATGCCTCTGATTTATTCACTTGTTATTGAACCATTTGATGTTTGGGTCTTTGATTATATGGGACCGTTTCCTTCCTCTAATGGATACACACATATTGTAGTTGATGTTGATTACGTTACTAAGTGGGTAGAAGCTATTCCAATTAGTAGTGTTGATCATAACACCTCTATTAAGATGCTTAAAGAAGTTATTTTTCTGAGGTTTGGAGTCCCTAGATACTTAATGACTGATGGTGGTTCACATTTTATTCAAGGTGCCTTTTGTAAAATGCTTTCTAAGTATGATGTTAATCATAGAATTGCATCTCCTTATCACCCACAGTCTAGTGGCCAAGTAGAATTAAGAAATAGAGAGCTTAAATTAATTTTGCAATAGACAGTTAATAGATCTAGAAAGAATTGGTCCAAGAAACTTGATGATGCATTATGGGCTTATAGAACTGCATACAAAAATCCTATGGGTATGTCTTCGTATAAAATGGTTTATGGCAAAGCATGCCACTTACCTCTTGAACTAGAACATAGGGCATATTGGGCCATTAAAGAGCTCAATTATGATTTCAAACTTGCCGGTGAGAAGAGGCTTTTTGACATTAGCTCACTTGATGAATGGAGAACCCAGGCCTATGAAAATGCCAATCTGTTTAAAGAAAAAGTAAAAGATGGCATGATAAAAGGATACAAAAACGTGAGTTCAATATAGGTGATTATGTATTGTTATACAACTCTCATTTAAGATTTTTTGCAGGCAAACTTCTCACTAAATGGGAAGGTCCTTACGTCATCGAGGAGGTCTATCGTCCTGGTGCCATAAAAATCAACAACTTCAAAGGCACAAATCCGATGGTGGAAAATGATCAAAGAATCAAACATTATATCTCAGGTAATCCCATAAATGTTATTGAAACCGTAACCCCGGAGGAATACATAAGGGACACTATACAGAACGTTTCATACTCCGAAAAGGAATAGGTACGTGGACGGTAAGTAAACCGACTCCAAAATAGTTCTAAAGGCAATTTTTCTCTGTTTTGGAATATTTAAGAAAATAGGAAAATAAGAAGTAGTCTGGGAAGGGCACGAGGCTTCCACGAGGATGGAGGGCACATCCTACCCCCTGGGCATGCCCCCCTGCATCGTGGGCACCTTGCGTGCCCTCTGGACTCTGTTTTCTTGCATGATACTTCTTTTGGTCGGTAAAAATTCATTATATAATCCCCCGAAGGTTTTGAATACCGTATAATGTCATCTCCCTCCTCCTCCAACAATGAGGGCAACGATGCTTGGCTAATGAAGATAGAGCTGAAGAGAGAAGAGCCCAGAGAGATCAACAAGGATGATGGGATCAAGAAGGCCATGGGGGACCAAGTTCCGGCAGTAGCAGAAGAAGACATCCTTCAACCTCACCACAATCTCTTTACCCCAACGGAGATTGAGGCTTTCAAGATGATTGAGTTAGCTCGTATTCAAAACAAGTATCTCACAAGTGAAAATATTTTGTTGAAGGAGCATATCATCGCACTCAAGGGCATTATCCGCAAATTGGAGGATCTCCTACGCTCGATGTGCGACTATCCATCATCACCAACACCTTCTTCACCAACAAAGAAGAACTGAGTATCGCGTATGGGACTCCCCTTGGCAACTGCCAAGCTTGGGGGAGTGCCCCGGTATCGTATCACCATCACTTTTATCTTTACCGTTTTTCTTAGTTCGATCCTTTTGGTAATATCTTGATCTATTAGAATAAAGTTAGTATGATCTAGTTTTGAGTTTTGCTCTATGATCCTTCTATGTAATCGAGTCCATGAGCTTTATATAATAAAGATTAGTGCTGAGTCAAGGGCTTGATTATTTTGCTATGATCTCGAGGGAATAAAATAAAAGAAAAAGAAATAAAGAGATCATAAGGATCTTATGGAGAGTAAT
Organism: Triticum urartu; assembly: GCF_003073215.2. Lineage (NCBI taxonomy): Eukaryota > Viridiplantae > Streptophyta > Magnoliopsida > Poales > Poaceae > Triticum > Triticum urartu. The sequence goes on from NC_053023.1 coordinate 316,991,083, forward strand.
GACTTCACATATGAAAGTATGATGAATAAAAGTTGTTGAAAGTTGAGAAACATAGTTTTGGTCATCGTTGCAATTAATAGGAAGTAATAAAGAAAAAGAGGTTTTCACATATAAATATACTATCTTGGACATCTTTTATGATTGTGAGCACTCATTAAAATATGACATGCTAAAGAGTTGACATTGGACAAGGAAGACAATGTAATGGGTTATGTTTTCTTAACATCTGAGATAAATTATATTGTCATGGATCGTCCAACATGTTGACCTTCCCTTTCCCTCTCATGCTAGCCAATTTCTTTGCACCAAGTAGAGATACTACTTGTGCTTCCAAATATCCCTAAACCCGTTTTTGCCATGAGAGTCCACCATACCTACCTACGGATTGAGTAAGATCCTTCAAGTAAGTTGTCATCCGTGCACGCAATAAAAATTTCTCTATAAATATGTATGATCTATTAATGTGGAGAAAATAAGCTTTATACGATCTTGTGATGTGGAAGAAATAAAAGTGACGGACTGCATAATAAAGGTCCTTACCAAAAGTGGCAATATAAAGTGACGTTCTTTTGCATTAAGATTTTGTGCATCCAACCATAAAAGCACATGACAACCTCTACTTCCCTTTGCGAAGGGCCTATTTTTTACTTTTATCTTCTACCTTATATAAGAGTCATGGTGATCTTCACCTTTCCTTTTTACATTTTATACTTTGGCAAGCACAATGTGTTGGAAAGACCCAGATACATATAGCTAATTGGATGTGAGTTTTCATGAACTATTATTGTTGACATTACCCTTGAGGTAAAAAGCTGGGAGGCAAACTATAAGCCCCTATCTTTCTCTGTGTCCAGCTAAAACTTCATAACCATACATATCGCGTGAGTGTTTGCAATTTTTGAAGACTAAATGATAGTTGAGTATGTGGACTTGCTGAAAAGCTCTTATTGACTCTTTCCGATGTTTTGATAAATTGCAATTGCTTCAATGACTGAGATTGTGGTTTGTTAGTTTTCAATGAAGTTTATGATTCATACTTGAAATTGTGATTGAATTGTTACTTTAGCATAAGAGATCATATGACAATATATATATATGTTGCTGTTCTAAGAATGATCATGATGCCCTCATGTTTGTATTTTATTTTATCGACACCTCTATCTCTAAACATGTGGACATATTTTTCGATTTCGGCTTTCACTTGAGGACAAGCAAGGTCTAAGCTTGGGGGAGTCAATACGTCCATTTTGCATCATGTTTTTATATCGATAATTATCGCATTATGGGCTGTTATTACACATTATGTCACAATACTTATGCCTATTCTCTCTTATTTTACAAGGTTTACATGAAGAGGGGGAATGCCGGCAGCTGGAATTCTGGGCCGGAAAAGGAGCAAATATTAGAGATCTATTCTGCACATCTCCAAAAGCCCTGAAACTCCATGGGAGTTATTTTCAGAATATATAAAAAATACTGAGCGAAGAAAGTACCAGACGGGGCCACCCACCATCCACGAGGGTGGGGGCGCGCCCCCCTGCCTCGTGGGCCCCTGGTGGCCCTCTGATGCCCATCTTTGTCTATATGGAGTCTTTCATTGAGAGAAAAATCATAAGCAAGCTCACGGGACGAAACTCCGCCGCCACGAGGCGGAACCTTGGCGGAACCAATCTAGGGCTTCGACCGAGCTGTCCTGCCGGGGAAACTTCCCTTCGGGAGGAGGAAATCATCCCCATTGTCATCACGAACGATCCTCTCATCGGGAGGGGGTTAATCTCCATCAACATCTTCACCAGCACCATCTCATCTCAAACCCTAGTTCATCTCTTGTATCCAATCTTTGTATCCAAACCTCATATTGGTACCTATGGGTTGCTAGTAGTGTTGATTACTCCTTGTAGTTGATGCTAGTTGGTTTACTTGGTGGAAGATCATATGTTCAGATCCATTTTGCATATTAATACCCCTCCGATTATGAACATGAATATGCTTTGTGAGTAGTTACGTTTGTTCCCGAGGACATGGGAGAAGTCTTGCTATAAGTAGTCATGTGAATTTGGTATTCGTTCGATATTTTGATGAGATGTATGTTGTCGTTCCTCTAGTGGTGTCATGTGAACGTCGACGAGATGACACTTCACCATTGTTTGGTACTAGAGGAGGGCATTGGGACGTAATAAGTAGATGATGGGTTGCTAGAGTGACAGAAGCTTAAACCCTAGTTTATGTGTTGCTTCGTAAGGGGCTGATTCGGATCCATATGTTTCATGCTATGGTTAGGTTTACCTTAATACTTATGTTGTAGTTGCGGATGCTTGCAATAGGGGTTAATTATAAGTGGGATGCTTGTCCAAGTAAGGACAGTACCCAAGCACCGGTCCACCCACATATCAAATTATCAAAGTACCGAACGCTAATCATATGAGCGTGATGAAAACTAGCTTGACGATAATTCCCATGTGTCCTTGGGAGTGCTTTCCTTCATACAAGAGTTTGTCCAGTCTTGTCCTTTGCTACAAAAATGATTGGGCCATCTTGCTGCACTTTATTTACTTTCATTACATGTTGCTTGTTACAATTTATTTTATCACAAAACTATCTGTTACCGATAATTTCAGTGCTTGCAGAGAATACCTTGTCGGAAACCGCTTATCATTTCCTTCTGCTCCTCGTTGGGTTCGACACTCTTACTTATCGAAAAGGCTACGATAGATCCCCTACACTTGTGGGTCATCAGGTAGCCCAATGCTTTTGAGGCAAAGGATGGGAAAAACGGTCTCTTATGATAAGCAAAGCATTCTTGAGGGTACAAGAGATTTTCATCTAGTCACTTTCACCATGTTGGTTTGATTTGTGTTCGGTACTTTGATAATTTGATATGTGGGTGGACCAGTGCTTAGGTGCCATTCTTACTTGAAAAAAAACCTCCTACTTATTATTAACCCCCCCCCCCCCCCCCCCCGCCCCCTGTGCAAGCATCCGCAACTACGAGAAAAGTATTAAGAATAAATTCTAACCATAGCATTAAACTTTTGGATCCAATCGGTCCCTTACGGAATAGCGCATAAACTGGGGCTTAATCTTCTGTCACTCTCGCAATCCATCATCTAATTGCTACTCTACAATGCATTCCCTTAGGCGCAAACATGGTGAAGTGTCCTGTAGTCAACGTTCACATGACACCACTAAGGGAATCACAACATACATACTATCAAAATATCGAACACATATCAAGTTCACATGATTACTTGCAACATGATTTATCTTGTGACCTCAAGAACAAAAGTTACTACTCACAAGTGATAAACATGCTCAAGATCAGAGGGGTATTAAATAGCATAATGGATCTGAACATATAATATTCCACCAAATAAACCGTATAGTAATCAACTACAAGATGTAATCAACACTACTGGTCACCCACAAGAACCAATCTATAGTTCCGGTAACAAGATTGAACACAAGAGATGAACTAGGGTTTGAGATGAGATGGTGCTGTTGGAGATGTTGATGGAGATTGCCCTCCCAAAGATGGGAGAGTTGTTGGTGACGATGAGGACGATGATTTCCCCTCCGAGAGGGAAGTTCCCCCGGTGGAATCGCTCCAACGGAGGGCAAAAGTCTTCCCAAGGTCCGCCTCGGTACGGCGTTGCTCCGTCCATAAAGTCCTCTCCTTATTTATTTTTTCTAAGTCAAAATATATTATATACCAAACGATAGGCACCAGAGGTGGGCCTGGGTGAGCACAACCCACCAGGGCGCGCCTAGGCTCCCTGGCACGCCCAGGTGGGTTGTGCCTACCTAGTGGGCCCCCTCTGGTACTTATTTGCTCCAATACTCTTCATATATTCCATAAAAATTCTCCATGAAGTTTGAGCTTGTTTGGAGTTGTGCATAATAGGTAGCCTAATGTAGGTTTTCCAGGTCCAGATTTGCAGATGCCGGAATTCTCCCTCTTTGTGTATACCTTGCATATTATGAGAGAAAAGGCATTAGAATTACTCCAAAAGCATTATTATGGATAAAAACATCATAAATAACAGTAGGAAAACATGATGCAAAATGGACATATGAACTACCCCAAACTTAGAGCTCGCTTGTCCTCAACCGAAATTGAAAAACATGTCCACATGGTTAGAGAGAGAGGTGTCGATAAAAAACAAAATACAGACATAGAAGCATCATGTTGATTATTATAAAAACAACAAATTTAAACATAAGACTCTTATCATAGAACTTTTATCATAGACTTCTCATGAAGAAGTGACAATTCATCACACTATTGAAGTATAAAGCAAAAACTCTATTACAAACTAAAAAACTATGTTCTCAGTCAACTTTGCAACTACAATTCATCATCTTTTCAGGAAGGGTCACGTATCGGAACCTTTAGGCAAGTCCACATACTAAACCATCATATAGTCTTCCATGATTGCTAAAACTCACTTCATACACATGAGCAAAACGTTTCAACCAGACAGATAGACAGATAGGGGCTTGTAGTTTCGGCTCCCAACGTATTCACCTCAAGGGTGATGCCGATAATAATAACTCATGCTATCTATATTCAACTGGACATATGTGCTTAGATCTTTCCTCACCACATGATGCTTGCCACAGGAGAACAATAAAAAGGAATAGAGAGAAAACTTTTGACTCTTTGCATAAAAGTAAATGCATAAAAATAAAAGATAGGCCCTTCGCAGAGGGAAGCAGAGGTTGCCGTGCGTTTATTTATTTGTATGCTCAACCCCTTAGTGCAAAAGAACGTCACGTTGTATTGCCCCTGGTGATAGCAACCTTTATTATGCAATATGTCACTTTTATTCGTCACCATCACAAGTTCGTACAACACTCAATTTTCTCTTACACTAAATGATCTCACACTTTTAGAATTTACTGCCTTTTTGCACCGATGACAACTTACTTGAAGGATCTTGGTCAATCCCTAGGTAGGTATGGTGGACTCTTGAAAATAACATTTGGGTATAAGGGTTTTTGGATGCACAAGTAGTATCTCTACTTAGTGCAGAATTTTTGGCTAGCAAGGATAGGGGGAAAGCACCACATGTTAAAGGATCCATGACAATAGGACTTCTATGTGAATATAAACATACATAAACCATTAGGTTGTCTTCCTTGTCCAACGCCAACAATTTTGGCATATAATATTTTGATGAGGGCTCACAATCACAAAATATTTCTAAGATAGTATATTTATATGTGAATCTTCTCTTCCCTTATTAATTCTTTCATGAGTTACATAATTTGACTAATGCTATGTTTGTCAATCTGTAACAAAATTTTCTACTTATACTTTTCCTTATGTGGTGTCATCACCTACCATAAGATTATCATATGATCATTTTCATTTATTTCCTTATTTTTATTTGCAACATGAAAGTAAAGAAAGCAAAATCTCAAACTAAACTTTATTATATATTTCGCACATGATTACAAGGATAGATCACTAAGCAAACTCTCGAAAAGAAAGGATCGAACTAAACTTTTATTCATCTAAAGCAAAAGATCGAACTAAAATAAGTAAAGGCAAAAGATAGTGGGGATGGTACGATACCGAGTCACCTCCCCCAAGTTTGGCGGAAGCCAAGGGGAGTGCCCATACCCGACACTTAGTTTTCTTTTGGTGATAAAGAAGAAGGTGGTGGTGATGTGGTATTCTCCAATATAACCATGAGTAGGTCTTTCAAACCATGGATCTCCCGAAGGGCTTGATTAAGTAACTCACTATTTTTCTTCACTTTAGCCATTATGTGCTTATTTTCCGGACCCCAGGGGTTTGTTCCTGCACTGTTTTCTGTTGGGCAAGATATGTCCCAATTGGACGGTATGTGCCTATGAGGAGTATTATCGAACCCATTGTTATGAATCAAATTGCGAAAATTGTTATGATGTAACCTATGTAAAGGCCTTCTTGGTGGGGTTTCTTCTTGCACTTCGAGTCTCTCTTGATTATTTGACGATATCATAGCTTGATGAGGATTCGGATGAGTGAAGATGCTAGCCAATGTCCCTCTCTCGGAAGCCGGAGAGTGAATGTAACGCCCCAGATACGACTTTCCCAATTTGTACTCCAACTCTTGCCGTTTCCGGCGTTAAGTTATATTTATTTCTCGGGTTCGGGTCTTTGTCTCCGTGTGTTGTTTTCGTTTTCATGCATCTCATAGCATGTCATCATGTGCATTGCATTTGCATACGTGTTCATCTCATGCATCCGAGCATTTTCATCGTTGTCCGTTTTGCATTCCGGCGCTTTGTTCTCATCCGAAGGTCATTTCTAGCTTTCGTTCATGTGTGGGCATTAAACATTTTCGGATTGGACCGAGACTTGTCATGCGGCCTTGGTTTACTACCGGTAGACCGCCTATCAAGTTTCGTATCATTTGGACTTCGTTTGATACTCCAACGGTTAACCGAGGGACCGAAAAGGCCTCGTGTGTGTTGCAGCCCAACACCCCTCAAATTTGGCCCAAAACCCACCAAACTCTGCTCCATGTCCTAGAGCATTCGATCACGATCGCGTGGCCGAAAACCGCACCTCATTTGGACTCTCCTAGCTCTACTTATGTCTAGTTATACCCCCTCCATTTTCGGATCTCGTCTTCCCCCTCGAAACCCTAGTTCTAAAAAAAAACCAGATCCTCGCGCCGACGGACACGTCCGCCCCCGGCCGGACAGTGTCCGCCGCCGCAGCCCGCCAATCCCGCCTTGCCACATGGCGCCGCCTGCCCGCCGCCGTCGCCGGCCCGGGAGAGCCCGCGAACGGCCCCCGAGCCCAACGCCTCCGCGCCGCCGCCCGACTCCTTCGCCTCCCTCGCGCCCGGTGGCCGGAGCTCCCCCGCGCGCTACTGGAGCTGCGCCGACCTCGACGCCGGCCGACGACCGCCGCTCGCCGCCGCCCCGCCCGGCGCCGCACCACCGCCCCGACCTCGCCCGGACCTCGCCACCGCCGCCCATCGTCGGATCCGGCCGGCCCCATCGTCCTCCTCCTCCTCCCCACGTCCGGCCTCCTTCCCCGACATTTCCAGCGACCTCGAGCTACAGTAGCCCGGCCAACCTCGGTTTCCGCGCTGCCCGGATCTCAGATCTGAGATATGAGATATTTTGGACGGTTGACTTTTTCCCCTCCAACCCTAATTTTTTATGCCTACTTTGACCGCCCGTAACTTTGCATTCGTAGCTCCGTTTTGGGCATATTATATATCAAAATGTTTGCCTCGACGAGTATATCATTTCTTTCCATTGCATCATTTTCATTTGAGTTCATCTTGATGCCCAAAATGCTGTTACAAGGAGGCTTCACGAGTTAATTGTCATATCTGCTAGTTCATCTTAGACTTTTGTCATTTTTCCCATGATTATTGTGTGCATGCTATGCCTGTGAGTCCTTCATATGTTTTGTTAAGGATTTTGTCATGTTCAGGTCATGGATCATGTTGTTTTGCTGCTCCGAAGAGAGCATCGTGATCTGAAATTTTAGACAAGTGTTAATTTCACTGTCTGGATCGGTTTTGCATTTGCGTTTTTGCCATGCTTGTTTGAACCTCTTAATGTATGATTTGGCCGTGGCTCAGTGCTAATCTTTTGTTAAGCATCTTGTGGGAATCTCTGCCATGTATTTTGTTGTCATGTTTGGTGGCTGTAGCATGTTCATTTCGTTGCATTTAGATGCCTACTTGCTGTAAATCGCAGACCGGTGTCATATCTTAAAACGCTTGCCATTTCCAAACCGTAACTCCGATTCCAATGATCTTTATATCGTTTTCAAGCGATTTCATCCCCTCTATCCAGTGGCACCCTTGGAATTCCAAGTTGAAGCCAGGTTCATGCTTTTCCTGTTATATCTTGCATTTTGCATCCCGCATCGCATGCCGCATAGCATGTCATCTTTTCATCATATTGCTTGGTCTTGCACGTGGTTGATTGTATCCTTGTTGCTTGTTTGTCTTGTTGGGTAGAGCCGGGAGACGAGTTCGCTACTGAGGAGCCTGTTGAGTTTGCTTGTGAGGATCCAGTCAACTCTGACAACTATGCAGGCAAGATGATCATACCCTCGAAATCACTACTATCTTTGCTATGCTAGTTTGCTCGCTCTTGCTTTGCCAATGCTACGATGCCTACCTTTTGCTTGTCAGCCTCCTAATTGCCATGTCAACCTCTATCCCACCTTGTCCTAGCAAACCGTTGATTGGCTATGTTACCGCTTTGCTCAGCCCCTCTTATAGTGTTGCTAGTTGCAGGTGAAGATTGGAGGCCGTTCCTTGTTGGAACATCATTTATTTACTTGTTGGGATATCATTATATTTCTATGTTATATTAATGCATCTATATACTTGGTAAAAGGGTGGAAGGCTCGGCCTCTCGCCTAGTGTTTTGTTCCACTCTTGCCGCCCTAGTTTCCGTCATATCGGTGTTATGTTCCCGGATTTTGCGTTCCTCACGCGGTTGGGTTATAATGGGAACCCCTTGATAGTTCGCCTTGATTAAAGCTTTTCCAGCAATGCCCAACCTTGGTTTTACCATTTGCCGCCTAGCCTTTTCTTTCCCTTGGGTTCTGCAGACTCAAGGGTCATCTTATTTTAACCCCCCCGGGCCAGTGCTCCTCTGAGTGTTGGTCGACCTGTCAGCTACCGGTGGCCACCAGGGGCAACTCTGGGCTAGCCTACCCGTACCTAAGACAATCTGAGTGTGCCCTGAGAAAGAGATATGTGCAGCTCCTATCGGGATTTGTCAGCACATTCGGGCGGTGTTGCTGGTCTTGTTTTAACCTGTCGAAGTGTCTTGAGTTACCGAGATACCGAGTCTGATCGGAACGTCTTGGGAGGAGGTCTATTCCTTCGTTGACCGTGAGAGCTTGTCATGGGCTAAGTTGGGACCCCCCTGCAGGGATTGAACTTTCGAAAGCTGTGCCCGCGGTTATGGGCAGATGGGAATTTGTTAATGTCCGGTTGTAGATAACTTGAACCTTAATTAATTAAAATGAATCAACTGAGTGTGTTACCGTGATGGCCTCTTCTCGGCGGAGTCTGGGAAGTGGACACGGTGTTGGAGTAATGCTTGCGCAGGTTGTTCCTCTAGATTCTCGCTCGCGCATTGCCTCCTCTTCTCGCTCTCTTTTGCGTATAAGTTAGCCACCACATATGCTAGTCGCTTGCTGCAGCTCCACATATATTTGCCTTATCCATTCCTATAAGCTTAAATAGTTTTGATCGCGAGGTTGCGAGATTGCTGAGTCCCTGTGACTCATAGATACTATAATTCCAGATGCAGGTCCAGGTGATTCCGCTCCAGGTGACGAGTACGAGCTCAAGTGGGAGTTCGACGAGGACTCTCAGCGTTATTATGTTTCCTTTCCCGATGATCAGTAGTGGTGCCTAGTTGGGGTTTGATTCTTGGCCTTGTCGCATGTTGGGTTCTTTTCTATTTTGGCGCCGTAGTCGGGCCATGAGTGATTGTTTGATGGATGTTATTCATGTACTCTGATGTGACATGGCGAGTGTAAGCCAACTATGTATCTCCCCCTTTTTTTCATATACTACATGGGATGTTGTAATGATTGCCTAACTTGCGACATTGCTTTCAATGCGGTTATGTCTCTAAGTCGTGCCTCGATACGTGGGAGCTATAACCGCATCGAGGGCATTACAGTGAACCCCAAAAGGATTTCCTCTTCTTCCTCCATAGAGACTTCTTCAGCTTCCTCTCTCCTTAGGTCCTCCTGGAACACCCCTGCATCTTCTTATCCATCGTTGGAGGGTGAGGAAGACATGATGCCTAGTTCAATAGATCTAACCAAAAATAGCAAGAATAGAGAACAAAAGATTTCTCCACGATACGGTGGTCAACAGGTTCGGGGGGTATATAAAGATTTTTTATCTTGCGAAACAAGCCAACTGTAGAAAAACGGAGTCCGGAAGGTACCCCAACCCACCTGGGTGCAAAACTGACAAAAAATATTTTTACGGATTTTTCGGAGTTCGTTTACTTACTTTATCACGTACCTCCTTATTTTCACAATTCTGGAGTGTTTCGGAAGGACTCTTTATGTGTTCTTCAAGTGTCAAAGTTTGGATAATATTACGTTCAACATTAATGAACGTACCTGAGATATAATGTTTTATTCGTTGCCCGTTAACAACCTTCGGGTTAGTACCTTCAGCATTAATTGTTTTGATGGCTCCAGACCGATAAACCTCCTCGATAACATAGGGCCCTTCCCATTTTGAGAGGAGTTTTCCTGCAAAGAATCTGAAACAAGAGTTGTACAAAAGAACATATTCTCCTACTTTAAACTCAAGCTTTTGGATTATTTTATCATGCCATCTTTTGACTTTTTCTTTAAACAACTTAGCATATTCATAAGCTTGGGTTCTCCATTCATCTATAGAGCTAATATAAAATAACCTCTTTTCACTAGCAAGTTTCAAATCATAGTTGAGCTCTTTGATTGCCCAATATGCTTTATGTTCTAACTCAAGAGGCAAATGACAAGCTTTTCCACAAACCATTTTATAAGGAGACATACCCATAGGATTTTTATATGCTGTTCTATAAGCCCAAAGTGCTTCTTCTAATTTCTTAGACCAATTCTTCCTGGACCTATTGACAGTCTTTTGCAAAATTAACTTTATTTATCTATTGCTAAGTTCAACTTGACCACTAGATTGTGGATGATAAGGTGATGCATTTCTATGTATAACTTCATACTTGGCAAGCTTTTTACGGAAAGCACCATGAATAAAGTGTGAACCACCATCAGTCATTAAGTATCTACACACTCCAAACCTTGGGAAAATAACTTCCTTAAGGATTTTAATAGAGGTGTTGTGATCAGCACTACTGGTTGGAATAGCTTCTACCCACTTAGTAACATAATCAACATCAACCAGAATATGTGTATACCCATTAGAGGAAGGAAAAGTCCCTTGTAATCAAATCCCCAAACATCAAATGGTTCAACAACAAGTGAATAATTCATAGGCATTTCTTGACGCTTACCGATATTACCTATTCTTTGGCATTCATGACAAGACAAGACGAACTTATGGGCATCCTTGAAGAGAGTAGGCTAATAAAATCCAGATTGCAATACCTTGTGAGGAGTTCTATCTCCAGCATGATGCCCTCCATAAGCTTCAGAGTGACATTTCCGTAGGATTTGTCCCTGTTCATGCTCAGGTACACAACATCTAATAATACCATCTACTCCTTCTTTATAAAGATGTGGGTCATCCCAAAAGTAATGTCTTAAATCATAAATATTTTTTTTCTTTTGTTGGTATGTAAAGCTAGGTGGTAAATATTTAGCAACAATGTAATTAGTAAAGTTAGCATACCAAGGAGTGTTATGAGCAACATTTATTGCAGCAAACTGCTCATAAGGAAAGCTATCATCAATATGTAGTGGGTCATCAAGCACATTTTCAAGCCTAGACAAGTTATCAGCTAGGGGTTCTTGGCTCCTTTTCTATCAGTGATATGTAAATCGAATTCTTGTAGCAAGAGAACCCATCGAATAAGTCTAGGTTTAGCATATTTTTTCCATAAGATATTTAATAGCAGCATGATCGGTGTGAACAATTACTTTTGAATCAACAATGTAGGATCTAAATTTATCACAAGCAAACACCACTTCTAAGAATTCTTTTTCAGTATTTGCATAATTTCGTTGAGCACGGTCTAAAGTTTTGGTAGCAAAATGAATAACATTCAGTTTCTTATCAAGTCTTTGTCCTAGAACAACACCAACAACATAATCACTAGCATCACACATAATTTCAAAAGGCAAGTTCCAATAAGGTGGTTGAACAATAGGTGCAGAAATTAAGGCTTTCTTGAGTGTTTCAAAGGCTTCTAAACAATCATGATCAAAAACAAAAGGAATACCCTTTTTGCAAAAGATTCATAGGAGGCCTAGAGATTTTAGAAAACTCTTTGATAAATCTCCTATAGAAACCAGCATGACCTAGGAAACAACGAATACCTTTGATATCTTTGGGAGATGTCATTTTCTCAATTGCATCAACCTTAGCTTTGTCCAGTTCAATACCTCTTTCAGAAATTTTATGACCCAAGACAATGCCTTCATTAACCATAAAGTGGCACTTCTCCCAATTCAAGACAAGATTTTTTTGTTCACATCTCTGCAAAACTCAATCAAGATTGCTTAAACAATCATCAAAAGACTTCCCATAAAGAGAGAAATCAACCATGAAAATCTCAACAATCTTTGAAAGGTAGCAGGTGCATTGCATAAACCAAAAGGCATACGACTAGAAGCATAAGTTCCAAAGGGACAAATAAAAGTGGTCTTTTCTTGATCAGGTTGAGAATCAAGTATTTGTGAAAACCAGAATATCCATCAAGGAAGCAAAAATGTGTGTGCTTAGATAATGTTTCTAGCATTTGATCAATAAAAGGCAGAGGATAATGATCTTTTCTACTTGCTTTGTTTAATTTTCTAAAATCAATTACCATTCTATGACCTGTAACAATTCTTTGTGGAATAAGTTCATTATTATCATTAGGAACAACAGTTATATCTCCTTTCTTAGAGACACAATGAACAGGACTTACCCATCTACTATCATCTATGGGATAGATTATACCTGCTTCCGGAAGTTTTAATATTTCTGTTCTTACCACTTCTTTCATCTTTGCATTTAACCGACGTTGGTGATCAATGATACGTCTCCAACGTATCTATAATTTTTGATTGCTCCATGCTATATTATCTACTATTTTGGACTATATTGGGCTTTATTTTCCACTTTTATATTATTTTTGGGACTAACCTATTAACCGGAGGCCCAGCCCAGAAATGCTGTTTTTTGCCTATTTTTGTGTTTCGAAGAAACGGAATATCAAACGGAGTCCAAACGGAATAAAATCTTCGGGAACGTGATTTTCTCACCGAACGTGATCCAGGAGACTTGGACCCTGCTCCAAGGAACAAAAGAGGCGGTCACGAGGGTGGGGGGTGCCCCCCTAGGGCGCGCCCCCTACCTCGTGGGCCCCTCGGTGCTCCACCGATGTACTTCTTCCTCCTATATATACACACGTACCCCCAAACGATCAGAATAGGAGCCAAAAACCTAATTCCACTGCTGCAACTTTCTGTATCCACGAGATCCCATCTTGGGGCCTGTTCCGGAGCTCCACCGGAAGAGGGCCGTCATCACGGAGGGCTTCTACATCATCATAGCATCTCCGATGAAGTGTGAGTAGTTTACCTCAGACCTTCGGGTCCATAGTTAGTAGCTGGATGGCTTCTTCTCTCTCTTTGAATCTCAATACAAAGTTCTCCCATCTCTTGTGGAGATCTATTCGATGTAATCTTCTTTTTGCGGTGTGTTTGTTGAGACCGATTAATTGTGGGTTTATGATCAAGTCTATCTATGAATAATATTTGAATCTTCTCTGAATTCTTTTATGTATGATTGCTTATCTTTGCAAGTCTCTTCGAATTATCCGTTTGGTTTGGCCAACTAGATTGGTAGTTCTTGCCATGGGAGAAGTGCTTAGCTTTGGGTTCGATCTTGCTGTGTCCTTTCCCAGTGACAGAAGGGGCAGCAAGGCACGTATTGCATCGTTGCCATCGAGCATAACAAGATGGGGTTTATTTCATATTGCATGAATTTGTCTCCCTACATCATGTCATCTTGCTTAAGGTGTTACTCTGTTTTAACTTAATACTCTAGATGCATGCTGGATAGCGGTCGATGAGTCGAGTAATAGTAGTAGATGCAGAATCGTTTCCATCTACTTGTCACGGACGTGATGCCTATAATACATGATCATGCCTAGATATTCTCATAACTATGCTCAATTCTGTCAATTGCTCAACAGTAATTTGTTCACCCACCGTAGAATACTTATGCTCTTGAGAGAAGCCACTAGTGAAACCTATGGCCTCTGGGTCTATTCTCATCATATCAATCTCCATCACTTTAATCTTGCTTTGCTTTTTTACTTTGCTTTTACTTTTTACTTTGCATCTTTATACAAAAAATACCAAAAATATTATATCTATCAGATCTCACTCTCGTATGTGACCGTGAAGGGATTGACAACCCCTAATCGCGTTGGTTGCGAGTAGCTATCGCTTTGTGCGGGTACGAGGGACTTGAGCGTGGCCTCCTACTGGATTGATACCTTGGTTCTCAAAAACTAAGGGAAATACTTACGCTACTCTGCTGCATCATCCCTTCCTCTTTGGGGAAAACCAACGCAAGCTCAAGACGTAGCAAGAAGGATTTCTGGCGTCGTTGCCGGGGAGTCTACGCAAAAAGTCAACATACCAAGTACCCATCACAATCCCTATCTCTCGCATTACATTATTTGCCATTTGCCTGTCGTTTTCCTCTCCCCCACTTCACCCTTGCCGTTTTATTCGCCCTCTCTCTCTATCCTCCCTCTCGTTCTCTATTTGCCTCTTTTGCCCGTTTCTTGTTTGCTCGTATGGTTGGAATAGTTGTTTATTTATTACTAAAGAGAGAACCTAAGATATATGGATCCTCATCCTCTTGCTAATCTTTTTAAGAGATTCAATTATGATGAACCAATTCCTAGTGATCTGGATGCACTAGATTATCTTTATAAGCTTTTGCCTGAAATCCGTAAATCGGAAAATTGTGATGAAGTGCTTCACGATAGATCTTTGAATAAAAAGCATGATTGCAATGATTTTATTATAATTTCTCTTGATGTCAATTGTGCTAATAATATGCAAAACCCTAAGCTTGGGGATGCTAGTTTTGCTATGTCTACTACTTGTTGCAATGGTCATGATTGGGGTGATTCTTCTTATGATCTTGAAAATTTATTTAAACCCCATGATGAATATGAGATTGATTATAATGTTTGCAATAATATTGAAAATGGGTTTGGAAGAATTTAAACTTTAGATCCCACATATTTAGAGAATGTTCAATCTTATGAAGTTTTTGATAAAAGTGTGTTTGGGAAGGTCATGACTTTACTTAATGTTAATCCCACCATTTCGGAAAAGTGACAACTTTGCATGCATGTGGATCATGTTGAGAATATTTTATGTGATAGCTATATTGTTGAATTTTCTTATGATCCTACATGTAATTACAATGAGAGAGGAAAACATGGTGGTAGAAATTTTCATGTTACTAAATTACCTCTCGTTATGTTGAGATTGCTATTGTTTCTTTCCTCGTCCTTGCATATGCTAGTTTTTGCTTGCCTTGATAATTTTTTTGCCTATAGGATGCCTATGCATAGGAAGTATGTTAGACTTAGATGTGTTTGTCACATGCTTTATGATGCTCCTTTTGTGCTTCAATTCTTGTCTTTCATGAGAGCATCATTAAAATTATCAATGACTAGCTACAAGGCTTTAAAGAAAAGCACTTGTTGGGAGACATCCCAATATTTTTCCTTGCTGTTATTTAATAAATAAATTATTTAGCCTCTGTTTTGGTTGTGTGTTTTTGTGTTTAATTAGTGTTTGTGCCAAGTAGAACCGTTGGGATGACTTGGGGAAAGTCTTGTTGAACTTGCTGTAAAAAACAGAAACTTTAGCGCTCACGAGAACTGCTGTAATTTTTATTTGAAGAGTGCTATTTAGTTAATTATTTTTGAAGATCATTAATAGATAAATTCCTCACGTCCAGAATTTTATTTTAGAATTTTTGGGGTTCCAGATCTTGCGCTAGCTACAGATTACTACAGACTGTTCTGTTTTTGACAGATTCTGTTTTTCGTGTGTTGTTTGCTTATTTTGATGAATCTATGGCTAGTAAAATAGTTTATAATCCATAGAGAAATTGGAATACAGTAGGTTTAACACCAATATGAATAAATAATGAGTTCATTACAGTACCTTGAAGTGGTCTTTTGTTTTCTTTCACTAACGGAGCTCACGAGTTTTCTGTTTTGAGTTTTGTGTTGTGAAGTTTTCATGTTTTGGGTGAATTCTTTTGATGGATCACGGAACAAGGAGTGGCAAGAGCCTAAGCTTGGGTATGCCCATGGCACCCCCAAGATAATCCAAGGACACCAAGAAGTCAAAGCTTGGGGATGCCCCGGAAGGCATCCCCTCTTTTGTCCACTTCCATCGGTAATTTACTTGGAGCTATATTTTTATTCACCAACATGATATGTGTTTTGCTTGGAGCGTCTTGTATTATTTGTGTCTTTGTGTCTTAGTATGCCACAATCATCCTTTCTGT
The DNA here is from genome assembly GCF_003073215.2 of Triticum urartu. NCBI lineage: Eukaryota > Viridiplantae > Streptophyta > Magnoliopsida > Poales > Poaceae > Triticum > Triticum urartu. Next base: position 317,007,306 of record NC_053023.1, read on the forward strand.
ACACACCTTTTGAGAGATCCATACATGAATTAAAATTTGATAGAATACTCTATGTGCTTCACTTATATATTTTAAGCTAAGTAGTTTTGCTCTATGTGCTACACTTATATCTTTTGAGCTAAGTTGTTTTGCTCTATGTGCTTCACTTATATCTGTTGAGCTAGTTAATTTTGCTCTATGTGCTTCACTTATATCTTTTGAGCATTATAATTTTGCTCTATGTGCTTCACTTAGATCTTTTAGAGCACGGTGGTGGATTTGTTTTAAAGAAACTATTGATCTCTCATGCTTCACTTAAATTATTTTGAGAGTCTCTTAATAGCATGGTAATTTGCTTAATAATAATATGCTTGGTAGTCAAGATTTGTGAAACTTTCTTTTGAGTGTGTTGAATACTAAGAAAAGATTGAAGCATGATAATTGTTTTGAGATATGGAGGTGATAATATTAAAGTCATGCTAGTTGAGTAGTTGTGAATTTAAAGAATACTTGTGTTAGAAGTTTGTGATTCCCATAGCATGCACGTATCGTGAACCGTTATGTGATGAAGTCGGAGCATGATTTATTTATTGATTGTCTTCCTAATGAGTGGCGGTTGGGGACGAGCGATGGTCTTTTCCTACCAATCTATCCCCCTAGGAGCATGCGCGTAATACTTTGCTTTGATAACTTCTAGATTTTTGCAATAAGTATATGAGTTCTTTATGACTAATGTTGAGTCCATGGATCATACGTACTCTCACCCTTCCACCTTTGCTAGCCTCTCTAATAATGCGCACCTTTCGATGGTATCATACACCTACCATATACCTTCCTCAAAACAGCCACCATACCTACCTATTATGGCATTTCCATAGCCATTCCGAGATATATTGCCATGCAACTTTCCACCATCTAGTTCATCATGACACACTCCATCATTGTCATATTGCATATCCTGGTACACCGCCGGATGCATTCATATAGAGTCATATTTTGTTCTAAGTATCGAGTTGTAATTGTTTAGTTGTAAGAAAAATAAAAGTGTGATGATCATCATTATTAGAGCATTGTCCCAAGTGAGGAAAGAATGATAGAGACTATGATTCCCCCATAAGTCGGGATGAGACTCCGGACGAAAAATAAAAAAAGAGGCCAAAGAAGCCCAAATAATAAGAGGCCATAAAAAAGGGAGAAAAGGCCCAAATAAAAAAAATTAAAAAAATGAGAGAAAAAGAGAGAAGGGACAATGTTACTATCCTCTTACCACACTTGTGCTTCAAAGTAGCACCATGATTTTCATAGTAGAGAGTCTCTCATGTTATAACTTTCATATACTAGTGGGAATTTTACATTATAGAACTTGGCTTGTATATTCCAATGATGGGCTTCCTCAAATTGCCCTATGTCTTCGTGAGCAAGCAAGTTGGATGCACACCCACTTAGTTTCTTTTTGAGCTTTCATATACTTATAGCTCTAGTGCATCCGTTGCATGGCAATCCCTACTCACTCACATTGATATCTATTGATGGACATCTCCATAGCCCGTTGATACGCCTAGTTGATGTGAGACTATCTTCCCCTTCTTTTTGTCTTCTCCACAACCACCACTCTATTCCACCTATAGTGCTATATCCATGGCTCACGCTCATGTATTGCGTGAAGATTGAAAAAGTTTTGAAAAAGTTAGAGTATGAAACAATTGCTTGGCTTGTCATCGGGGTTGTGCATGATTTAAATACTTTGTGTGGTGAAGATAGAGCATAGCCGGACTATATGATTTTGTAGGGATAACTTTCTTTGGCCATGTTATCTTGAGAAGACATAATTGCTTTGTTAGTATGCTTGAAGTATTATTATTTTTATGTCAATATAAACTTTTGTCTTGAATCTTTCGAATCTGAATATTCATATGACAATTAAGAAGATTTGCATTGAAATTATGCCAAGTAGCACTCCACAACAAAAATTCTCTTTTTATCATTTACCTACTCGAGGACGAGCAGGAATTAAGCTTGGGGATGCGTGATACGTCTCCAACGTATCTATAATTTTTGATTGCTCCATGCTATATTATCTACTGTTTTGGACTATATTGGGCTTTATTTTCCACTTTTATATTATTTTTGGGACTAACCTATTAACCGGAGGCCTAGCCCAGAATTGCTGTTGTTTGCCTATTTCAGTGTTTCGAAGAAACGGAATGTCAAACAGAGTCCAAACGGAATAAAATCTTTGGGAACGTGATTTTCTCACCGAACGTGATCCAGGAGACTTGGACCCTGCTCCAAGGAACAAAAGAGGCGGTCACGACGGTGGGGGCGCGCCCCCCTGCCTCGTGGGCCCCTCGGTACTCCATCGACTTACTTCTTCCTCCTATATATACACACGTACCCCCAAATGATCAGAACAGGAGCCAAAAACCTAATTCCACCGCCGCAACTTTCTGTATCCACGAGATCCCATCTTGGGGCCTATTCCGGAGCTCCGCCGGAAGAGGGCCGTCATCACGGAGGGCTTCTGCATCATCATAGCCTCTCCGATGAAGTGTGAGTAGTTTACCTCAGACCTTCGGGTCCATAGTTAGTAGCTAGATGGCTTCTTCTCTCTCTTTGAATCTCAATACAAAGTTCTCCCATCTCTTGTGGAGATCTATTCGATGTGATCTTCTTTTTGCGGTGTGTTTGTTGAGACCGATGAATTGTGGGTTTATGATCAAGTCTATCTATGCATAATATTTGAATCTTCTCTGAATTCTTTTATGTATGATTGGTTATCTTTGCAAGTCTCTTCGAATTATTCGTTTGGTTTGGCCAAATAGATTGGTAGTTCTTGCCATGGGAGAAGTGCTTAGCTTTGGGTTCGATCTTGCGGTGTCCTTTCCCAGTGACAGAAGGGGCAGCAAGGCACGTATTGCATCGTTGCCATCGAGGATAACAAGATGGGGTTTATTTCATATTGCATGAATTTATCTCTCTACATCATGTCATCTTGCTTAAGGCGTTACTCTGTTTTAACTTAATACTCTAGATGCATGCTGGATAGTGGTCGATGAGTGGAGTAATAGTAGTAGATGCAAAATCGTTTCGATCTACTTGTCATGGACGTGATGCCTATAATACAAGATCATGCCTAGATATTCTCATAACTATGCTCAATTCTGTCAATTACTCAACAGTAATTTGTTCACCCACCATAGAATACTTATGCTCTTGAGAGAAGCCACTAGTGAAACCTATGGCCCCCGGGTCTATTCTCATCATATCAATCTCCATCACTTTAATCTTGCTTTGCTTTTTACTTTGCTTTTACTTTTTACTTTGCATTTTTATACCAAAAATATTATATCTGTCAGACTTCACTCTCGTAAGTGATCGTGAAGGGATTGACAACCCCTAATCACGTTGGTTGCGAGTAGCTATCGCTTTGTGCAGGTACGAGGGACTTGAGCGTGGCCTCCTACTGGATTGATACCTTGGTTCTCAAAAATTGAGGGAAATACTTACGCTAGTCTGTTGCATCATCCCTTCCTCTTTGGGGAAAACCAATGCAAGCTCAAGACGTAGCAATCAACAACGGGTTTAGCACCAGGTTCCATATTAATTTTGTGCTGACATAGAGTGGGACTAATGCCCTTTAAATCATCAAGAGTATATCCAATAGCTGCTTGGTGCTTCCTTAGAACTTTCAATAATCTTTCTTCTTCATGTTCTGGAAGGTTAGCGCTAATAATAATAGGATATATCTTCTTTTCATCAAGAGAAGAATATTTCAAAGTGTCTGGCAATAGTTTTAATTCAAACACAGGGTCACCTTTAAGTGGAGGTAGACCTCCTAGAGTTTCAATAGGCAAATTGTGTTTAAGCAGAGGACATTGTTCAAAGAAAATCTTATCTATTTCATTTCTTTCATGCATATGTAAATCGTTTTCATGGTCAAGCTAATATTGTTCTAAAGGATAAGTAGGTGGTACAACAATAGAAGCAAGACCAATTATTTCATCCTCACTAGGCAATTATTTTTCATGAAGCTTTCTACTAAACTTGGAAAAATTAAACTCATGAGATTCATCACCAAAACTAACATCGACAATTTGTTTCTCACAATCTATCTTAGCATTAACAATGTTCAAGAAAGGTGTACCAAAAATAATGGGACAAAAGTCATCTTGTGGGGAACCAAGAACAAGAAAATCAGTAGGGTATTTTATTTTCCCACACAAGACTTCAACATCTCTAACAATCCTAATTGGTGATATAGTGTCTCTATTAGCAAGTTTAATAGTAACATCTATGCCCTCTATCTCTTTGGGTGCTATGTCATTCATAATTTCTTGATATAAGGAATAATTAATAGCACTCACGCTAGCACCTATGTCACATAAACCATGATAACAGTCATCTCCTATTTTGACAAAGACAACGGGCATGCCAACAACAAGTCTATGTTTATCCTTTTTATTAGGTTTGGCAATTCTAGCAGCTTCTTCATAGAAGTAAATAACATGCCCATCTACATTTTCTTCCAAGAGATCCATAACCATAGCAATACTAGGTTCTACTTTAATTTATTTCATCAGGTTTAGGTGTTCTAGTGTAACTTTTGTTGACCATGGTTGAAACTTTAGCATGTTTCTTTATCCTAACAGGGAAAGGTGGTTTATCAATGTAAGCAGTAGGAACAACTGGATCAACATTGTAAATTATAGTTTCTTATTTAACTGGTACCAGTTCTCTAATTTCTTCTTTAATAGGTGGGTGATATTTAAACCACTTCTCTTCAGGGAGATCAACATGAGTAGCAAATGATTCACAAAAGGAGGCTACTATCTCAGAGTCAAGTCCATATTTAGTGCTAAATTCACAAAAGATTTAACAAAATCATACTTAAGTTTAATACCTGACTCTTTACCTTCATCGAGTTCCCAGTCCTCAGAGTTGCGTTTAATTCTTTCCAAAAGATCCCACCAGAATTCAATAGTCTTATTCATAAAAGAACCAACACAAGAAGTATCAAGCATTGTTTGATCATTACGAGAAAGCCGAGCATAAAAATTCTAGATAATAATTTCACTTGAGAGCTCATGATTGGGGCCTGAATATAACATTGACTTAAGCCTCTCCCAAGCTAGAGTGATACTTTCTCCTTCACGATGAACTAGATGGATAGGATACACTTTTTGATGGAACTCCAATTTCAATCGATTCCAATTCCAGGATCCAATATCATCCATAGCCTATACCATGCCAATGCTTTTCCCTTCAAAGATAAAGGGAAAACCTTCTTCATAACTTCATCTCCGGGTAAACCTGCAAGCTTGAACAATCCACAAATTTGTTCTACATATATCAAGTGCATATCATGATGTTCGGTTCCGTCTTGTGCATAAGGATTAGCTAGTAGTTGTTCTATCATACCCGAAGGAATTTCATATTCAATATTTGTAGTAGGTGCAGTAGGTTGAGGTGTAGCTAATTGTGGTTCCGGTCGAGGTTAAGAAACCCCGAACAAACCCCTCAAACGATTGTTTTCCATAGTATCAAGTGACAGTAAAATTCACCACACTATATAATGTTCCCTTACCAAATTCCACTTACCAAAGGCGCTTCACTCCCTGGCAATGGTGCCAGAAAATAGCCTTGATGACCCACAAGTATAGGGGATCAATTGTAGATCATTTTGATAAGTAAGAGTGTCAAACCCAACGAGGAGCATAAGGAAATGACAAGTGGTTTTCAGCAGGGTAATGTCTGCAAGTGCAGAAATTGTAAGTAACATAGTAGTTTGATAGCAAGATAATTTGTAACGAGCAAGTAACGATAAAAGTAGCAAAAGTGCAGCAAGGTAGACCAATCCTTTTGAGGCAAAGGACAGGCCAGAACGGTCTCTTATGATAAGCAAAGCATTCTTGAGGGTACACGGGATTTTCATCTAGTCACTTTCACCATGTTGGTTTGATCTGTGTTCGGTACTTTGATAATTTCATATGTGGGTTGACTGGTTCTTAGTTTCTATTCTTACTTGAACAAACCTCCTACTTATTATTAAACCTCCCGCTAGCATTTGCAACTACGAGTAAAGTATTAAGAATAAATTCTAACCATAGCATTAAACTTTGAGATCCAATCGGTCCCTTACAGAATAGCGCATAAACCGGGGTTGAAGCTTCTGTCACTCTCGCAACCCATCATCTAATTGCTACTCCACAATGCATTCCCTTAGGCCCAAATATGGTGAAGTGTCATGTAGTCGACGTTCACATGACACCACTAAGGGAACCACAACATACACACTATTAAAACATCGAACACATATCAAGTTCACATGATTACTTGCAACATGATTTTTCCTGTGACCTCAAAAACAAAAGTAACTACTCACAAGTGATAAACATGCTCAAGATCAGAGGGGTATTAAATAGCATAATGGATTTGAACATATAATCTTCCACCAAATAAACTATATAGTAATCAAGGGATTTTTATTTCTGTGCCCCTGGTTCCTTAGTTCTACTAATTCATCCCCATGATCTTAAATTTTGCTCACTTTTCCCCACTCCCTTGCCGGAAACCCTCAGAATTGCTCAGAACGGACATTGTTGTCGGGTCAATGGCTTGACCATTAACCCTGACGAGTGGGGTCCACATTTTGACCGTTACGTGGTAACCAGTGGGGCCACAAAACTGACACTGACTGTAACATGAATCAGATCGAGTCGCTTCCACGCAGCCCCCTCCGCCACCGTCGTGCCACCTCTGCCGCCATCATGCCGCCTCCGCCGCTGTCGTGCTGCCTCCGCCGTATCTACCCTATCTCCCCATCTAAGATTAGGAAGCGATGTCGGGGGAGAACCCCGTCCGGCCCATCGACCGTGGAGATGATTGGGTCGAATCAGAGCCGTATAATTCATGGATTCCACCTGGCTAAGCATCGTTTTCCTCCAAATTGATTAGGAGATCCGTAAATTAGGTTGTATTTGACCACCGTTGGCGTGAATCAGTGCAATTTATCTGAAAATTTGCGGCCTAACTATGCCCTTTATCTTATTTCAATCGAATAGGGTTGATCCTGCACTTGATTTTCGGCTGGCGGTTAGAATGGAAACTAGCAAGCTGCATGGAACTAAACTGTGTCTGATTTCTCGGTTTTTCTATCCTAAAGTGGTAGAAACCAGCGATTTGTTCACAAATTTCCACGAGGCACTCTGTTGTGAGTATCCGTGGAGCCCTGCCGATGATGTTGAACTGAGATATTTTGACAGTACTGAGCAGAGATTTGTCCCATTAACTTGTGATGAGCATCTGTGATTGCTATTTAGTTTGACTGTTGACAACCATTTCGGTAAAATCCATATTGGTGTGCGTCAGGCACGCAAACAACATATCCCGAAGGGGAAGGGTGTTCAGACATCATCTTTCTCTGCTAATAGCGGCGTCCTCGCACTCCTTGTAGGTCGAGACCAAGTAAACCTAGTGGTTTTGAAAGCCACAACATGACGGTTGCCGCTAATTCATCCACTTCTCCTCTCCCTTCTGCACCTAATCTAGAAGTAGATGCAGAGCTTGACGAGGAAGTTCCTCGACATGATGATGATGAGATTCTATTCCCTGAATTGGTAGATAGAGTCAGTCAATAGGCAGTGGAAGATGAATATCTAAAGGAGCCTAGCAACCGTGCTAGATTTGATGACACTGACAATGAAGAGAGGGAGGAGAACATCGACTCCTTAGTTTTTGAATAATATGATGGTGAGGACATGCCAACAATTGAGTGGAACAGCGAGAATCCTGAGCTTACTCCAGGAACCATATTCGAATCGATGGTGGACTGTCATAATGCAGTGACTACATATTGCATTCTCATTGAAAACTCCTATGAGGTTGATAGGAGTGAGCCAGGAAGATTCACTGTTCATTGCCCTGATGATAGGTGTAGGTGGAGGTTTCATGCATCCACTATGCGAAAGAGCAAATTGATTCAGGCATTACAACTGAATCTTTTTATCAAATTGTTTATCCACTCTATATTTAGATCATGTGTACTGTTTCTTAATTGTATTTGACATCCTTTTTCATTTTTTAGATAAAAATCAACCCACACAAGCACACTTGCCCACCTAGAGGGGGAGGGGGAAAGGACAAATCAAAGCTTGCAAAGACTAGGTGGGTGGAAGATGCAATCTTGGATTGGGTGAGGGAAACACCAACAATTGGTCCAATATCACTCCATTTGAAGCTATTTGAGAAGTACAAGATTAATATACCTTACATGAGGATTTTCTATGCTGAGGAAAGGGCTCTTGATAGGATTAATGGTCCATGGAATGAGAGTTTTCAGTTTCTTTACACCTTCAAAGCTGAAGTGGAGATGGCTAGTCCAGGGAGTGTTGTAGAGATTGACAAGCATATAGTTAAGTACAAATTAAAAGGGAAGACACTAGAGAAGGAGTGCTTCCGGAGGGCTTTTGTTTGTTTCAAGGCTTGCTAGCATGGGTTTCTGAATGGTTGTAGGCCCTATTTCACTGTCGATGCAACTGCTTTGAATGGAAGGTCGAGAGGCCAGCTAGCAGCAGCTTCTGCAGTTGATGGACACAACTGGCTATTCCCAGTTGCATTTGGTGTGTTGGAGGTAGAGTCTGAGGAGAGTTGGGTCTGGTTTCTGTAGCAGTTGCGCGACATTATAGGTACACCCTCAGGTTTAGTTATACACACAGATGCTTGCAAGGTTTTAGAAACTGTGGTAGAAATTATATTCCCTGGAGTGGAACATGGGGAATGTATGCGACACCTAGCGTAGAACTTTTAAAAGAAATTCAAAAGCAAAGTTTATGATGAGATCCTATGGCCAGCATCATACACATGTAGCTTGAGGAAGCATGAGTACCATTTGAGAGTGTTGTATGCTCACAATCCTTTGGTGAAGGAGTACATGGATGAACATCATGGAAAGGTGTGGGCAAGAAGCAAATTCAATGAAATCTGCAAAGTAGACTATGTGACCAATAACCTTGCTAAGTGTTTCAATGCAAAGTTCAAGTCAGTGAAAGGGCTTTTGTTGTGGAAAGCATTTGATAAGACCAGGCAGATGATCATGATAAAGATGGCTCTTCATAAAAGAATTGTAGAAACACAATATGTTGGCCATCTTATGCTCCCATCTCTGATTAAGGCATTGCATGCCAAGGCAAGATGACTAAGGATGAAATGCATTCGACCGTCGACATACGAGGCTGAGGTGACATACACTGACAGTAAAAATAGGGAATGGATATATCCAGTGAACCTTGCAACCAAGGAATGCAGCTATAGGCAATGGCAGATCAGCGGGAAGCCATACATACATGCCCTACATCTCATGACTGTTATTGGAGGTGAAGATAGTGAAGTTGATCAGTATTGCTCTGAATATTTCTCTGTTGCCAAATTTAGGGCTGCTTATGCTGAAAATGTGCCTGCACTCTTGGAAAAAGACCAATGCAACATAGTAAACCCAGGGTTCAAACTCCGTTCTCCTATACTGACTAGACCACCAGGAAGACCATGGAAAACAGGATAAGAGCTGGTGAAGAGGGTCGCATAAAAAACAATGTAAGTGCAAAAGATGTGGTATCCTAGGGCATATTGGTAGGCGTTATACCAATCCAGTTGATGCATCATTTGGAGAAGAGGAACAATGGGCTGCAACAAATGCAGAGGAGAATGCAGCAGTGGAGGAGAATGCACCAAGTTTAGAGGAAAATGTAGTAGTAGAGGAGAATGTAGCAAGTTTAGAGGAGAATGAAGCAAATGATGTAGCAGCTTGGTACGTCTGTAACCTTTCCCTTTTTTGCATTTGTTCTCTTTTTTGTCGATGGCTAAGCTTATTTCTCTTTGACCCAGGTCTAGGTTAATTAGAGGCACAGGACGGAAAAGACCTAGAGAGGAAGAAACTTCATCGGTTGAACCATCATCAGATGCAGAATTTGAAACCATGGCTTATGAAGGTTTTGAAGCTACAAGAGAGGTGGAAGTTATTTTTCTAAAGTTCCTTTAAGGATTAGTGAACTCACAGATGACCGTCAACTGGTCATCACTTGCTCAGTTAGTCAAAGCTCAAGAAAACCGCCACCACAAGAAGTGAAGATCAAAAGCAACAAGACAAAGCTTTTAAAAGCACAAAATATCCCAGCCAGGGAAACTAGAAGAAAGATGGTTAACCCATCCCAGAACACAAGGAGTAAGGCAAAGATTTGAATTTGAACTTGAATGCAAGTCATAAACTTTGAAGTTGAAGGATTTGTAATAAGGATTCTGTCGTCAATTTGAAGTACTATGAAAACTTGTAAGGTGTAATAATTCTATTTGTAATTTGATGTGAAATTTGAGGTAGAATACAAAACTGAGGTAAAATTTGAATTTTAGGCAAACTTTGAATTTGAACCAATACTTCAAGTCCATTCCCCTATGGCATGAGTTGCAAAGTTTGATGAACTATTATAAATGTTAGGTGATCAATCCGATCTCATTTGCGTGGTAAAACTTGTAGTCATGAGAAATATGCTCCAAATTAGCTCCCAAGCTAGGGTAAACAGACCAATTTTTGGACCTACTCCAAATGAGCCAAATATTTTTTGTTAACACCTATTCAATCTATATAGTGTAGATTCGAAGAATCACTATTTATTGAATTAATCTTTATATTTTTTTACATTTTTTTGAAAAATATACTGTAGTAGAAAACCTTTAAAAACATGTTTAAAATATGAAAATGAAAAACTAAGTTCAAATCCTTCTTATTCGCATTGAAATCAAGTTTTGGTGATTTTTTTATTTTTTCTAAATTTTCAAAAACTGAAGGGAACCCTACCTCCTCTCCTTGGTCTCTATGAAACGTTGTATGTGATAGCTCATATGTGTGAAGGTTTTTTCATGAAAATGTCCATAGACAAAGTTTATGATTTTTTGTTGGTAACATGTCACACAAAACAACATTGTGCGCAGGTTTATACTTTTTTATTTTAAAAAAATTAATGGTGCTCATTTGACCTCGATCGTGCTACCTAGTTTTTTTGTAAATGTCCGTATACCAGTTTAGTATTTTTCCTCGTTAGTATGTCTTATAAAACGACGAACAACGAAGGTTTCATATTTTTTCGATTTTTGCAGAATTAGTTATGCTCAGTCAAATCCTTGGAAACCCCGTTGACCAGCTCAAAACCCCTCTAAACCATGTGGGGTTTTGCCTAACCCTAGCTCCGAACGTTAGCCATCCGATCATACCCTAGCGCCAAGCGACAACCCTCGAATGTGGTCTTCTAGAAGGAATTCCGAGGGCAGGCTGCATGCAGGCTCCGCGCAGTTGGATCACATGGACGGCTCCGCATCGTTGGATCGTGGGGCGATTCGTGAGAGGTGATCCGCGAGACTTGTTGGTTGTGCTTCCCCTTTATTCTGCTGCGACGTGAGGAGCCACTCCTCCTCTGCTTCTTCTTCTCCGGCGATGAGAGGAGCCACTCCTCTGTTTCTTCTTCTCCGGCAACTTTGGGTGATATGTCGAGCTCCACTTCAGCCTCCCGCCCCTCGTGGACCCAGTGTGGTCCACTTCCCATGGAGCGATGTCCTGACTGCCCATGCAGTGCGCCACTGATACGGTTGACTTTGAAGGAGGTCAAGAATGGCAACTATGGGCACGAGTTTGTGAAATGCGAGAGCAAGCGAGAGGGGCAGGTTAGATCTCATGAATTTTCATTGATTTCTTTTTCTATTTGCTTTTAATTCTTTTTTTATCTGGGATTTAGGGTTCGTGTTTTCGTTTCAGATTGTGAAGAAATGCACACATTTTAAATGGCTAGATGACTACATTAAGCGGATTCAATTCAATGGGGCCCCAACCCAAGAGCTCAATCTGCCGTCAGCACCAACGAATTTGGTCTCTGAAAGTGCTGCTCTAACAGTTGGGGATGCAGACCTGAAGGGGGAATTAAAGAAGATGAACAAAAACTTGAAGCAGATGATTCAATTGAACAAGCAGGCGAATCTGATAGCTTTAGGATTTTATCCCTTTTATTTTTGTGTAGTTGCTCTAGGATTTGCTTACTTGCTGGTCATCACTCGATAGAGATGTTATTAGTGTGGTGTCATGTGCTCTAGGATTTGGTTAAATTTGTGGATTATGTGCTCTACGATTTTCTTAAATTTTTGGATCATGTGCTCTATGCTCTATGTTGCTTAATTTGTGGATCATGTGCTCTATTCTCTGTGCTGCTTAATTTGTGGATCATGTCAGTTTCGTCAGTTTTGTACACTTTCAGTTTCTTCAGTTTCGTTAGACAACACTGACCATAGAATAAAAAAAACATAGTTCTAGGGGCCAAATTGAAACTAAGCTCTAGTTGGGCCGTCTCATTGCATTGAGTGTTGAAGGCCCAGAAAGATAAAAGAGGCCTAGAAAATAGTGCACGCATTGGCTCTATTTTTTCCTTGATTATTGCCATGGTAAATACATTTATTGACATGCCGAACAAAAATAGTGCATGATGGTAAATCGATTTATATTTGGACTTGCCCATGTCAAATTTATTTGTACATATCATGGCAATTTCCTTCTGTATATAGTCTACAACACAACAGTTTGATTTTTTGACTTGCGGGTATTATAAAAATGTTTTTCTCGCAAGAAAAATATTGTATACATGATTTTTTTTGTTATTAAGAGAATGTCAGACTTAATTATGTAGATCATGATATCCATCTGAAACCACATCTAAAATAAAGTCAGGTGGCACCATTAGCCACCATATCCATCTAGAGAGCATGTCCAGGGATTGGCTACGACACCATATCCATCTAGAGAGCATGTCTATGGCTCGGCTACGCACCATCTCCATCTACCGATATCTCACATAGCAAGCACACATCCATAACATAGAAAGTAGCAACCATAGCATACTTCTTACATAAAACATAGGGTGCCCTAAACCATAACATAGGCCACAAACTATTCAAAAATTAGCTTGTTTTTGTTCATACAATATACAGAATAGGGCCACCAATAATTCAAAAGAATTAGCTTTTCTTCTTCTTCTTTTCAACATGAACACGACTCATTTTTCTAGCTCTAGTTTCCTTTTTGACACTTCAACTAGTCCATTATCCGCGCATGCAAAAACTTGACCTACACAAGTACACACCATGAATGTAACAAGATGAATGGACTACCCTCCAACCATTTTTACAAGGTTAACCCCAAAACTTGCTGGTTTTCATTGAAGGACACCCTTTCATTGATTGATTTAGCAGAAGGGCTCATGTACAAAACCATATCCATCTAGCGATATCTCACGTCAAATAAGATAGAAATAGCAAGCAAAACACAAATAACCGATGACATACCAAATAAGGGTAGCAAGCATAACTTAGTTCTTAGGGGATAACACGACAGAGATTAAAAGTTCATGATACAACCAACGACATAATTAAGATAGAAATATATAAAATATAAAAGCCCTAACACCCTAGGGAAAGACAAGCTCACGAGATCGGGCCTTCACCACCATCTTCACTGTGCCTCCTCTCCATGCTGTCCTGGTCGATGTAGTAGGGGAGGCTGTGCATAACTTCGCGGGTGGGGAAGACGTAGTCGAAGTTTCTGAAGATGTTGTGGGTTGTGAATGCGATGAATTCACCTCCACACCAAAACACCTTGCCAAAGAGGTAGTACACATCAAATTTGTTGGTGAAGGTGACGGTGAGCCCTATCAGCGGAATCCTGGAGTTTGGACGCACTTACTCCAGTCGGAACAACACCGACGAGCCCGCTGGGAGGTGGGCGAAGCCCGCACGGAGGAACCACAGGGCGAACCCCCTTGCACCCCTCCAGCGTGAGAACGACCACACGCGGAGCGTCCTCTCCACGACGACGACGGCCGGATACTGTCTCTCTGGCACGGTCGGTGGGAGATCGAAGGTGGGCCATTGTACTGCATCCTCGCCTCGCTTTGAGAGTGCCCTGGTTTTGGGTGAACAAGAGAAGGGGGCGGTGCCAATGGATGTGTGGAGAATAGGTGGAGGGGTGGTGGTTTAAATAGGGAAAGGGGAAGGGAAGGGGAGAGGCACTACCCATGCTTTGGATTTTTTACGTTCAAACGAGCGACATCGATCGATATGCCACTTTAATTGCCAACAGGTTTCACTACAAAAAAAATACACATCCATGATGATACGTGTTTGTCACAGTACGTCACATTTTCTGTCATGCATGTACATCCATGACGATTTTATGACAGAATCAAGATAGTCATACATGTGCTGTCGTACAAGTGTTCCATGACATTACCAAAATTATCATCACGGAAGTGTCCACTTCCATGATGATAAATCACGCGTCACAGAAGTGCTTTCGTCAAGGGTGACCGACACGTGGCATCCACCGTAACGGAACACCGTTAAACTATCGGGTCCGGTTTTGGGCCCGATAACCCGTTAACAGCCCCGACCAATGGGGATTTTCCACGTGTAAAATCATCATTGGCTGGAGGAAACATGTGTCGGCTCACCGTTGGGACAGATGTCATCCACTCATTGGACCCAAAGCGCCTATGATACGTAGACACGTGGCACGGACCAATAGAGGTCCGGTCCATTCCTATGAAAAGCGCGGCCGTTTGACTTGGTCAAAAGGTGGTGGGCCGGCCCACGGCAAGCCTGTTAACAGCCTGTTCGCATATAGCCCATTTATAGCCCGCTAACCCAGGGCACGTGTATGGCCTATCCGAATTAGGCCTAGTAGTGTCATCTGGGCCGTCCAATATAATTCCAGCCTGTTTTAACTTCTGGCCCATGTATGGCCCATGACGTTTTTCGGCCCATATGAGGCCCTTATTAATCCCGGCCCATTGACCGCCCGTGGTAAAATTGGCCCGTAATGAACAATGTATCACTTTATACCCATTAACAACACGTGGTGAAACTGGCCCGTAATGAACAATGTATCACTTTGTACCCATTAACGGCCCATTATTCCGTTGGGCCGTTTCCAGCCCATGTTATCTTTCGGCCTTCTCAGGACCCGTTTATTCTTGGGCTCATTTCCAGCATTCGTTTACTTACGGCCCATTACTGTCATTTTCTTCTTGTGGGCCAAATTCAGCTCGTGGTTATAGTCGGCTTGTTTGTGGCCCATTAATACGTTGGGCCGTTTTCACAGCGTCATCAAATACAGACGATTAACGATGGCCCATTATGGTCGGCCCATGAACGGACAATTTCAACTCTAGGCCATTTACAACCATAATGTGGTCTGTTATCGGCCCATGTTTGGCCAACCGATCATACGGCCCATAGAAGGCCCATTGATGATGCGGTCCGTAGAAGGCCCATTGTGTCTACGACCCATATAAGGCCCATTGTTTCTACACCACGTAGAAGGCCCATTGTTTCTACGACCCTTAGAAGGCACATTGTATCTATGGCCCGTAGGAGGCCCATGTGAACTACAGCCGGTGGGCATCAAAGTTCGCCACCAGTGCAAATATAAGGAACACCCTACACTATACAAAAATGGCTTGTTGTTTTCTTCGGCCGGTGGCTGCACGTTAAGAACAAATTTTGTATCGCACCAAAACAAATTACAACTATAATACAAAAGGAAGGTTGGCATAAAAGTTAACAGTCTAGCAGATAAATGCACCACGAGAAGTTCAGAAGCTCAGTTCATTTGACCTGACTGTTACGTTTTCATGCTGTATTGTCCGATGGAGCACCATAACCTTCGCCTTCTATTCTCCTAGGCTCCTGAACAACATAGCAAATGTCTGATAGTCTGGTTTCAAAACCATGCATATCTTGACAACTAATAACCCACAAGTATAGGGGATCAATTGTAGCCTCTTTCAATAAGTAAGAGTGTCGAACCCAACGAGGAGCTAAAGGCAGAACAAATATTCCCTCAAGTTCTATCGACCACCGATACAACTCTACGCACGCTTGACGTTCACTTTACCTAGAACAAGTATGAAACTAGAAGTACTTTGTAGGTGTTGTTGGATAGGTTTGCAAGATAATAAAGAGCACGTAAATAAAAATTAGGGGCTGTTTAGATAAAGACACATCTAAATTAGTTTTAGTAGAGTGCTTGTTGTTACGAGAAAGTTATTTGTCCCTAGGCAATCGATAACTAGACAGGTAATCATTGTTGCAATTTTATTTGAGGGAGAGGCATAAGCTAACATACTTTCTCTACTTGGATCATATGCACTTATGATTGGAACTCTAGCAAGTATCAAGTCCTCTCTATCCCATACGCGAACAACCTACTTACTCGAGTTTGTGCTTCTGTCACTCACGCCACCAACCATAAGCAAATCATGAACATATTGCAAACCCTACAACGGGAATCCCTCACGCTTGCGCGACACAGAGAGCACCGTAGGACAGCACCAATAATAAAACATGCAACTCAAACCAATCATGATCATCAAATAACCCATAGGACAAAATGGATCTACTCAAACATCATAGGATAGCCATACATCATTGGGAAATAATATATAGCGTTGAGCACCATGTTTAAGTAGAGATTACAGCGGGTAAGAGAAGGGTTGCACTGCTGCATAGAGGGGGGAAGAGTTGGTGATGATGGCGGTGAAGTTGTTGGTGAAGATTGCGGTGATGATGATGGCCCCCGGCGCGCCCCCTGCCTCGTGGCCACCTCGGGCACCGTCTCGCGTCGATTTTTCTTCCGGAATTCTCCAAATATTCCAAAAATATTCTCCGTCCGTTTTTATCCCGTTTTGGATTCCGTTTGATATGGGGTTTCTGCGAAACATAAAACATGCAACAAACAGGAACTGGCACTAGCACTAGGCACTAGATCAATATGTTAGTCCCAAATATAGTATAAAAAGTTGCCAAAAGTATATGAAAGTTGTAGAATATTGGCATGGAACAATCAAAAATTATAGATATGATGGAGACGTATCAACATCCCCAAGCTTAATTCCTGCTCGTCCTCGAGTAGGTAAATGGTAAAAAAGATAATTTTTTATGTGCAATGCTACCTAGCATAATCTTGATCACATATCTAATCATGGCATGAATATTAATACACGAGCGATTCAAAGAAATAGTCTATCATTTGACATAAAAACTATAATACTTCAAGCCCACTAATAAAGCAATCATGTCTTTTCAAAATAACAAGGCAAAAGAAAGTTATCCCTACAAAATCATATAGTCTGGCTATGCTCCATCTTCACCACACAAAATATTCACGTCATGCACAACCCCGATGACAAGCCGAGCAATTGGTTCATACTTTTTAACGCGCTTCAGCATTTTCAACCCTCACGCAATACATGAGCGTGAGCCATGGATATAGCACTATAGGTGGAATAGAATGGTGGTTGTGGAGACGACAAAAAGGAGAAAATAGTCTCACATCAACTAGGCGTATCAACGGGCTATGGATATGCCCATCAATAGATATCGATGTGAGTCAGTAGGGATTGTCATGCAACGGATGCACTAGAGCTATAAGTATATGAAAGCTCGAACTGAAACTAAGTGGGTGTGCATCCAACTTGCTTGCTCATGAAGACTTAGGGCATTTGAGGAAGCCCATCATTGGAATATACAAGCCAAGTTCTATAATGAAAATTCCCACTAGTATATGAAAGTGATAACTCAAGAGACTCTCTATATGAAGAACATGGTGCTACTTTGAAGCACAAGTGTGGTAAAAGGATAGTAACATTGCCCCCTTTTCCTTTCTTTTTTTTCTTTTTTGTGGGCTTCTTTGGCCCCCTTTTTTATTTAGGCTTCTTTGGCCTCTCTCTCTTTTTTTGGGGGGCAATGCTCTAATAATGATGATCATCACACTTTTATTTACATACAACTCAATATTACAACTCGATACTAGAACAAAGATGTGACTCTATAAGAATGCCTCCGGCGGTATACCGGGATGTGCAATGATCTAGCGTAGTAATGACATCAAAAAATGGACAAGCCATGAAAACATCATGCTAGCTATCTTACGATCATGCAAAGAAATATGACAATGAATGCTCAAGTCATGTATATGATGATGATGGAAGTTGCATGGCAATATATCTCGGAATGGCTATGGAAATGCCATGATAGGTAGGTATGGTGGCTGTTTTGAGGAAGGTAGATGGTTGGTTTATGGTACCGGCGAAAGTTGTGCGATACTAGAGGGGCTAGCAATGATTGAAGGGTGATAGTGCGTATAATCCATGGACTCAACATTAGTCATAAAGAACTCACATACTTATTGCAAAAGTTTATTAGCCCTCAAAGCAAAGTACTACTACGCATGCCCCTAGGGGGATAGATTGGTAGGAAAAGACCATCGCTCGTCCCCGACCGCCACTCATAAGGAAGACAATCAATAAATACCTCATGCTCCGACTTCGTTACATAATGGTTCACCATACGTGCATGCTACGGGAATCACAAACCTCAACACAAGTATTTCTACCAATCCACAACTACCCACTAGCATGACTCTAATATCACCATATTTATATCGCAAAACTATTGCAAGGAATCAAACATATCATATTCAGTGATCTACAAGTTTTATGTAGGATTTTATTACTAACCATGTGAATGACCAGTTCCTATCATATCTCTAAATAGATAGAAGTGAAGCAAGAGAGTTTAATTCTTTCTAGAAAAGATATGCCCATGCTCTAACAAATCTAAGTGAAGCAAAAGAGCATTCTACAAATGGTGGTTGTCTAAGTGAAGATAAACATGCAATCCAAACTTCAACTGATATAAGTGAAGCACATGAAGCATTCTATAAAGCCATATTCAAAAGATATAAGTGAAGTGCAAAGAGCATTCTATAAATCAACCAAGGACTACCTCATACCAGCATGGTGCATAAAAGAAAAATGAAAACTAAATGCAAATGACGCTCCAATATTGCACATATCGCATGAATGAAACGAATCCGGAAACATACCGATACTTGTTGAAGAAAGAGGGGATGCCTTCCGGGGCATCCCCAAGACGCTTGAGTCTCCTTGAATATTTACTTGGGGTGCCTCGGGAATCTCCAAGATTGAGCTCTTGCCTCTCTTCCTTCTTCTCACATCGAGACCTTCTCGATCATCGAACACTTCATCCACACAAAACTTCAACAGAAAACTTGATAAGATCCGTTAGTATAATAAAGCAAATCACTACTCTAAGTACTGTTGCAAACCAATTCATATTTTGTTTTTGAATTGTGTCTACTGTAATATAATTTTCCATGGCTTAATCCACTAATATAAATCGTTAGTTTCATCAAAACAAGAAAACTATGCATCAAAAACAGAATCTGTCTAAAACAGAATAGTCTGTAACAATCTAAACATTCACCATACTTCTGATACATGAAAAATTCTACCACAATTAGGAAAAATAAACAATTTGTATAGAAAGACAGTGCAAAAAGAATAAGAACCATTTGATGTTCCAGTAAAATATGTAAAATCGTGCACTACAACCAAAGTTTCTGTCCTGCACCGTACAAACCAACAAGCATCTAAAACATCCTAAAGGCAAACCTTGGCACATTATTTTTATAATACAATGGAATTGTAGAAGGGGATAATTATTTTTGCTGAAAAGTTTCTGTAATCAAGATTCACGAAGTTTCGGTGAGCATGAACAAAGTTCAAGGCTAGCTCCCACTTCAACAATGCTCGTCTTTCTCACTTTCACTTTCCTTTTTGAAAAAGTTTTGGGTTCCCATCTTTATTTTTGTTGTTTTTAAACTATATGAAAGCACTGAACAGAAATAAATGACTCTCTAAAACTTCCGGGTTGTCTCCCTGGCAGCGCTTTCTTTAAAGCCATTAAGCTAGGCATACACTACTATGGAAAACCCTAGTAGTAGCGCGTGTTTTGAGGCTATCAGTAGCGCGGGCAGCCGCGCTATCGATAAGGCGCTACAACTAACTATTAGTAGTAGCGTGGTCTGTACCCGCGCTACTACTATTGACTATATCAGCAGCGCTTTTCCGGAACGCGCTACTATTAATTAGCTGTAGCGATTTTCTGGCCCCGCGCTACTGCTATATCTTTCATCATTTCCCCCCGGCTTCCTACCCCATTTCAGCTTCAATAAACTGCAATTTCCAGATACTAGGTACTACTAGATATCAATTTCATAAAGCATTATAGGTACTAGGTGGTACTCCCTCGGTTCCAAATTACTCGTCATGGTTCTATTTCAAATTTGAACTAAAACCACGACGAGTAATTTGGAACGGAGGGAGTACTAGATAACAATTTCATATATACTCAACATGCATCCTCAAGAAGTACTAGGCGGTATCAACGATGATCATCATATGTAGTTCTAGATGATATCGACGACGATCATCATATGTAGTTCTACATGATATCAACGACGATCATCATCCTCAAGCCTGGGCGGTGGGTGTTCCTGATAGTAATTAGGATGGCCTGTCCAACACGAAGATTCTTGCCAACGAGGAATCTCTTCCACCCAATCGAGTTTAAGGGTGTGCGACCGTCTGTGTCCATGCGGTAAGTACAGGTGGTGACGGAGCCCCTTGCGGTAAGGCGTAGTCCAGCTGAGCCTTCTTCATCAGGCTCGATACTACACCTCACAGATAGGTTTTTTGGTAATTTCTGAATAAGAAAAACATATCAATTAATAAATAGCCTCGCACAAACTCTTCCGAATATATTTCTATTAAGTCTAGATTTCTACACTATCAAAAGACAAAGTACTACATATTTGTACTAATTAATCATGAATTCTACTAATAAGTATATATGGATTATCTACACTATTAATAGTTCCTTGGATTCTACACTAATAAGCATGTGATCAGACTCTACACTAAAGCATATCATCAACTAGATTCCACAAAGCATATCATTGGACTCTACAGTAAGCATATCATCGGATTCACTAAGCATATCATCGGATAATTTGCATTAGTAAGTATAACAATAAAGCATATATATATATCATCAAATTACTACAGTCAGTATAACATACCATTTCATGCCGATCGACCATGGTACTTGTCAGGCGGGTCAGGAATGGCACCCTGACAAAGTCATCACGTGGCGGAATTATGTCCCATAGGTTGCACACCTCCTCCTCGCTCAGCCTCATTCTTTGAGCTACGATGGCTTCATGAAGTGGGTTATCATCATCTTCATCGAGTGGGTCCTCATTATCTTCATCATCTTCATCATCTTCGTCATCTTCATCATCTTCCACCAGGTTGAGATAAATGACAGCCAGCTTGGATCTTTCTGCTCCGAAGGAGAAGCTGATCAACTCACCACCAGTAAGACGCATGTGGGCAAGGAAACGGGCCCATCCATCTCCTCTATCGGCGTTTTGGCAACGGGGGTCCCCAGACTTGCCTGCCTGCGGCCTGCGGCGTGGCTCAAAGGGGGGCCCAGCATGGCCCATCTTCACCAACACAGACCCAAGACCCTCGCGAGGGGCCGAGCCTCGCGGGGCGGACGACGCGGAGCTTCCTCAGGCACGGCCTCATCAGGCTG
Organism: Triticum urartu; assembly: GCF_003073215.2. Taxonomy (NCBI): domain Eukaryota; kingdom Viridiplantae; phylum Streptophyta; class Magnoliopsida; order Poales; family Poaceae; genus Triticum; species Triticum urartu. The sequence goes on from NC_053023.1 coordinate 317,028,831, forward strand.
GCTCGCGAGGAGGTAGAGAGATCAAGGCGGGGTACCTCACGAGGTGCCCAGACGCAAGCCATGACGACCAAAGGCGCCAAGCGGGCGCCAGCCCGTGCAGTGTCCTCCTTTCCTCTTTGGTGCAAAGGGAGCAAGCGCAACCGCGGAGTACCGAGGCATCAGGCAAAGGTTGCCATTTCGGTGCAACAAGACCAAGACCAGGAGGACCTTAAGACAGAGGTCATTGTGGATCCCAAGACGGCGTCACCACCAGAGCTTTGTGCAGGCGAAGACTACTTTTGTCAGGATAGCTGGTACTAGTTGTCCCCCTTCAAATTAGCCCGCCATTGTTGGCTCCCTTCCCGCTCGATATTTGGGAAGAGGACCAGGGCCTCTATAAATAGGACCAACCACCCACAGAAAGGGGAAAAAGAGAGAGGAATGAAGGACGGAGGACGAAGGGGGGGAAAGAGGAAAAGGACGAGAAAGGGAAAGAAAGAGAGAGAGAAGGGTGACTGAACTCCTCCCTGCAGTTCATCGCCCCAGCCAAGAGCAGACCCTCGCGAGGCTATTCTTCCTTGTATTGTTCATCATCATCAGCCCAAGAGGCAATCCACCACCACACTGGAGTAGGGTATTACACCACAACGGTGGCCCGAACCAGTATAAACCCTGTGTCATTCGTGTTGTTCTTTCCATTGCTTAGATCTTAGCAAGGCGGAGGGGAGCAGGTAGGTTGGAGGCGAAATCTCCGTGCGCACCCCTGTGTTCGAACCTGAAGGGTCTGTCGGAACCCGAAATCCTACATTTGGCGCGCCAGGTAGGGGTGCGCCGGAATTCGTCTTCCACCGCCCCGTTCTCCTCCGGCCATCGCGCCCATGTCTGACGCTCGTCGGGCCCGCGCCGAGCGCCGGGCCGCTCTCGCTTCCCGCGTCGCCCAGACGGCTCCTGTCGGCGGGCGTCCTCGCCGTTCCCCGTCACCTGCCGTCAACGCCGCCACCGACCCGGCGGGGAAACGAGCAGCAAGCATCGTCTCAGCATCCGTCCGTGCGGCAAGACGGCCGCGCTACTCCCTCGCTCACCCCAGCTGGTTCTTCGTCCCGTGCGCTCCGCGCACCCATGGAGGCTCGAGCTGCGCTCATCGCGGCAAACGAGCTCCTGCGCTACCGTCCCGTCGACCACGTCTACGAAGAATGGCTAGACCGCGTCACCGAGCTCGTCCGTGCCGCAGGGGGCTCTCCTGCGCCGTCCGCTCCGCTGCACCGCACCCTGCCCCACGCGGGCGACGAAGCTCCGGCGGCGCCCCGGCCGCCTCCTCCACAAGAAGGCGCCATGGCTCCAACCGCGCGGCCCCTGGGCGGAACCCGCTCCGTCAGGTGCCAGCGCGGCAAGAGCAGAGCTGCCAAGAAGTCCCTCGCCCGCAAGAAGCTGCCCGAGCGCTCCCTGCTCCAGCACATCGCTACCATGCTCCTGCTCCCGCACGTCAAGACCCAGCTGCAGCGCGTGGGGACATGCAAGACCAAGGTTTCCGTCACCCAAGGCCTCCTGTGGCCCCAGCAGGCTGTCGTGCCTTCACCACCGAGCTACGCAACGTCGTGTGGCCTGGCAAGTTCAAGCCGGACCTGCCTCCTCGTTGCGACAGCACGGCTGACCCTGCGGAGTTCCTCCAGCTCTACGATCTGGGCATCGAAGCTGCCAACGGAGACGAGAAGGTCATGGCGAACTGGTTTCCCATGGCGCTCAAGGACGGGGCCCGCACCTGGCTCCAGGCACGATCTCCTCCTGGGACAAGATGCGCACCCGCTTCATCGCGAACTTCCAAGGTACTCGCGACCGGCCACCCGCCGTGAGCGACATGCGCCACATCAAGCAAGAACCCATGGAGACCCTGCAGAAGTACATCCAGCGCTTCAAGAACGCATGCCTCCAGATTCCCAAGGTGACCGAGGAGGCCATCATCTCAGCCTTCTCCGATGGCGTGCGCGACGTCAAGATGAAGGAGGAGCTGGCGATGCATGAAGACCTGTGCACTTCCTTGGAGCTGTTCAACCTGGCGACCAAGTGCGCCAGGGCTGAGGAAGGGCGTCTCTCCCTCCTCGAGCTGCCTGCCGCAGACCTAGAAGAGAAGAAGCCCAAGGCCAAGGACGTGAAGCGCAAGGGGGCTGCCGTGCTCACGGCAGAACCAGACACCAAGCAGGGAAGAGATCAGCCCGAACCTTCCAAAGGCAGCCGGTACTGTGTGTACCACGACCTCCACACCCACAACACCAACGAATGTCAAGAGCTCCGAGCCGTGCGAGAAGGAAGGATCGGCCGTCGCCCCGACCGCGGTGACCGGGGCTACGGTCGAGGAGGAGGAAGGAACGCAGGATGCTGGGAAGACCGTGGCCCGCGCCAAGGGTGGCGCGATCAACCTCGCGAGGATCGCTGGCAAGACCCGCCTCGCGAGGGAGACTAGATTGATCAGCCTCGTGAGGATCGCCCGCATGGCAACGCAGGCCTCCATCCGCTGTCGCCGCAGCCAAGGAGAAACGAGGACCGCCACCAAGACGAGGGGGCTGGGGGCTTCCAGGAGCCGCGTGCGATCGCCTGCATCCTGGGCGGGGCTTAGGCCCCGGCCTCTCAATGCATCTTCAAGCAGTTCGCCCGCGAAGTGAATGCAGTCCTCCCCAGGCTTGAAGCCACATGCCCTCTCAGGTGGTCGGCGTGCGCCATCACGTTCATCTCAGCAGATCAGTTCAAGTGTGCGGCTACAGCCGAAGTCCTCCCGATGCTTTGTTCCCTGATCATCAGCAATGTGGTGGTCAACAGGACCCTCATCGATGGTGGGGCAGGGCTCAACGTCCTGTCCGTGGAAACATTCAACAATCTCCAAGTGCCCTACAGCCAGCTTCAGCCAACCAAGCCCTTCTCCGGAATCACCGACGGCTCCACGGTCCCGATTGGGCAGGTACGCCTCCCTGTCACCTTCGGGGCACGCGATAACTACCGCACCGAGCACATCGACTTCGACGTCGCTCACATTCGCCTGCCGTACAACGCCATCCTTGGGTACCCGGCGCTGGCCAAGTTCGTGGCCATAACTCACCATGGCTACAACGTCCTCAAGATGCCAGGAAGTGGCGGAGTCATCACGGTGCCCTGTGAAGAGAAGGACGCGGTGTGTTCCCTGGAACGAGCCTTTTAGGCCGTGTCACTGAAAGACCCGGATCGCGGAAGCAGGAGGCTTCCCGAGACCACCCCCAAGAAGAAGAAAACATTGTCCGGCCCGGCCCCTCAGGAGGCAGGCCCCTCTGGGCCCGTGCCTGCCCAGGGGGAACCTCCTTCCGTCGCATACGAAAGCGCGCCCGACACCCTCCTCAGGCAGGGCTTGGGGGCTCTCCCCTGGAGGGCCACCGACCTGGCTAGGGTCACGAGGGAGGCGCTTGGGCACCACATGGAGGCGTGCTTCGAAGCACGTTTCCCTCAAGAAGGAGTAAGGCAAGGAGAGCCAGTGTTGGGTTTCGTAGTAATTTCAAAAAATTTCCTATGCACACGCAAGATCATGTGATGCATAGCAACGAGAGGGGAGAGTGTTGACTACGTACACAACGCAGACCGACTGCGGAAGCACTGACACGACGTAGAGGAAGTAGTCGTACGTCTTCACGATCCAACCGATCAAGCACCGAAACTACGGCACCTCCGAGTTCGAGCACACGTTCAGCTCGATGACGATCCCCGGACTCCGATCCAGCAAAGTGTCGGGGAAGAGTTCCGTCAGCACGACGGCGTGGTGACGATCTTGATGAACTACAGCAGCAGCGCTTCGCCTAAACTCCGCTACAGTATTATCGAGGTATATGGTGGCAGGGGGCACCGCACACGGCTAAGGAATAGATCACGTGGATCAACTTGTGTGTTCTAGGGTGCCTCTACCTCAGTATATAAAGGAGCCAAGGGGGAAGGGGGGCGCCGGCCAGGGAGAGAGGCGCAGGAGGAGTCCACCAATCCTATTCCAACTAGGATTCCCAAGGGGGGAAGAGAGAGAGGGGGGCCGGCCACCTTCTCCTAGTCCTAATAGGACTAGGGGATGGGGAAGTGGCGCAGCCACCTTGGGCTGCCCCTTTCTCCTTTCCACTAAGGCCCATGAAGGCCCATATGGCTCCCGGGGGTTCCGGTAACCTCCCGGTAACCCGGTAAAATCCCGATTTCACCCGGAACACTTCCGATGTCCAAACATAGGCTTCCAATATATCAATCTTTACGTCTCGACCATTTCGAGACTCCTCGTCATGTCCGTGATCACATCCGGGACTCCGAACAACCTTCGGTACATCAAAATGCATAAACTCATAATGAAACTGTCATCGTAACCTTAAGCGTGCGGACCCTATGGGTTCGAGAACAATGTAGACATTACCGAGACACGTCTCCGGTCAATAACCAATAGCGGGACCTGGACGCCCATATTGGCTCCTACATATTCTACGAAGATCTTTATCGGTCAGACCGCATAACAACATACGTTGTTCCCTTTGTCATCGGTATGTTACTTGCCCGAGATTCGATCGTCGGTATCCAATACCTAGTTCAATCTCATTACCGGCAAGTCTCTTTACTCGTTCCGTAACACATCATCTCACAACTAACATATTAGTTGAAATGCTTGCAAGGCTTATGTGATGTGTATTACCGAGAGGGCCCAGAGATACCTCTCCGACAATCGGAGTGACAAATCCTAATCTTGAAATACGCCAACCCAACATCTACCTTTGGAGACACCTGTAATGCTCCTTTATAATCACCCAGTTACGTTGTGACGTTTGGTAGCACCCAATGTGTTCCTCCGGCAAACGGGAGTTGCATAATCTCATAGTCATAGGAACATGTATAAGTCATGAAGAAAGCAATAGCAATATACTAAACGATCGGGTGCTAAGCTAATGGAATGGGTCATGTCAATCAGATCATTCAACTAATGATGTGACCTCGTTAATCAAATAACAACTCATTGTTCATGGTTAGGAAACATAACCATCTTTGATTAACGAGCTAGTCAAGTAGAGGCATACTAGTGACACTTTGTTTGTCTATGTATTCACACATGTATTATGTTTCCGGTTAATACAATTCTAGCATGAATAATAAACATTTATCATGATTATAAGGAAATAAATAATAACTTTATTATTGCCTCTAGGGCATATTTCCTTCAGCCAGACCCTCAGGAGTTCGTCAGCAAGGCCATTCAGGAGCTACAGGAGTCAAGGGTCATGAAAGGCGGCCGCCGTCTACCAGCAGTGGCTCCCCATCCAGGCGAGGATGGTGGGCTGCGCGTCTGCATCGACATACCAGGGCTCAACCGAGTCACCTCTCTGGAGCGCCTCTGGCCCTCGCGAGGGGGGCGCTATGGAGGTCCACCCCACAGCTGCGTTCGCATGCCTTACGGCTTGCCGAACTCGGCTGTCACGTACCAGCGCCTCATGAGGGGCATCATGGAGGCACAAGAGGCCAGGCGTTCCGCAGCCCTGGCAGAGATGGAGATGGCCCGCAGGGAGCCACCAGCACCCCCGGAGCCTCTTAAGGCCCCTGGGCCTGGGGGCTCGTGAGGATCGGCTTTCGCAGCCCATTGAGTCTGCTACACCAACACCCCTTCGTCCTCAACGTCATCAGGTGACATCTTTCAAGTTTCACTTCCAGCTGGGAGCGCCCCTGTGACGCCCCAAGACCGATGTGCCAGGTGTCCTCCAGTTATTCGCAGTTGTTGCGTTGTCATTCTCTTGCGTGTTGCCTCTTGTCATGTCATCATGTGCATTGCATCATCATGTTTTCAAAACTTGCATCCGTCCGGGTTTCCCCAGTTCCGTCTGTTGTCCGTTCTGAGCCCAACCACACTCGCACGCGCCCGCGCCATGTCCGAAATATTATTTTATAAGTGGCCGGAAAATGTTCTCGGAATGGGTTGAAAGTTGGCATGCGGTGTTGTTATGTCGTTAGTAGGTCGCCCGCCATGTTTCATCGCATTCGGAGCTCGTTTGATAGCCCAACCATTAAACTATAGCGGCAATATAGCCGGTCTAACGTCAGACGTTTTCGGTCTCCGGAAACAGTCGCTGGGCCTCTCTCTCTTCCCTTCTCTCAGCTCTAGACCGTCTACACAGTCCACTCAACGCTAGCCCCCAACCTATCCTCTCTCGTCAGCCCGTGGCCCTCCTCGCGCGCGCGTCCGAAAATTGTCCCGGACCCGACCCGAGCAGTCGTCACCGTCGTGTCCGGATCATCCCCAAACATCTACAAAACGTCTCCGTTTTCTTATTTGGACTCCCTAACCTATTTTTTTCCGACCCTATGATTACGATCGGAGGGACAGATTAGCCCCTACCCAAAAAATCCTAATGCTATATATAGTCCAACCCTAGATCAATCCCTAACACCGAGGGCACTTGTCCCATCTTTCCCTTTCGACCGCCGCCACTCTCTCATCGGGATCCTCCCCGATCCACCCACCTCCTCTCCCTTGATTTCTCATCTGGCCAATCCTGCAGCCTCCTCCCGATCCACCAGCTAGCCGCCACCCCTCTCCTCGATCTCCTCCAACCCAGCCGCCCGAGGACCTCCTCCTCGCCGGTGTTTTTCCATCGGAGACTGCCGGCCGGAGCAGCAACAGCCATCAGAAGGACCATCGCGGCCCCTGCCCTCTTTCTTTTCCTTCCCCGTGCTCTCTCCTTCCTGACCTCTCTTTCCCTCTCTTGGTCCAGCAGCAGAAGGAACGCCATGGGCGCCCGTAGCTTCCCGCGCGATCACCGCAAGCAGCAGCCCCGGAGCTCCCTCCATCGTCGAGCTCCACCATCAAGTGCCGACCTCCCGAGGTTCCCCATGCCCATCTCCTCCTTTTTTCTTCCTCGGTTTCTCTCCCTCCTCCTATAACATCTCTCTCTGTCTCGGTCTCCCGATGCAGTGCCATGGCGCTCGACGCCCGAGCTCCGAGCAAGCCCCGCCGGACCAGCTGCGCCACGGGACGGAAGGGGTCGATCGTTCCCCACCTCCACGCGCCTCCCCCGCCTTGGATCCGGTCGTCCCCACGACGTCCTTGCCGCCAAGTCCATGTCGCTGCCTCCGCTTCCTCTGCAACGAGCAGAGGCACGTTTGTCAGGCGCCCGCCTCCCCTGTTCCTGCTCGCGTGAGATGAGCGCCTCGTCCCGCCCGCATTGACCACGCCTCCAGGTCGCCGCCTCGCCTCACCGGGATCCACCCGCACCGGCGACCTCCACCTCCCAGCAGTTGTTGCTGCCTCTGTTCTTTCAGAGGACGAGCACCTTCGTTGACCGCCTCGTCAATTCGGCCTTGTTTGCCTCGCCAAGACCCAGCGTCCTACCGAGGCCAATGGTGAGGAACCCCCCACCGCCTGTTCCTGTTGGCCCGACTCCAGTTTCGACCCGTTATTTGTTTTTTTTCCTGGACGGATTTAGCTAATTTCCAAGGAATTGCAGATTTACAAAAAACCCCCTAGCCTTCATGCATTTAATATCTCACAAACTAAGCATCACATGTAAAAACTTTGTATATGAAACTTGCTTAGTTTTTATCTAGTTTCATAATATGTCTTTTTCATCCATGTTTAAAATGTTTAATATGCTGTTTGTTTAAATTTGTTTAAATAACTTGCTAAAATGTTTTAATTCATAACTAATTAACCATAGCTCCAAATTTAATAAACTTTATATGTAAATGGGGTAGAATTTTGCCTAGTTTAACATGGTGGCATCATCTTGCATGTTTAACAACTCTAAAATATGGATTAGGGCAGAACAGTACCAAATCTATAATATGCTCATGGGGTTTTACCAGAATTGTTGTTCGTTGCTTCCGGCCTCATTTAAACTTGACTAGATAGGTAGTTTTACTTTGTTTCACCCTCTTGCCATGCTAACAACATTTAATCTTGTTGGGTACATAAACGAGATCGAACTAAATAACTTGAATGTGCTGTTTCGCCAATATGCAACTCATTGCATATTGAATCCACTTAATTTGTAGGATTGCTTGTGCACTTTGCCATGCCATGCTTCATTAAACCGGACATGCGTCATACTTGGTTGTGCATCATACAATGGTCATGTGTTGGTTGTTTACTATGTTGTTTGCTCCTTTCCGGTTGTTGTTTCTTTGGGTTGGTTCTGATAATGTCGCGTTGTGAGGAACCGTTCGACTACGACCGTTTGACTTCTTCATGGACTCGTTCTTCTTCCTTGCGGGATCTCAGGCAAGATGATCATACCCTCGAAATCACTTCTATGTTTGCTTGCTAGATGCTCGCTCTTTTGTTATGCCTATGGTGCGATACCTACCACTTGCTTATCATGCCTCCTATATTGTTGAACCAAGCCTCTAACCCACCTTGTCCTAGCAAAACGTTGTTTGGCTATGTTACCGCTGCTCAGCCCCTCTTATAGCGTTGTTAGTTGCAGGTGAAGATTGAAGTTTGTTCCTTGTTGGAACATGGAGATGTTGTTCCTTGTTGGAACATGGTTACTTGTTGGGATATCACGATATATCTTATTTAATTAATGCATCTATATACTTGGTAAAGGGTGGAAGGCTCGGCCTTATGCCTGGTGTTTTGTTCCTCTCTTGCCGCCCTAGTTTCCGTCATATCGGTGCTATGTTCCCGGATTTTGCGTTCCTTACGCGGTTGGTTAATAATGGGAACCCCTTGACAGTTCGCCTTGAATAAAACTCCTCCAGCAAGGCCCAACATTGGTTTTACCATTTGCACTAACAACCTATAACCTTCCCTTGGGTTTTCGCGAGCCTGAGGGTCATCTTTATTTTAAACCCCCCCGGGCCAGTGCTCCTCTGAGTGTTGGTCCGAAACGGGCAGCCTGCGGGGCCACCTCGGGGCAACTCAAGGGTTGGTTTTACTCGTAGCTTGACCTATCCTGTGTGCCCTGAGAACGAGATATGTGGAGCTCCTATCGGGATTTGTCGGTGCATCGGGCGGCTTTGCTGATCTTGTTTTACCATTGTCAAAATGTCTTGTAACTGGGATTCCGAGTCTGATCGGGTCTTCCCACTAGAAGGAATATCCTTCGTTGACCGTGAGAGCTTGTGTTGGGCTAAGTTGGGACACCCCTGCACGGATTTGAACTTTCGAAAGCCGTGCTCGCAGTTATGGGCAGATGGGAATTTGTTAATGTCCGGTTGTAGAAAACCTGAAGTTGACATTAATTAAAATACATCAACCACATGTGTAACCGTGATGGTCTCTTCTCGGCGGGGTCCAGGAAGTGAACACGGTGTTGGAGTTATGCTTGACGTAGGTTGTTCTAGGTTCACTTCTTGATCATAGATTCTCGACCGTGCTTTTGCCTTCTCTTAACGCTCTCATTTGCGTATGTTAGCCACCTTATATGCTAGTCGCTTGCTGCAGCTCCACCTCATATCTTTTACCTTACCTATAAGCTTAAATAGTCTTGACCGTGAGGGTGCGAGATTGCTGAGTCCCCGTGACTCACAGATACTTCCAAAACCAGTTTGCAGGTGCCGATGTTACTGAGCAGGTGATGCAACCAAGCTCCAGGAGGAGCTCGTTGAAGATCTTATCCTTTGTGTTGTTTCGTTCTAGTTTATCAGTAGTGGAGCCTAGTCGGGTCGATCGGGGATCTGTGTAGCATTTGGGGTAGTCTTCTTTTATTTTGGTTACATAGTCGGACCTTGATTGTATTTGGGTGATGTAATGCTTTATTCATGTAATTGTGTGAAGTGGCGATTGTAAGCCAACTATGTATCTTTTTCCCTTATGTATTACATGGGTTCTGTGAAGATTACCTCACTTGCGACATTGCTTTCAATGCGGTTATGCCTCTAAGTCGTGCTTCGACACGTGGGAGATATAGCCACATCGAGGGCGTTACAAGTTGGTAATCAGAGCCTTCCCCGACCTTAGGAGCCCCCACTACTTGATCGAATTAGCAGCCGTTGTCGAGTCTAGAAAAATGTTTTCAGTCATTTAGGAATTCTTTTTACTCCCTAGTCCCTTCATCGCTCGGGTAAGGCATCCTGACATATAGTTTTGACTATTCTCTTCTCAAATTTCACTAAAAAAATATAGGATCACGCGGGTATCTTGGAATCGTTCCGATGGTTTTGTGACGAGAACATTGTTCTTGGTGCCTCCTGACATTTAGGGGTTGTGGTAGTGTGTAACGCCCCGAGACTGATGTGCCAGGTGTCGTGCAGTTATTCACCATCGTTGCCATGTCATTTGCTTGCATGTTGCATCATTTCATGTCATCATGTGCATTGCATTTGCATACGTGTTCATCTCATGCATTCGAGCATTTTCCCCGTTGTCCGTTTTGCATTCCGGCGCTCCGTTCTCCTCCGGTGGTCATTTCTAGCTTTCTTTCGTGTGTGGGGATTAAACATTTCCGTATTGGACCGAGACTTGCCAAGAGGCCTTGGTTTACTACCGGTAGACCGCCTGTCAAGTTTCGTACCATTTGGACTTCGTTTGATACTCCAACGGTTAACCGAGGGACCGAAAAGGCCTCGTGTGTGTTGCAGCCCAACACCCCTCCAATTTGGTCCAAAACCCACCAAACTCTACTCCATGCTCTAGAGCATTCGATCACGATCGCGTGGCCAAAAACCACACCTCATTTGGACTCTCCTAGCTCCCTCTATGCCTATATATACACCCCTCCGTTTTCGGATCTTCTTCCTCCCCAAAACCCTAAAAACTGCAGCTCCGTGCGCCGGACATTGTCCGTCCGCGCCGGACGTGTCCACCACGCCGCCGCCACCTCACTCCGGCCTATAGGAGCTCGCCACGTCGCCCCGCCGCCGCTCCAGGCCAACCACCGCGCGCCACCCGGCCTCCCTCTCTCTCCTCCGCCGCCACGGGCCCGCGCGGCCCAGATCTGGCCCGCGGGGCCCGGATCCGCCGCCGCCCGGCCTTCGCCGCCTACCGCGGGCCCCGCCTCCACGCCGCCTCCGCCGCCCCGCCCACAGCCGGCAGCCGCGCCGCCCGCGCCGGCCGGAGCTGCTCACCGCCGACCGCCGCCTCGCCACTCGCCGCCCCGCCGCCAAGATCGTCGCCGGCCGCCCCGCCTCCGTGAAGCTCCGCCGCCCCGCCTCCTCGTCGCCGGCGGCCTCTCCGGCGAGAGATTCGGCCACCGCGGCTCTATTTTCGGCGGTCCTCGAGCTGCTACAGTGCCGCCGGAGTTTGCCTCGGTTTCCGTGCAAACCCTATATCTAGATCCGGAGGTTGAATTTTTCCCAAGTCCCCAGAATTTTTAGTCCAAGTGCTCCTGTTCGGGCCCCATAACTTTGCATCCGTAGCTCCGATTCATGCATATAGCATATTAAAATGTTCATCTCAGATAGTACATCATTTCGTTCCATTGCACCATTTTCATTTGAGCTCATCTTGATGCCCGAAATGCTGTTAGAAGAGGGCTACTTGAGATAATTGTCAGATCTGTTACTCCATTTAGCACTTTTGTCATTTTTGCCATGATTAATGTGTGCATGCTAAGCCCGTGAGTTCTCCATATGTTTTGTTAAGGGTTTTGTCATCTATCCAGAGGTGTAACCCATGTATTTTTAGGATGTGTGTGGTGACTTGTGCAAGCTTGCAAAGTGGTGCACTTGCTAATTCTGTTTTCATGGACTTAGTGATTTCACTAAGTCCTGGGATTGTTTACCTCATGATGCCATATGTTCATGTTGTTTCCTAGTGATCCGTGGCTCTTTTGAGAATGATCAGTAAGGGAGTTTTGTTAATCTTGTAGTGCTCTATCCATCCATATCTTTTTTTGAAATTATGGAGCACCCTAGCTTGAGTCAATTGAGCTCTACTTTTGCTTCGTTGCGAATCTGGGCAGATCGTCAACTTGTTTGCGATTTTGCCGATGTTATTGTAGTTGATCCGTGCATGCTATGCCATTGTTCTTGCCATGTATAGCTTGTATTTTTTGCCTTCTTAAGGGATGTATGCTTGTCTTGCCATTACTTTCACCGTGGTGAGTGCATCGAGCTCGTAAACATGCCTTCGTGAGTTATTTTTCAGCATGTCCCAGTTTTCATCAAGTCTGAAAACTGATTATGTTTTTGGCTATGTTCGTGTGCTTGTTAGTATATTTTGTAATCCCTTTTGGCTCAAGGTCACCAAGGGACTTTTGTTAAGCTTGTTGAGTAGCTCCATGCCATGTATTTCTTTGTCATGTTCAGGTCCTGTAGCATGTTGTTTTGTTGCTCCGAAGAGGGCTATATGATCTGAAATTCCAGACAAGTGTTAATTTCACAAAGTCTGAGATCTATTTGTCATTTGCATTTTTGCCATGCTTGTTTGAACCTCCTAATGGATGAATTGGCCGTAGCTCAGTGCTAGACTTTTGTTAAGCATCTTGTGTGCATCTCTTCCATGTATTTTGTTGTCATGTTTGGGTGCTTTAGCATGTTCATTTCATTGCATTTAGATGCCTACTTGCTGTAAATCGCAGACCAGTGTCAATTTTGAATCGCTTGCCATTTCCAAACCGTAACTCCGATTCCGGCGTTCTTTATATCATTTTCAAGCGATTTCATCTCATCTTTCCAGTGGCACACTTGGAATTCCGAGTTGAGGCCAGGTTCCTGCATTTCCTGTCATATCTTGCATTTTGCATCCCGCATAGCATATCATCATTTCATCATATTGCTTGATCTTGCACGTGGTTGATTGTATCCTTGTTGCTGTTTGTCTTGTTTGGCTAGAGCTGGGAGACGAGTTTGCTAACGAGGAGCCCGTTGATTTTGCTCTTGAGGATCCAGTCAACTCTGACAACTGTGCAGGCAAGATGATCATACCCTCGAAATCACTACTATCTTTGCTATGCTAGTTTGCTCGCTCTTTTGCTATGCCATTGCTACGATGCCTACTACTTGCTTGCAAGCCTCCCAATTTTCCATGTCAAACCTCTAACCCACCATTGTCCTAGCAAACCGTTGATTGGCTATGTTACTGCTTTGCTCAGCCCCTCTTATAGCGTTGCTAGTTGCAGGTGAAGATTGGAGGCCGTTCCTTGTTGGAACATCTTTTATTTACTTGTTGGGATATCATTATATTGCCATGTTATCTTAATGCATCTATATACTTGGTAAAGGGTGGAAGTCTCGGCCTCTCGCCTAGTGTTTTGTTCCACTCTTGCCGCCCTAGTTTCTGTCATATCGGTGTTATGTTCCTGGATTTTGCGTTCCTTACGCGGTTGGGTTATAATGGGAACCCCTTGATAGTTCGCCTTGATTAAAGCTTTTCCAGCAATGCCCAACATTGGTCTTACCATTTGCCACCTAGCCTTTTCTTTCCCTTGGGTTCTACAGACTCAAGGGTCATCTTATTTTATCCCCCCCGGGCCAGTGCTCCTCTGAGTGTTGGTCCCACCGAGCGATGTCCGGGGCTACCAGGGGCAACTCTGGGCTGACCTACCCGACGTCTGGCTCATCTGAGTGTGCCCTGAGAAAGAGATATGTGCAGCTCCTATCTGGATTTTTCAGCACATTCGGGCGGTGTTGCTGGTCTTGTTTTAACCTGTCGAAGTGTCTTGAATTACCGAGATACCGAGTCTGATCGGAACGTCTTGGGAGGACGTCTATTCCTTCGTTGACCGTGAGAGCTTGTCATGGGCTAAGTTGGGACTCCCCTGCAGGGATTGAACTTTCGAAAGCCGTGCCCGCGGTTATGGGCAGATGGGAATTTGTTAATGTCCGGTTGTAGATAACTTGAACCTTAACTTAATTAAAATGAATCAACTGAGTGTGTTGCCGTGATGGCCTCTTTTCGACGGAGTCCAGGAAGTGGACACGTGTTGGAGTAATGTTTGCGCAGGTTATTCTCTAGTTTCTCGCTCGCGCTTTGCCTCCTCTTCTCGCTCTCTTTTGCGAATAAGTTAGCCACCATACTTGCTAGTCGCTTGCTGCAGCTCTACTCATATTTTACCTTGCCATTCCTATAAGCTTAAATAGTATTGATCGCGAGGGTGCGAGATTGTTGAGTCCCTGTGGCTCATAGATTACTATTACACCAGATGTAGGGCCTGATGATTCCGCTCCAGGAGACGCGTATGAGCTCAAGTGGGAGTTCGACGAAGACTCTCAACGATACTACGTTTCCTTTCCCGATGATTAGTAGTGGTGCCCAGTTGGGGGTGATTGGGACCATTGTCGCATGTTGGGTTCTCTTTATTTTGGCGCCGTAGTCGGGCCATGAGTGTTTTGGATGATGTAATGTTATTTATGTACTTGATTGACGTGGCGAGTGTAAGCCAACTATGTTATCTCCCCTTTTATTATCATATTACATGGGATGTTGTGAAGATTGCCTGACTTGCGACATATGCCTTCAATGCGATTATATCTCTAAGTCGTGCCTCGACACGTGGGAGCTATAGTCGCATCAAGGGTGTTACATAGTGTCCCGGGGAGTTGAGCTCCGAGGTGTTGTCGTCACAATTTTATCATTGTAGTTCTAGAATACCTGAGATTAGTTTCGCCGACATCGAAAATCTCTTTTATGCAGTTGTTGGTGAGATAACCTCGACGGCACCCAGTACTGGGGCGGGAGTTCGGGAGTATTGCCATAACTTGTATAATGGATGCTTTTTGAAGGTTGAGGTAGATGATTTCCGAAAGTTTTTTGGTTATGTGTTGAAGCATGGATACAGCTGGATGTAGGATTTGCTAGTTTTGGGTGAGATATTATGCTTCCCCTGTATCACCAACACCTGATTGCATAACCAGAAAGTTTCGGGAGTTTATAAGTGGGAATTCAAGTAGTTCGTAGGATATCTTTCTCACAGATGTATGATATGAAATTGGGTTTCGATGTCTAGTGGTCCGCCTATTCGTGGTTGGTTTTACAGTGGTCTCGGTGTGTCTTAAAGAGTCCTTGGCTATGCCGACTCGGGGACGCTTCGTATGTCATGTGCACTGCCTTGCACATGATGGTGCTGTACGATCGAGCCCGTGTAGGCCCCACCACGAAAACTTCGGACGAAATCTCTATCATATGTTTGTTCCGGCTTATTCTGCAAGCCAACCCTTTGTGTTGTTTTGAGTTGTGGTATTCGAGTTGCTTCGAAGTCAAATGTTGATTCCATACCTTTCCTAAATGGTGTTCTCATATTTCTATGTGAATACTAATCCTTCTTGATAATCGAGATTGTCATGTCAATCCTTTTTAACCGGTGTGCTTCTCTTCAAGTGGTTCCGATCATTGCAACATCTGCAAGATCAATTATTAGTTCTTCTCAACGGTGTTTGTTTCATCCGTCTCCAAGTTGCCTTTGTTTTCCCACCCTCCCTCCCTTTGTTTCTTCAAGGACTCAGATTTCTTCATTAGGTATCCATTTTATTCTTGTGAAGTCTCTCCATTCTTTTCCTCTTACCCGGTGATTCTGATGAAGATTCTAACGGAGCCTCAAGTCTGGCACTCTTCACTCATTTTCTTCTCTGGTGGATTAAAATCTAGCTTTGGTGTTGATCACATCCTTTCCTCGTTTCAATGCTTTCTCATGCCGGTGCACCTCTTAATCTTCCACTTCTCACTATTCAATTGTTCCGGAGTGCTCAAGATATGTCAGAGGATGTTAGTGTTTATTCTCATTCTTCCAAGATCTTTCGAGAATGTTATCTTATTCAAACCATTTAATTCAACCGGTGCTTTCTCTCTTAAATCGTTCAACGGTGTTTCTTTTCAGTGGGCCCTAACCCACAGGTCTTTTTCCAGGATCTTACCTGACTCTTCTAATTTTATCGGAGCTATTCTCAAATCTTTTAAAGTTTGATGTAAGAATGATTTATGATCAGTCAAATGCCTTTCTCCAAGATCAGTTAGATTCTTTCATCGTTGGCTCAACCTCTTCGTTTTGCTTCCTCCAGAGTGTCTAAACAATTCATGATGGTGTTTCTCTTTGTCATTCTCAACACTTGAAGACCGAAGAAGAGTTTCTCTTCAATCTTATCCGTTCTCTCAAAGATTCGTGATTCTAGCTTGTTGCCATCCTCTCGTAATTGTTTTGATCGTGAGTATTCTTTCACCTATCCGGAGCATTTCAAGAGTATTTTAGTTTGTTTTATCCGGATCCCATCATCTCAGAAGTATTCATTCTCGGCTTTCAGCTATGGTTCTCCAAATCTTACCGGTGCATCGTTCAAGTGATCTCTAATCAGTCGTGATTCCTTCGTTCTCATGGATCTAAACTCTCTCATGTATCTTCGTTCATTTGCTAATTCTTACCGGTGATTCACCCCTTTTACTTTGTTCGTTTTCAATTCTTACCAGTGGCTCATTCAAGAATTCTCTTCCTTGGTTATTTATCAATTCATTCGTTCTTTCCAATCCCACCGGTGGTTCGTTGAAGACCTTCTCAAGTTGGCGCCACATCTATCCAAATCCTTTCTTCGAGAATAAGTTTTATGCAATCTGTTTGCTCGTCATCAATTTAATTGGTGAAGGAGGAGCATAACATAATTCTTATTCTTGATTCACCCAAATGATTAATTCTTCATTCCAGAGGCTCATCAAATTCTCGGTTCGAGATGCTTTATCTATTCTTTTGCCGGAGTTCCAAGTTCTCTCAATTATTTCATCGCGAAGATCCATCAAATCATTGCAAGGATTCACCTTGTGTTTTCGACCTCTCTTTCCTTCCGTTTGATCATTTCTTTTGTTACCGGAGTTCTTCATGAAGGTTCTTCATGATGGGCCCATCAAGCATCAAGGATTTAATTCCTTCTCGAAGTGTTCATCGAAATTCTTTTCTAAAAAGCTCATGTTTTCCTCATATTGTAATCCGGAGTGTAATTCTTTCGTTCATATCATTGGAGGTGGTATTATGTCATTCTTGATAATTAGGGTTCATGTTTCATGATTCACATGTTGTTAGGAATGAGGTATTTTAAATCCATCAATCTCTTCTTTGGAGTTATCTTGGGTTATATTTCACCTAAAGCCTTCCCTAAGGTTTGTTGCTATCTATGGTGCTTATAAAGGACCCAAGTTCTTCTTTATCCTCCCGGTGAAATACTTCCTCGTCTCTTTGTTGATATCAATCCAATTCTGCTTCCCGTGAGTGGCAGGTTGTCACCTCATAATTTGAGATGTAGTCCATAAGACCATATCAAGCTTATTCTTTTCGTTGTTGGTTTCCAACAACTCCGTTCGAACCTTCTCCTAAAGATTCTTTTGCAAAATCATTTAAGGTAGAAGATGTTGTTTTCTTCTCCGTTCTTTTGTTCCGACGACCCAACTTCTATTCTTTCTCCCGGAGGTCTAGTGAGGTTGCTCTTTTCTCTCCTCATCTCGGTTTGTCAAGATCATGTTCAATTCCTTCCTTTTCCAATCGGAGTGTCGTGTTTTCATTCAAGTATCTTCACATCTTATCAAGTTCTTATTCAACTCCTTTTTCTTTTCAATTGGAGTGCTGCCCGAAGTTGTTCTTCCTTGTTCCTCTTTTCTAACGGAGAGTTTTCAACTTCGTTCATCTGCGTTGTATTCTTTTCTCGAAATGCCTTAACCTTTTGAAGGTTCTTTGGTTTCACTCATTGGTCATAGAAGCAACTTAGTTTTACCTCTTCTTTTTATTTTCCGTTTTCCCTCCGGTGCCATTCTAGATCTCGGGACGAGATCCTCTCGTAGTGGTGGAGTGTTGTGACGCCCCGAGACCGATGTGCCAGGTGTCCTCCAGTTATTCGTTGTTGTTGCGTTGTCATTCGCTTGCGTGTTGCATCTTGTGATGTCATCATGTGCATTGCATCATCATGTTTTCAAAACTTGCATCCGTCCGGGTTTCCCCAGTTCCGTCTGTTGTCCGTTCTGAGCCCAACCACACTCGCACGCGCCCGCGGCATGTCCGAAATATTATTTTATAAGTGGCCGGAAAATGTTCTTGGAATGGGTTGAAAGTTGGTGTGCGGTGTTGTTATGTTGTTAGTAGGTCTCCCTCCAAGTTTCATCGCATTCGGAGCTCGTTTGATAGCCCAACCGTTAAACTATAGCGGCAATATAGCCGGTCTAATTCAGACGTTTTCGGTCTCCGGAAACAGTCGCTGGGCCTCTCTCTCTTCTCTTCTCTCAGCTCGAGACCGTCTACACAGTCCACTCACTGCTAGCCCCCAACCTATCCTCTCTCGTCAGCCCGCGGCCCTCCTCGCGCGCGTCCGAAAATTGTCCCGGACCCGACCCGAGCAGTCGTCACCGTCGTGTCCGGATCATCCCCAAACATCTACAAAACGTCTCCGTTTTCTTATTTGGACTCCCTAACCTATTTTTTTCCGACCGTCCGATTATGATCGGAGGGACAGATTAGCCCCTACCCAAAAAATCCTAATGCTATATATAGTCCAACCCTAGATCAATGCCTAAAACCGAGGGCACTTGTCCCATCTTTCCCTTTCGACCGCCGCCACTCTCTCATCGGGATCCTCCCTGATCCTCCCACCTCCTCTCCCTTGATTTCTCATCTGGCCAATCCCGCAGCCTCCTCCCGATCCACCAGCCAGCCGCCACCCCTCTCCTCGATCTCCTCCAACCCAGCCGCCCAAGGACCTCCTCCTCGCCGATGTTTTTCCATCGGAGACTGCCGGCCGGAGCAGCAACAGTCATCAGAAGGACCATCGCGGCCCCTGCCCTCTTTCTTTTCCTTCCCCATGCTCTCTCCTTCCTGACCTCTCTTTCCCTCTCTTGGTCCAGCAGTAGAAGGAACGCCATGGGCGCCCGTAGCTTCCCGCGCGATGACCGCAAGCAGCAGCCCCGGAGCTGCCTCCATCGTTGAGCTCCACCATCAAGCGCCGACCTCCCGAGGTTCCCCGTGCCCATATCCTCCTTCTTTCTTCCTCGGTTTCTCTCCCTCCTCCTGTAACATCTCTCTCTGTCTTGGTCTCCCAATGTAGTGCCATGGCGCTCGATGCCCGAGCTCCGAGCAAGCGCCGCCGGACCAGCTGCGCCACGGGACAGATGGGGCCGATCGTTCCCCACCTCCACGCGCCTCCCCCGCCTTGGATCGGGTCGTCCCCGTGACGTCCTTGCCGCCAAGTCCATGTCACTGCCTCCGGTTCCTCTGCAACGAGAAGAGGCACGTTTGTCAGGCGCCCGCCTCCCCTATTCCTGCTCGCGTGAGACGAGCGCCTCGTCCCGCCCGCATTGACCACGCCTCCAGGTCGCCGCCCCGCCTCACTGGAATCCACCCGCGCCGGCGACCTCCACCTCCCTGCAGTTGTTGCTACCTCTGTTCTTTCAGAGGACGACCGCCTTCGTTGACCGCCTCGTCGATTCGGCCTTGTTTGCCTCGCCAAGACCCAGCGTCCTGCCGGCCTGCTTTGGCCTCTCCACCAGCTGGGCCGAGGCCAATCGTGAGGAACCCCCCACCGCCTGTTCCTGTTGGCCCGACTCCAGTTTCGGCCCGTTCTTTGTTTTTTTTCCTGGACGGATTTAGCTAATTTCCAGGGAATTGTGGATTTACAGAAAACCCCCTAGCCTTCATGCATTTAATATCTCACAAACTAAGCATCACATGTAAAAACTTTGTATATGAAACTTGCTTAGTTTTTCATCTAGTTTCATAATATGTCTTTTTCATCCATGTTTAAAATGTTTAATATGCTGTTTGTTTAAATTTTTTAAATAACTTGCTAAAATGTTTTAATTCATAACTAATTAACCATAGCTCCAAATTTAATAAACTTTATATGTAAATGGGGTAGAATTTTGCCTAGTTTAACATGGTGGCATCATCTTGCATGTTTAACAACTCAAAAATATGGCTTAGGGCAGAACAGTACCAAATCTATAATATGCTCATGGGGTTTTACCGGAATTGTTGTTCGTTGCTTCCGGCCTCATTTAAACTTGAGTAGATAGGTAGTTTTACTTTGCTTCACCCTCTTGCCATGCTAACAACATTTAATCTTGTTGGGTACATAACCGAGATCCGACTAAATAACTTGAATGTGGTGTTTCGCCAATATGCAACTCGTTGCATATTGAGCTCCACTTAATTTGTAGGATTGCTTGTGCACTTTGCCATGCCATGCTTCATTAAATCGGACATGCATCATACTTGGTTGTGCATCATGCCATGGTCATGTGTTGGTTGTTTACTATGTTGTTTGCTCCTTTCCGGTGTTGTTTCTCGGGTTGGTTCTGATAACGTCGCGTTGTGAGGAACCGTTCGACTACGACCGTTTGACTTCTTCATGGACTCGTTCTTCTTCCTTGCGGGATCTCAGGCAAGATGATCATACCCTCGAAATCACTTCTATGTTTGCTTGCTAGATGCTCGCTCTTTTGTTATGCCTATGGTGCGATACCTACCACTTGCTTATCATGCCTCCTATATTGTTGAACCAAGCCTCTAACCCACCTTGTCCTAGCAAAACGTTGTTTGGCTATGTTACCGCTTTGCTCAGCCCCTCTTATAGCGTTGTTAGTTGCAGGTGAAGATTGAAGTTTGTTCCTTGTTGGAACATGGAGATGTTGTTCCTTGTTGGAACATGGTTACTTGTTGGGATATCCCGATATATCTTATTTAATTAATGCATCTATATACTTGGTAAAGGGTGGAAGGCTCGGCCTTATGCCTGGTGTTTTGTTCCACTCTTGCCGCCCTAGTTTCCGTCATATCGGTGTTATGTTCCCGGATTTTGCATTCCTTACGCGGTTGGGTAATAATGGGAACCCCTTGATAGTTCGCCTTTAATAAAACTCCTCCAGCAAGGCCCAACATTGGTTTTACCATTTGCACTAACAACCTATAACCTTCCCTTGGGTTTTCGCGAGCCCGAGGGTCATCTTTATTTTAACCCCCCCCCCCGGGCCAGTGCTCCTCTGAGTGTTTGTCCGAAACGGGCAGCCTGCGGGGCCACCTCGGGGCAACTCGAGGGTTGGTTTTACTCGTAGCTTGACCTATCCGGTGTGCCCTGAGAACGAGATATGTGCAGCTCCTATCGGGATTTGTCGGCGCATCGGGCGGCTTTGCTGGTCTTGTTTTACCATTGTCGAAATGTCTTGTAATCGGGATTCCAAGTCTGATCGGGTCTTCCCGCTAGAAGGAATATCCTTCATTGACCGTGAGAGCTTGTGACGGGCTAAGTTGGGACACCCCTGCAGGGATTTGAACTTTCGAAAGCCGTGCCCGCGGTTATGGGCAGATGGGAATTTGTTAATGTCCGGTTGTAGAAAACCTGAAGTTGACATTAATTAAAATACATCAACCGCGTGTGTAACCTTGATGGTCTCTTCTCGGCGGGGTCCGGGAAGTGAACACGGTGCCGGAGTTATGCTTGACGTAGGTTGTTCTAGGATCACTTCTTGATCATAGATTCTCGACCGTGCTTTTGCCTTCTCTTCTCGCTCTCATTTGCGTATGTTAGCCACCTTATATGCTAGTCGCTTGCTGCAGCTCCACCTCATATCTTTTACCTTACCTATAAGCTTAAATAGTCTTGATCGCGAGGGTGCGAGATTGCTGAGTCCCCGTGATTCACAGATACTTCCAAAACCAGTTTGTAGGTGCCGATGTTACCGAGCAGGTGACACAACCAAGCTCCAGGAGGAGCTCACTGAAGATCTTATCCTTTGTGTTGTTTCGTTCTAGTTGATCAGTAGTGGAGCCCAGTCGGGTCGATCGGGGATCTGTGTAGCATTTAGGGTAGTCTTCTTTTATTTTGGTTCTGTAGTCGGACCTTGAGTGTATTTGGATGATGTAATGCTTTATTCATGTAATTGTGTGAAGTGGCGATTGTAAGCCAACTATGTATCTTTTTCCATTATGTATTACATGGGTTGTGTGAAGATTACCTCACTCGTGACATTGCTTTCAATGCGGTTATGCCTCTAAGTCGTGCTTCGACACGTGGGAGATATAGCCGCATCGAGGGCGTTACAGCCCCCCCAGGGCTGCATTATTCCCAGGCCGCGTGGGTCCGTCTCTGCGGCATGTATCTCTTTTATTTCATGCTGTTAGCCTACCTTGTTGGGGGCGCCCCTCGGGCTGCACGATCCCCAAGTCGCTTGGGCTAGACCCAGCGGCGTGTATCTCATTTGCAGTTATTTCCGGTGTTGCGTCATACCCACCATGCTTGATTATTTGATGCCGGCCCACGGCACCTCTTCTTCTCCATGCTGACCGCTTGCATGTTAAAGGGGGGGGGCCCTGAGCATCGCGACTCAGGGCTCTTACTGGCTCTCCGGCCTCACCCTCTGGCCTTGTCCACGGCATCGTGACCTGGCATACCAGGGACGGCTGAGACAAGCTCGAGGGCCGGGACCCGAGGACATAGAGCACCGGCATCTAACCAAATGTGAAGCTGTCGCGTTTTGGAAAAGGCCCAGAGCCTGTGAAGAAGGCGAATGCCTGTGAAGCTGTCGCGTTTTGGAAAAGGCCCAGAGCCTGTGAAGAAGGCGAATGCTTGTGAAGCTGTCGCGTTTTGGAAAAGGCCCAGAGCCTGTGAAGAAGGCGAATGCCTGTGAAGCTGTCGCGTTTTGGAAAAGGCCCAAAGCCTGTGAAGAAGGCGAATGCCTGTGAAGCTGTCGCGTTTTGGAAAAGGCCCAGAGCCTGTGAAGAAGGCGAATGCCTATGAAGCTGTCGCGTTTTGGAAAAGGCCCAGAGCCTGTGAAGAAGGCGAATGCCTGTGAAGCTGTCGCGTTTTGGAAAAGGCCCGGAGCCTGTGAAGAAGGCCAACGCCTGTGAAGCTCGCCGCCCATGACACTCTCACGTAATAATGAGTTGGGGCTGTACACACCCCGGAGTCTCAGGAGCGCCGTCCTCAGGCCCTGGGGCTCCCTCCCATGCCCAGTGGCAGCACTTAGCTCCGCGCTGGTGAGAAGACGTCGAAGACTAGATTAGGTGCCGGACGCGGCTTTTCATTTGCTTTTCGCAGTTGGCTTGTTCCTTCTCATTCGAAGTTTTATTGAAGTTATTGCCGTCTTTGGCTTGTGGTTCTTCGACTTTTCACTCTCCTGCCTCGATTTCTCTTATGCAAGGCCTCGCGAGGGGGGGGGACTGCCGAGCACCCTCACGAGTGTTCCCGTCCTAGTCGTTCAAAGGGTTCGCGACCTGGGTCCATTACAGGAGCACCCCTCCAGTCCGTGCCCCACGGGCATCGCGACACGAACACAGGGCCTGGGTCGGTCGCCCCCCCACGGCTGGGGCCGGGAACTATCCACACGCGGGCACGTAGCCGGAAGGCATGATAACGGAAGCAAAACGATGATTAACAGCAATAACCCAAACACACCCCCGCGGGGCTCCACACTACCGTCTTTTTTACGCAGGAAAAAAGGAAAAGAAAGAACAGATCAGGCGCAGCTCGCCTCACACCGGCCTGCGGGGAAGACTCCGGGGCTCAGGCAGACTCCCTCTCGCGCTTCACCGAGGCACGACGGCGGGCGGACGCGCTACCACCCCCGAAGCAGAAGCGACGGCGTGGAGGCTGACCGCGGCCACCGCTGGAAGAGTCGCCGCCTGAAGAAGAACCGGAGAAGCTTGGGGAACCCCGAGCGCCGCCAGTCACGCGAGCGCTGTCTTCTCCATCGTCGCCGGAGCTAGGCTCCCGGCCGCGGTCGTCGTCCTCGAAGCAGCACCCTGCGCGGCGACCATCTTCCCCAAACACCCTCACGTAGAGGGTGGCATCACCGTCAAACTTGAAGTGCAGGGTGCAACGACGGCTCAGGCCACGCACGCGAGCAAACGTGTGCCAACCGCGGGCTAGGGCCAGGCTCCCGGCTGCGGAGACCTCCAGTGAAGCCCATGAGGCCCGGCTGCAGCAGCCGTCGGCCTGAAGCCAGAGGCCGCCCGGAGCGACGGCCGAGAGCTCGCCGAGGAGGAAGCGAGGAAGCGGAAGCCGGGTGCTAGTCGGCTCCGCCGACCACACGACGAACTCTGGTAGCACCTCCGCAGCGCGAAAGCGCAGCCTAGGGGGACGCGCGACCGGAGCGCGCCCCTCGGCCGTGGCGATCCGCCCGTCGCCGCGCTGGAAATCGTCTCCACAGCCACGGGGAGCTGCCGTGGTGGCCACAGGATGTTTGCGAGGGCGCCCTCGGCCGCGCTTGGGCGGGGGAGAGGCAGGCTCAACCTGGTGAGCCTTCCCCTTCTCTGCGGCCGAGAACCTCCTCGACGGGGCCATGAAGAAGAAGGAGAAGCAAGGGGGGATGAACTGGAAGGGCGCGCGCCGTTCCGTACTTATGGCCGGCGAAGTCCAACCGTCGACCTCCACGATCGCAGGTAATCATGACCCGCTTTGCATGCAGGGACTTGTCCAATCCGTGCAGTTGTCGAGGCGCCATGGGGAAGTGGAGACGCCCACGTCCAATCAACCGCCACGCGACGCCCAAGGCTGTAGGCTGTTAGGGCCCGCGGCGCTTCGCTCTTGCCCTTCCGCCTCCCTGCACGGCCAAGTCCGGGAGCGCCTTGGGCCCGGGGGCTACTATCGGCATTCTGGGAACGGGGGTCCCCAGACTTGCCTGCCTGCGGCCTGCGGCATGGCTCAAAGGGGGGCCCAGCACGGCCCATCTTCACCAACACAGACCCAAGACCCTCGCAAGGGGCCGAGCCTCGCAGGGCGGACGACGTGGAGCTTCCTCAGGCACGGCCTCATCAGGCTGGCTCGCGAGGAGGCGGAGAGATCAAGGCGGGGTACCTCACAAGGTGCCCGTGACACAAGCCATGATGACCAAAGGCGCCAGGCGGGCGCCAGCCCGCGCAGCGTCCTCCTTTCCTCTTTGGTGCAAAGGGAGCAAGCGCAACCGCGGAGTACCGAGGCATCAGGCAAAGGTTGCCATTTCGGTGCAACAAGACCAAGACTAGGAGGACTGCAAGATGGAGGTCATTGTGGAGCCCAAGACGGCGTCACCACCAGAGCTTTGTGCAGGCGAAGACTACTTTTGTCAGGATAGCTGGTACTAGTTGTCCCCCTTCAAATTAGCCCGCCATTGTTGGCTCCCTTCCCGCTCGATATTTGGGAAGAGGACCAGGGCCTCTATAAATAGGACCAGCCACCCACAAAAAGGGGAAAAAAGAGAGAGGAACGAAGGACGGAGGACGAAGGGGGGGGGGAAGAGGAAAATGACAAGAAAGGGAAAGAAAGAGAGAGAGAAGGGTGACTGAACTCCTCCCAGCAGTTCATCGCCCCAGCCAAGAGCAGACCCTCGCGAGGCTGTTCTTCCTTGTATTGTTCATCATCATCAGCGCAAGAGGCAATCCACCAGCACACTGGAGTAGGGTATTACACCACAACGGTGGCCCGAACCAGTATAAACCCTGTGTCATTCGTGTTGTTCTTTCCATTGCTTAGATCTTAGTGAGGCGGAGGGGAGCAGGTAGGTAGGAGGCGAAATCTCCGCGCACACCCCAGTGTTCGATCCTCAAGGGTCTGCCGGAACCCGAAATCCGACATCCTCCAATCTGCGACATATTGCGTCCTTTCTCAACCTCCATAGTGTACGGCCCCCCAGGAGCCTCAAATGTCACATTGTCTCCTGTCAGCTTGTTGAATTTCAACCTCACATTCCATGGGACAATCTGTGTAAAAGAAGCAAAATGACACAATGCAGTAATTCCAACACTAAAAATAAAATAGTTGTTACATTTCATCTAATTTCTTACCGCCGCATGACGAAAACTCGGCTGGAAGTAGATGTCGAATAGCTTTCCAGTTGCAAGGCTGCTAGCGCACCTTGACTTGCACAGTTGACGTAGTGGTGGTGGTGGTGGCACCATTTTCCTAAGGCAATATGAGCAAAGGATTAACGATCCACTTCACAGGAAAGAAAAACAGTAGCATGTGATATTTTTGGTTCTTCCGCGAGAACCAATTTTATGGACAATTATAATCCTAAGATCTAGTAACATATTAGATGACAAGGTACCACCTAATAAAGGATTTCGGTGGCACCTATTACCGAAAAAACTTTTCACAAATATCTACCAAATAAGGGTACCACCTACCAGGACATTTCATCTAATTTGGCTCCTATTGCCTGAGATAATTGATTAAAAGAACAAGTGGCAAATTTAACTAAATTGGCACCTACATTTTGCCAAAAAATAACTTATTACAAAAAAAACAAAAGCATCTACATATCCATGTACATAAAAAATAACAATAAAATAGTGCATACTAAATCAACTAGCCTACTAAATCCCCTAGCATATGAAATACTCTAAATCAAAATGTTCTAAATCAACTAAATCAGAATGTTCTAAATCAACTAAATCAACTAGCCTACTAAATCAACTAAATCAAAATGTTCTAAATCAACTAAATCAACTAGCCTACTAAATCAACTAAATCAAAATGTTCTAAATCAACTAAATCAAAATGTTGCATATGAACTAGCCTACTAAATCAAAATGTAGCAGGGAAGAGGGAGAAGGAGGGGCGACTCGAGGAGGGAGAAGAGAGTAGGACGAAGGAGGAAGGCGGAGCGAGGAGGGGCTGGCTGGCGGCGAGTCAAGGGAGGACGGAGGAGGAGGGCAGTACCGAGTCCAGTGAGGAGGAGGAGTTGACGGCGGCACAGAGGGAAGAGGGGTAGGCGACGGCGGCTGGCGGGGGAGATGGCGGCCGGCGGGGAAGGACCGGTGAGCGGGGGGGGGGGGGGGGGGGGGGGGGGGTGGCGGGGGAGTGAGTGTGAGTGTGAGTGTGGATCGGATAGAGGAGAGCGTGGGGGTGGGAGATAGCTAGTTTTAGCAGTAGCGCTCTAAACGCAAAGGCGCTACTGCTAAACTACCTAGCAGTAGCGCGCTCCAAATTAACGCGCTGCTGCTAGAACTAGCTTCGCGGCGGGGTCGTGGGAATTATAGCAGTAGCGCGGCTTAGGGGAGGCGTGCTACTGCTACGTTTATTTCAGCAGTGAGTACTGCCGGAGCGCGCTACTGCTACATTGCAGCAGCGCCTTAATTTAAAACTCGCTGCTGGTAAGATCCTGTGTATAAGCTTTTCTCTAGTAGTGATATAGTGCTCAAGTAATGAATCAACCCGGATCCCAAGATATATCAAAGCCAATTTTAATTAGCATTGATTTATAATTTAGTAGTGAGCAAAAAGTAACATATATCATGTAACAACGAAGTCTAACTCTCTTCCTATGCATCGGCATGTCATAAAAGAACAATTCATGCACACACAGTAAAGGCCAATGCATAGTATAAACAGTTGGAAACATAGAGAGGTGGAGATATAGTTCCTCTCTCATAGTAATTGCAAGTAGGAGCAGCAAGCACATGCATATTATATTCATCAAAATTATCATGTGTAATAGTAAAAGGCATCCCATCAATATAATCCTTAATAAGTGCAAATTTCTTCGATAGAGTGTAGTCGGGAGAATTCAAAAAGATAATAGGACTATCATGCGTGGATGCAATAGCAACAATCTCATGTTTAACATAAGGATCTATAGCAAGTTCATTTCCATAAGCATAATTCATATTAGCATCTTGGCCACAAGCATAGCAAGCATCATCAAACAGGGATATTGCAAAAGAATCAACGGGATCATAGCAATTATCATAGCATTCATTCTTCGGTAAGCATGAATGGAAATTAAACAATGTATGAGTTGAAGAGTTACTCTCATTAGAAGGTGGGCACGGGTGATCAATCCGCTCTTCCTCCTTTTGTTCTTCGCTCTCCTCCTCATCTTTTTCATCCAATGAGCTCACAGTTTCTTCAACTTCTTCTTCCATAGATTCCTGCAAAATATTAGTCTCTTCTTGGACAGCGGAGACTTTCTCAATAAGCGCATTAATATAGGAATCATATTCATAATTATGATAGCAATATTTCAATATAGCCAAATTTTCAGGCCTATAAACATCATCATCAAAAGCTTCATACTTTTCAAACAAAGATTCAATTTCATAAGCACTCTTAAAAGCAACAAATTATTCTATTTGTTCCACATCATAGTAATCATATATACCATTAGCATAAGAAGCTATGGTTTCATTATCATTAAATTTGCATGAAAAGGGAAAGTGTGGAGCCTTCATCCTAGAGCAACAAGTATAATCATAACTCAAGCATACTTGCCGAGCATACCACTTCAATATATAAATTTGATCCCACAATAGTTTCCCTTTTTGTGTCAAGTAATAATCCCTAAAGTATTCACGTTGATCCAACGTTACTCCCATTACCAAATTGAATGGGGTTTTCTCAGGATTATCAAAGTAGTACATAATTTCTGTCACATAACGAGCATCGAGGGTTTTAGGAGGTTCCTCATATCCATGAGCAGCAAGTACACCTAATTTTTTAGGTATTTCGTGTTCCATATCCATAACTAAAGATAAAGAACAACTAAGAACAACAAATAAAATTACTTAGTTATAAAGAAAACAAGAACACACGAGAATATTCGCCCGACGCTATTGCTCCCCGGCAAGAGTGCCAGAAAAAGGTCTTGATAACCCACAATTATAGGGGATCAATTGTAGCCTCTTTCGATAAGTAAGAGTGTCGAACCCAACGGGGAGCTAAGGGCAGAACAAATATTCCCTCAAGTTCTATCGACCACCGATACAACTCTACGCACGCTTGACGTTCGCTTTACCTAGAACAAGTATGAAACTAGAAGTACTCTGTAGGTGTTGTTGGATAGGTTTGCAAGATAATAAAGAGCACGTAAATAAAAATTAGGGGCTGTTTAGATAAAGACACAACTAAATTAGTTTTAGTAGAGAGCTTGTTGTTACGAGAAAGTTATTTGTCCCTAGGCAATCGATAACTAGACCGGTAATCGTTGTTGCAATTTTATTTGAGGGAGAGGAATAAGCTAACATACTTTCTCTACTCGGATCATATGCACTTATGATTGGAACTCTATCAAGCATCCGCAACTACTAAAGATCATTAAGGTAAAACCCAACCATAGCATTAAAGTATAAAGTCCTCTTTGTCCCATACGCAAACAACCTACTTACTCAGGTCTATGCTTCTGTCACTCACGCCACCCACCATAAGCAAATCATGAACATATTGCAAACCCTACAGCGGGAATCCCTCACGCTTGCGCGACATGGAGAGGACCATAGGACAGCACCAATAATAAAACATGCAACTCAAACCAATCACGATCACC
Source organism: Triticum urartu (assembly GCF_003073215.2). Taxonomy (NCBI): domain Eukaryota; kingdom Viridiplantae; phylum Streptophyta; class Magnoliopsida; order Poales; family Poaceae; genus Triticum; species Triticum urartu. The sequence goes on from NC_053023.1 coordinate 317,057,914, forward strand.
AAATAACCCATAGGACAAAACGGATCTACTCAAACATCATATGATAGCCATACATCATTGGGAAATAATATATAGTGTTGAGCACCATGTTTAAGTAGAGATTACAGTGGGTAAGAGAGGGGTTACACCGCTGCATAGAGGGGGGAAGAGTTGGTGATGATGGCGGTGAAGTTGTTGGTGAAGATGGCGGTGATGATGATGGCCCCCGGTGGCACTCTGGTGCCACTGGAAGCGAGGGGGAGAGCCCCCCTCCTTCTTTTGCTTCCTTGACCTCCTCCCTAGATGGGAGAAGGGTTTCCCCTCTGGTTCTTGGTCTGCATGGCATGGGAGGGGCGGGAGCCCCTCCGAGATTGGATCTGTCTCTCTGTCTCTCTCTATTTCTGCGTTCTCGTCTGCTGCCCCTTCACCATTTCGTATATATATGGAGATCCGTAACTCCGAATGGACTGAAACCTTTGCCGTGATTTCTTACCAAAAAATAGCTTTCTTGCAGTTGAAGAAGGGCATCAACCGCCTTACGGGTGGCCCACGAGGGTCAGGGGCGTGCCTAGGGGGGCAGGCGCGCCCCCCTGCCTCGTGGCCACCTCGGGCACCGTCTCGCGTGGATTTTTCTTCTAGAATTCTCCAAATATTCCAAAAATATTCTCCGTCCATTTTTACCCCGTTTTGGATTCCGTTTGATATGGGGTTCCCGTGAAACATAAAACATGCAACAAACAGGAACTGGCACTGGGCACTGGATCAATATGTTAGTCCCAAAAATAGTATAAAAAGTTGCCAAAAGTATATGAAAGTTGTAGAATATTGGCATGGAAAAATCAAAAATTATAGATACGACGGAGTCGTATCAACAACATAACAATGTCTCTCCTTGTTTCACAAAGGGTCTCTGTTAGGGAACGGACTTGTGTCTGGAGTGCAGATACAACATTGTTTTGAGCTTGCATATCTTGATCATGAGGCAGTTTGGACGAGATTGCCTTAACAACCAACCCAGTATTATGCAGGAACGTGCTTTTGGCACTGTTAGTGGACAGGTACTGATCCACTGCAGCAAGAGCTGACATTGCGGTTATAGTTGCCTCGCCACCTTCAAAAGGTGGCGGTTCCACCATTTGTTCCATAGCTCGCTGAAAAGTTGAGGTTTTACATTAGTAGTACCACAACAGAAGATATTAAGGAGGCAGCAAAATCAAATAAAATAGCTTTGGTCTATATACAGAACTTATTCTGGTGAACCCATGTAAAATATTTGTTGTATTTTATTGCAAAGAACATAATAAAACCAGGTTCCAAACATATGACCATGTACCATCGCTAATGTATTGTCTATTTCTTCACATTGTATTGAGGGCTAAGGATAAAGAGACGAAGTTTATAATACGGTAAGCATAGTATGACATCATTCATATCACAAAACAACTTAGAACAGACAAACATGCAATTGAAACATTGTGTGGGAAAGTCTAGCATGGAAATAGATTACAGGTCAAGATCAAAGGAACATTACTCCTCTCTTTTAAACCTTGTAAGGTGCAATGATACTCTAAGACAATTGTGTATAAAATTGAAAAGAGGTAATAGACATTGGCTGCAAACCATGCAGTTCAAGGCACAAGTCAGAGTAAGTAGTAGTTAAAAGGCATGAGGATTAAGGACTTACAACAGCGGCTTTGACTGGTGTAGTCATGCCCTTCGTCTTGCTAGTGTGACAGTCCTTGAAGATTTCCACAGCATGTGGTTCAGGTACATTTTGGTCCTTGCGGGCTTTCCTCTGCATTTGAAACAAGTCAATCTAGATATGATAATATGGTACATCGAAAAGAGTGAAACAACAGCCAATTACAAGAGCCTCGCAGTGTGCAATATAGCTACGAGATCCTATCGTCTGTTGGAATTTCACTTTCGTACGGTTGGCCTTATTCTTTGAACAGTTCACCTACAAGAAGATAGATTTGTGTGGCACATGCGTAAATAGGACTTCAACATGTGATCTGATCACATATATATATAATGTACCTGATACTTCGGATCAGACCAGTATTTAACGAGGCCCCTCCAGTCTTCATCTGATATATTTTCCACTGGATATGTTTGGGAAAGTTCACTGGTAGACTTGCCTTCAAAGTGAGTTTTCCTCAAGTTATACCGATACTCTCGCAGAGCATACTTGAAAACATGGGTGCAAGCTTGTCTGGTTGCATCATATTGGCTATCCAACTTGAACCTCATATGTTGAAAATTATGGGAGTCTCATTATCAGCAACCTAGAAAGTATGGGACAGAGCAAGACGATATTACTAGTTTCCATACATAACCATACTTACAGATAAATGGTCGAGGAACACTACAAAAAAATACACTTCGTGATGATACGTGTTTGTCACAGTAGGTCACATTTTCTGTCATGCATGTACATCCATGACAATTTTATGACAGAATCAAGATACTCATACCTGTGCTGTCATAGAAGTGTTCCATGACATTACCAAAATTATCATCACGGAAGTGTCCACTTCCAAGACGATAAATCGCGCGTCACAGAAGTGCTTTAGTCAAGGGTGACCGACACGTGGCATCCACCGTAATGGAACGTCGTTAAGCTATCGGGTCCGGTTTCGGATCCGATAACCCGTTAACAACCTGGACCAATGGGGATTTTCCACGTGTAAAATCATCATTGGCCAGAGGAAACACGTGTTACCACACCGTTGGGACAGATGTCATCCACTTATTGGACAGGAGGCGCCTATGATAGGTCGACACATGGCACTGCCCAATAGTGGCCATTCCGGTGAAAAAGGCCGGCCCATATAAGGCCTACTTGTGTCAGGTTCATTTAAGCCCACGGCACATACGAGATGTGCCAATTCGGCCCGTTAATGGCCCATTAAAGATTTGACACCATTGCATCCCATCATCAGTCCGAGCCCGTTAACAGCCTGCTATATATTTGGGCTCAATATCGGCCCGATGAGATTTTTGCCTGTTAACGGCCCATTTAGTGGATGGGCCAATTTTCATGATGTACATCTTTCAGCCTTTTAGCGACCCATTTAAGTGTTGGGCCAATTTCCGTCTCGGTGTGTCTTTTAGCCTGGTGACGGCCCATATATCTGTTGGGCCATTTGTAGTCGGACCTAAGTTTTGGCCTTTTAGCGACCCATTTAAGTGTTGGGCCAATTCCCGGCCCTGTGTGCCTTTCAGCCTGTTAACGGACCATAAATGAGTTGGGCCACTTATAGTCGGACCTGAGTTTTGGCCTTTTAATGACCCATGCCCTTCATGGTCCAATTCTAGCCCGGTTCCTCTTTCGGCCTGATAAAGGCCCACAACACAGTTGGGCCATTTACAATACGACCTGACTTTCGGCCTCTTAACGGCCCATGCTCTTCATGGTCCACTACAAGCCCGGCGTCTCTTTCGGCCTGCTAAAGGCCCATGGTATAGTTGGGCCATATGTAGCCCGAACTTATTAACGGCCCACCTATTGGGCCCACCTGTTGCCTGCTTCGATGTCAGCCTGTTAACAACCCGGGAGTAAAGAGGGCCGACCATTAACTTTCGGCCTGGTAACGGCCCATTAACTTAATGGGCCCACTAAACTTCGTACATGTCTTTAGGCAAAATTAGATAATTTGAGCCCATTACGATGAGCAATTATGCACAGGACCAAAACCGATCAAGCAAAGGTACGGCATACAGGGAAAAACGTTGCACATCCAGCATATATTACAGGAAATTACAGCAAAGGTACGGCATACTGGGCAATCAAAGATTCATGCCAGTGCAAATAAATGAACAGAACCAAACGATCTACAACATCACAATCTGCAACCTCAACACGGATGACGCCCATAAGCATGTGGGCAAGTTCTTGCTACTTTGCTACACTGTCTCTGAAAACATTGATCAGTTGTTGTGTCGCACGACTCTGCACCTCTGATTCCTCCACCATTTCCACCATTCATTCAGCCATTAATTGGTTCAAAAATATACATTTTTTCCGTTGCATTCGAAATAGAGGATATTGAACAGATTCAGATGGTGATTTTGGTAGGCTTGTATTATTAATAGTGGAGACTGTCTCGACCACTGCATCATAACATAAATTAGGAGGGGAACCAAACAGATTAATCATGAGTTATTGGCATATTACCAGGCCTAGATTTATTGGGAAGAAACAATGGGGTTGCCTTGCTGTTTTTAGAGTTTGTCTTCTTATCTTCAGCAGCCTGCACCAAATTAAGACACTAGCATTGCTATCATTGGCTAAGTCAGATAATAGGAAAGCAACATTGGCACGATGAATGTTTGGGCAACTAGCGAACACCAAATTAACACAATATGGCATAGCTATGATCAGCCAGGTAAGGTAATCCGAAAGCAATATTGACACAATGAATGAATGGGCAACCAGAGCAGCACCACAATTCAGTAATGTGCATGATATGAGATAGTACACTCATGCAGCTCGGTATGCAAAACTAGCACGCAGTTTTCTTTACAAAAATCAACATTGGCGCCTTTAACATTTTGCTACAGCTAATTCTAGATCAGACAAAGGTTGGATTCACATCGATTAACAAAATACATGCTGATGTAAAAATATAGTGATATACAACAGGTACTTACATCAGCATTGGAGCACAGAGAATTCCCGCAAGATATTTTCCTCGAATACAATCCCGATGAAGGAAATCTTCTATCATTTAACCTTATTTTCTAAAAGAGAGATGCGTAAGAAACATGTAGAAAATATGATCAGAATGCTATAAATTTTCATGATGTGAGGATACGCACACGCTTCTTAGAATGGAGTTGACATTCTTTTGCTGGACTGGAGCGGACTAGTTCTTTGGCCACTGGAATCTTCTTATTATTTGTGGGAGTTGGGTTTCTCTGTGCTGGAGTAGTATTTATGAAAAATGTAGTTGGTTTATTATCTCCTGGCATTTGGATCTTTTGCAAAGACCTGGTTTGTAACCCTTCAGACTCTAACATAGCCGTCTTCCCCTTGCATGCCTTATATAGAAGAATGGTGCTTCAATTATGAAACATGCTATAGCAGAGATGGAATAGGTACTGAAGAATAGAAAGGCATGACATATTGACATGCATTCCCTCCATCTGGAAATAAATGGATGGGTCTAGGAATATTTCAGTTCTAGATACATCCAGTCTTATCCATTTCTGCGACATGTAATACGGACGGAGGGAGTATGATGTAAGAGCTAGGGATATGATGGGACAACACGGTAAAAAAACACTGAAAACCCACTGCAGAACCAATGTAATCAAACCCACTGATATGAGATAGTATACTCATGCAGCTCAGGATGCAAAACTACCAGACAGTTTTCCTTACAAAAATCAACATTGTGGCCTTTAATCATACATTTTGCTACAACTAAATTTAGATCAGATAAAGGGTGGATTCACGCCGATTAACAAAATACATGCTGATGTAAAAATATAGTGATATACAACAGGTACTTACATCTGCATTGGAGTACAGAGAATTCCTGCAAGAATCTTTCCTCACAGACGATACCAGTGCCAAAATTCTTCTATCTGTTAAGCTTATTTTCTAAAAGAGAGATGGGTAAGAAACATGTAGAAAATATGATCGACATGCTTTAAAATTTCATGATGCAAGGATATGCGCACGCTTCTTAGAATTGAGTTGACATATTTTTGCTGGACTGGAGCGGACTAGTTCTTTGGCCACTGGAATCTGCTTATTATCAGTAGGAGTTGGGTTTCTCTGTGCTGGAGCAGTATCTTTAAAAACTGGAGTTGGTTTATTATCTCCTGGCGTTTGGATATTTTGCAAAGGCCTTGTTTGTAACCCTTCAGATTCTAACATAGTTGTCTTCCCCTTGCATGCCTTGTATAGAAGAATGGTGCTTTAATTATAAAACAAGCGGCAGCAGAGAGATGGAATAGGTACTGAAGAATAGAAAGGCATGACATATTGACATGTATTCCCTCTATCCGGAAAAAATTGGATGGGTCTAGGCGTATTTCAGTTCTAGATACATCCTTTTTTATCCATTTCGGCAACATGTAATCCGGACGGAGGGAGTATGGTGTAAGAGCTAGGGATACGACAGGACAACACAGTAAAAAGAACACTAGTTGAATGTAAAACTATATGCTAGCGGAATACGTACAGAAAAAACTAAGGCAACATACACGTGTATGATTGGGAAACTAAGATGGCATTGCAACAGAGCACTAGAACAACACTTCAATGTAAAAAACATGGTATGGTATATAGATGAAGTACATACTGATGAATAAAAATGCATAACATATCCAGAAGCATGATGTCCAAATTAAGCAGATGGCATTGCGATAGAGTAGAATGACAGTACTTGAATTTGAAAACATGTTATCATGAATGGAATAGGTACTGAAAAACAGGAAGGCATGACATATTTACATGCATGATCAGCGTGCTAAGCACATGGCATTACAATAGAGTAGATACACTCCAGGACATTATATGCAAGTTGTACCCATATCACGGGCCAAGTTAGAGCAAGGACCTTGTGGGGTGAAGAGGATTCAACATCTTTCTGCAAGTCTTCTGAAGAACTGGCTTTACATGTTCCATCATATTGGGTATCATTGACATCAAGTTTGTTGGCCTTTACGGTGCTCCGTGAGGTTCTTGTGGATATATCAGTGTGTGCAATAATATCTGGCATGCATCGAAGACAACTAGTAGTTAGATTTATGTAATGAGTGCCAATAGGAGACAACATAAATATTAGACTGGGTTACCTAGCAGCAATAGGTCTCAAAAACTAAAGGGAGAACATAGATGAAAGCTACAGAATATGTATCATTTGTACTTGAGATTAACTAGATGGCACACAAAAGTATTAGAGAACAACATAGGTAATAGTAGATGTGGTATAATACTATAATCACCAGCCTGTGGGATAGCATTGGCTGATGGATGATAACTATGGAACAGCGTTACCTAAAGAACAAGTATCTTAGTTGAACTATGGAACAACGTTAACTCCTGAACAAGACCCGTAAGAGATCAACATGAATATACAGTGAAATGCGATAATCTATTTTCCATTCTTAGATGAATAACAAAGCCATAAATGTTGCACACAAGTAAGATGAGGGTACAACCTATCTGGCCGCCATCCATAGGAGTGAGCATCATGTGCTGACTTGTCGATGGCCCTGCAGTTGTTGTGGCTGTCCATGTCGGGAACGCGCATTCGATGCAGGGAACTGTTGAGTGGGGACTATAGCTCCCTACTGGTGTATGCTTCCCTTGTTGGAGTAGCTGCGGTGAGTCTGAAGACAGTGTGGCTGAAGATGCAGATAACGCATAATGTTAAGAACGACACATCTCTTTGATCTGAAGAAATACACTAAGAGATCAATAGCAAGGTACGAGAGTGGCCAGACGTCTCTTAACTGAGACTAAATTCGGGTCACACGATTTTATTTTATTTTGGTACTATTCGATCTAGGCCGGATGGCTTGATGGCCGTCTTGTGCCTCCCGGCTGACACTGTTAGGAATCTTAGCCAAAGAGCCAGCGACCAACGGCAGAGCAGCTTGCCTCCGCCGTCCGTGGCCCCGGCCAAAACCCCGCTCCCCGCCCCACCGCACTGTCGTGGTTGCAACTCCCCGGGCCAATCCACAAAGACTCCCCGTCACCCAGATCTGGCGGCGGCAGTACCTTGAACCCACATAACTCTAAGGTAGCCATCTAAGCGCTGCTTCCACAGAGAACTTGCGGCCCCGCACGCTTACGTTAGACACAAGCCAACCGGCAGCCTAGGAGCTCTGTCGCCTCGAGGGGTGCTGCTTCCCATTGGGAATCGATTGGCCTAGAATAAAAATTCAGACAACTGATGCCTAAATAAAGTGATTTGAGATGAGGGTGCGACCTATCTGGCGGCATGGTGAAGTAGGCAGGTCCAGCTGTCGAGTCGTTGAGACCGGCGCGGTTGCGGTGGCCACCGGCGGCAGGGAAACAACGATGTCGCGGCGGTCGACGGCTATGGGCAAGCAGCGCTGGGACTCTGGACGGATCCGAAGTTGGAGCCGCTCCGGCGCCGTGAACAACGGCGGGGGTGAATCGGCTCCGGTACGGTTCACACGGCTGTCGTCGAGGTAGCTCCAGTAGCACGGAGTAAGAGGCACATGACCCAGTGCACAACAACAAATGAACAGCGTCTCCGGCATTAGGGAGGAGGGCGGCTGTGAAATTGGTGCGGTGGGAGGCGCCATTGAGGAGGGCTGAGGTTTCGCGGCTCGGGAGAAGGGAGCTTCCGGGGAGAAGGTGATTTGGCGCCCAGGAGGTATGAACGGGGGGGGGAATTGGGAGGGGAGTGGAACCATGTTTTACGGACACATTTTTCTGAAATGTGAGGGGGAGTTACAGTTCTACCCCTGCCTTTCGGCTTCTCGGCTTGGGTCTATGTACTGAGGGTCGGGGATAGTAGAGTCACTTTGCTTCTCCCCAAATAGTGTGCGGGAGCGATTTCGGGCGAGGAGGGCGTGTTTTGAAATATAGTGGGCGCGAACGATTTCGGGCGAGGAGAGTGTGTTTTGAAATAGTGGCCGCGAGCTATTTCGGGCGAGGAGAGCGTGTTTTGCCGACCATGGTTTATGAATTATTCGGCACATGTCATTTCGGAGGAGAAGGCGCGCTTTGATGAAGTTACGAACCTACCCTCGATGCACAATGGACCAATTAATGCGTCTCCCACATAGGACGGTAATTTCGCGTATCCCATTTATTTGCTTAGGCGAATTCCTCCGAGTAGAGGATGTTTAATGGTTCGCTCAAAATTTGGGAGAATGAGCATCCACATCTACCTTACCAAGTCGATTCGAATCAAATTTAGAAATGTTAGCTTGCCACTTCTTTTATAGATGGAGAGATGATGCTCGGGAGTAATGTGTTTTTACATGCTCGTTGCTAGCGATTTAATATATGACAAATAGTTGGCCCACTCAAAAACAGGAATCAAACCCGAAATGAAATATCTCGATTCAATGAAATAGCTCGTTCACCAGGTCAAAATAGTGAACTAAATCCAAAATTGAACACCTCAATCGAATAGCATGTTGTACAGTATTATAGTACTCCGTGAACATGTTGAAAGTCAAATTAATGAACTTGTTTGATATACACATATATCCGTTCATGTGTGGATTGCAGACAACATGTTCTCCAATTTAAATATTTGAATTCAAGTTAATATCAAAACATGGTGTATATCAGTCTTTGATGCATAAAACGCGACCTCCCCCTCTCCCGGACTCCAGCTGTCTCTCTCTCTCTCGCCGACAATCTTCAATTCTGTCTCACGCATCCAATACACAAACCTTGTTGGTCCTCTCTCTTTCTCTCCATCTCTCTCTCTCTCTTTGTGTGTGTGCGTGGGAGGGGGGTCTTTCTAGTTCGCATGCATATATGCTCCATCTATAGGTCTCTCTCGCACACTATGTATGATTCTCTAGTCCAAGCTAGATATCTTGGGTGCACTCATCATACGCACACAAATTCCTTGGCTCGTTGCCCTTAACTCTCTCACGCACCACTCTGTCGTCTCGGAGCTCTTCCTCCTCTCTCTCTCAAACTCTCCATCTACCTGGGTCACACATACACATGCATATCTCACTCGCACTCGATAGGCCCATCTAAAACTCTATCTCTCTCCTTCGTTCTCTCTCCATCTCGCACGCACACACACAATCTCATGCCTAGCTAGCCAAGTATGATGGTCTCTCACTCAATTGTAGGCACACGCAGTCCCCCCTATATGTATATGACTAGTTAATCTTAGTCTCCATCACAAACATGTGCATGGTCTATCTCAATTTCTCTCAGGGCATCTTTCTATCACGCACGCACCTCCCTCGATCTCCCACCCATATAGTACCCTCACGATCTTGAGGGGGTCTCTCTATCACAAACACACCCTCTCGCCCTCCCCATGTGTCCCTCTCGACCTTTGTTCCTTGTTGTCTAGACCTCTATTGGACATGTGCTATAGGGGTGTCTCTCTCTCTGTTGCAAACAATCACACACTAGCTATCTTCGTGTGTCTCCTCGCCTCGCTTTTCTATCTCAGAGATGCATGCGTGATATGTTTGCCTAAGAAACAAAAAAAATGCACTCTCTCTAATTTATTGTTTGTTGTCACTTTCTCTTTAACACACATACTCGTTTTGCACACTTACTCATTCTCCTTCGCACACACTTGATCCCCGTCCACTTAGGCACTCTCCTCGGTCCATAGCATATTGATTTATTGAAAAGTCAAACATCACAAAGTTTGACCATGTACATGGAGAAAAACAATTACATCTGGAACAGCAAACATATACCATTAGATTCACCATGAGATGTAGTTTTCTATGATGTATCTTTGGTATTGAAGATATAAATAACACTTGTGTAAATCTGATCAAAGTTTCCAAAGTTTGACTTCTAAAAAAATTACATGCACTGCATTATCGAGCGGATGGAATATCTCTTTCCCCCTCTCAGCTATCTGAAGCACCACTCAGCCTTATCGGGGCTCCTCAATCTCTCTCAAACTTTATATCTCCCTGGTTCACACATACACATGTCTCGCTCGCGCTATACATATAGACCCATCCAACACACTCCGCCCTTGTTCTCTCTCTTTGGGACATGCACCCCCCTAATAAGTACCATAATCCCTCACTCCATCACAGGCGCAAGCACTCCCCCCTAAGTATGATTATCTCTCACTAGCCATCAAGAACACACGTATTGTCCCTTCCATCCATATGTCTATCTCGATATCTCTCGGGGTATCTTCTATCACGCACACACCTTGTCACTCGATCTCCCACCCATGTAGTCCCATCACGATCTCCAGGGGATCTCTCTATGACAAACATACACTCTCTCCTCCCCATGTCTGCATTTTCTCCGTACATCTCTCTCGACCTCTCTCCCTTGTTTGTCAGACCCCTCTTGGCCACGTGCTAGGGGTCTTGCTCTCTCGGTTGCAAACAACCCCACACTATCTCCTCACCTTGCTTCCGTTGTCGAAGATGCATGTGTGATATGTTTGCATAAGACACACACATTTTTTCTTGACTTTTATCGAGTGTTGTCCATGTCTCTTTCACACACGCACACACACTTTTTTCACTCACTCTTTCTATTTCTCTCTCTCTCTCTCTCTCTCTAGTTAGGG